>NW_022589716.1:23173547-23730648 GCF_004348235.1 Phoca vitulina
CCCCCCCCCCCCCCCCCCCCCCCCGCCTCCGCCCCACTGCACTTCCCACTCCTGGGTATGCCCCTGTAATGGAGGGGAACGTAATCCATTATCTGTAAATGTCCCTTTTTATTGAGAGCTTGCTATGGTTATGTTGAGCCCTTTCTATGCTTTTCTCATTTAATGTTCTCACCAATTTGTAAGGAAGATACTTACTTTAGCCCTTTTGCAGATGAGGTACTAAAAATTCACGAGTCTCTTGTTTAAGGCCACAGAGACAGTAAGCTGACCATCTGAATCCCAGGCCTCTCGGAGGCCAAAGATAGTGCCTCTCAACCTGATAAGGAAAATCTGTGTCCTAAGATGGCCGACCGAGCCAGCGAGAGAGTCCCAGTCCTTGCCCCGGGGCTCTTCCAGGTTCTTCTCCCCGCCCCCGCTTCGCGCACGGGCCAAAAGTGCCCAGTATGCGGAAGCAGAAGTGTATTAATTGCCCCCTTTTTTTGTGCTCGGGGCTCAGACCTTTGGAGATCACTCTCCTCTGAGCCAGCTGGCATTAAATAAACCTCCTAACCTCCAAGATCTCTGAGTGCCTCTGG
The DNA here is from genome assembly GCF_004348235.1 of Phoca vitulina. Lineage (NCBI taxonomy): Eukaryota > Metazoa > Chordata > Mammalia > Carnivora > Phocidae > Phoca > Phoca vitulina. Next base: position 23,174,123 of record NW_022589716.1, read on the forward strand.
ATTCTTCTGTTGGGCGATCAAGTCCAGGTTCCATAACAAACCCAGGTGCTCTGTTGCCTTTGCTCCTACACGAGAACAAGTCTGAAAGCTGACTCCCTAATGGGCACACCGAAGTGGTGGGCAGGGTTGGGGGGGCACTGGTGATTCCAAGATGAGCTGCTCAATATTTGTTGAATAACTGAGTGAATGAATGAATACACTGAGTGAAAACTGGTGCCTTCATAGAGTTACCAGAGTCCAGAGAGCTTTGTGTTCAAGCAGGACAGAATTTTTTTTTTTATTTTTCCTTCAACTGGGGCTTGCCACAGTCTTAAGAATTGAGAACATGGAAGACTGACCTGGTTCCTGTCCCTGTCATTCTCCTTTTGGGGGGAGATGCTTACATCAATGGACACCAAGTGTTTTTGGATGAGCTGCACCATGAAACAATAATGTCATTGCAAGATTTTTTTTTTTTTAAGATTTCATATATTTATTTAGAGTGCCAGTCGGGGGAGAGGCAGAGAAAGAGGGAGAGAGAATCTCGAGCAGATGCCATTCTGAGTGCGGAGCCCGACTCAGGGCTTGATCTCAAGATCTCGAGATCATGACCCGAACTGAAAACAAGAGTTGGGTGCTTAACCGACTGAACCACCCAGGTGCCCCAAGATTCTTCTTTCTAAGACTAATTTATTTCAGCTTATAAGCCATGAAAAATGGAGGACCCAGAACTGAGGTAGATTCTCAAGGTCTGATGTAGGCATGAGGCCATCATTAATGGGGTTCCCAAGAAGTCCCACTACCTGTGAATCTGACCTGATGTGCAACGAGTGTGATGCTCCCTTCTCTTCCTGGGACAGTCTAATTTGGAGACTTTTTCTTGATTGTAGGGATTGGCTTTAAGCAAGAGGTTGCATGCTAATGCTCTATGGCTTATATCTGATCAGTAGACATGTTTTGTTTGGCCTATAGTATTCCCCAATTTTTTAAAAAATTGATGCTATAAAGAATAGGAAGTCTTTGCATAAAAACTTGGATTTCTGGCTTTGCCTCACACATTAGAAAAGCTAGCTAGCTATATACCTGCTCAGCAGCACTGGATGACTAGTCCTGGCTGACTCCTTTCAAAAAGACATGGGTCTACAAGTCCCACTAGAGTCTCATTGACTCAACTCACTTCATTCATTTATGTGACCTGTCTGCTCCCTGCATGAAGCTTATGATCCTTCCTCTGGATCTGCACTGGCCATTACAGTGGCCACTAAACACATGTGGCTAAAAGCTTGTGTTTAAATTAATTAACATTAATAAGATCTAAAATTTAGGGGTGCCTGGGTGGCTCAGTTGGTTAAGGGGCTGCCTTTGGCTCAGGTCATGATCTCAGGGTCCTGGGATTGAGCCCCATGTCGGGCTCCCTGCTCAGCGGGGACTCTGCTTCTCCCTCTCCTGCTCCCCCTGCTTGTGCTCTCTGTCAAATAAAAAATAAATAAAATCTTTTTTAAAGATTAAAAAAATAAGATTTAAAATTTAGCTTCTCAATGGCACTAGCCATACTTCAAGAGCCTCTTAGCCACAGGTTAGTGACTGCCATATTGGGCAAGACAGATCAGAACATTTCCATCACCAAATGGAGTCTCTTGAGCAGTACTACTGTAGACATGAACTATTTCAGAGTCATGGCTGGTACCACTAACCCCCCACCCAATGGGTTTTACCCTGAAAATCCTATTATAGCAAGAGCAAAAGGAGGAGAAGGAGAAAAAGGAGGAGGAGGAATCATTTGTAGAGTACTTACTCTCTGTCAAGCACTGTAATAAGAACATTTCACAAATTATCTAAATTAATTGCTTACACAGTCCTATGATATAAGGGAGATAACTCCTCCTCATTCTAAACATGAAGAAACACAGGCTTAAAAGTTAAATTGCTGAAGCTCACATCATTAATATATGGTAATCTAGGATTTAAATCAAGGTCTGTTTGGTCCTAGAACTCATGTTCCTCATGATCAACTCAATAAAGCAGAGTCTGTAGAAATGAATCCACAACCCCATTAAGCAGTGAGCCCACTGGAAAGCCAGGGGGGAAGGATGTGGTGTCCCTGGTCTGCTGGGATCTGCCTGAAGATTGCACCAAAATTATACAAGTAGACAACTTATATTCTTGGCCAACCCAATGGTCATTTCAGTGAAAAACAGGAAACTGTCTATTTTCACAATGACAATTACTTTTTTCATTTCTCTTTTTAAATTTAAATTCAATTAGCCAACATATAGTACATCATTAGTTTTTGATACAATGTTCAATGATTCATTAGTTGCATATAACACCCAGTGCTCATCACATAATGTGCCTTCCTTAATGTCCATCACCCAGTTACCCCATCCCACCATTGACCTCCCTATCCACAATCCTCAGTTTGTTTCCCAGAGTCAGGAGTCTCTCATGGTTTGTCTCCCTCTCTGATTTCTTCCCATTTAGTTTTCCCTCTCTTCCCCTGTGGTCCTCCGCTGTATTCCCTATGTTCCACATATGAGGAAAACCATATGATAATTGTCTTTCTCTGACTTCTTTCACTTAGCATAATCCCTTCCAGTTCCATTTGTGTATTTTTATTTTATTTTTAGAGAGAGAGAGAGAGCACCTAAGTGGGGATGGGCAAAGGGAGAGGGAAAGAAAGAGAATCCCAAGCAGGCTCCTTGCTGAGCACAGAGACCCACACAGACCCGAGATCAGGAGATCACAAGATCACGATTTGATCCAGTATCAGGAGTCTGACGCCCAACTGACAGGGCCACCCAGGTGCCCTTATTTTTTTCATTTCTGTAGCAATTACATTGTTGCTTCTTTTCCTTGACTGAGAATTCATAGCTGCCAATTATAAGCTGATTTTAAATATTGGGAGCTACTCCATGTATCCATCGAGAAGAGAATTTATCTTGACATTCAAATGAAATGACATTTTTTTCCTTTTTAAGGGGGTTTATTGTTAAGTGTGTTGTTCCATTCTTATTTAGAAGTGTCATTTTCACAGACTGCACTTATTTAATAACATTGGAGGCCCAGAATGGAAAAAAGAAAAACACTTCAGCTTTTGTTTATTATATGGTAACAGAAATCACTGATCCCTTAGAAAGAGGGAGGTGTTAGAATAATTAATTTCATTATGGGTAAGACTTTTGATATTATTTTCATGTCTCTAGGCAAAATAATTATGTTCCAGGTGCACAAACATGTTTTTGTTGCTTCTGTGTATGCGTTAAAAATTCTTGATTCTCTTTTTCCTGCAACTTTTTTCTATCCAATGGTTCTTTCTTCACTGGCATTGTTTTCCATTTGCATGCTTCTAAATTATTATTTCTCTTTAAAGAATTCAATACATAAAATTATATCAAGAGTTACCATTAGCTGAAGAAGAGTGAAAAAATTTTAATCAGCTAGAATTATTTTTAAAGGTAAAGGGGATATATTCATTTGGTTGGTGTCACTGTTCAATGTTCTATATTTGAAATTATTTTGTAGTTTCCTAAACTATAAACACTTATCAGAAACATTTTTAGGACAGGGTTTGCTTTGCCAGAGTACATAATTATCATCAGCTTTGCTTGCCAATAAAGAAGAATGCTTTCATCTGGATGAATTTATGCATAGGCTGTGGATGGTAAATTCTTTTTTTGCAGGAGATTTTCATGTATAGCCTAGAGGTTGAGGGAAAGCTTTTTAAAAAAGTAGAGAATTTGATTCATAAAATCTCCCATTTCAATTACAACCAACATGATGCTAGTTCTCCTACAAACGCAGTGACTGATATTGGTGATATTTTCCATTTTTTTTAATGGAGTTTTAAAATATCTCTGCTTTACCATCCAGACTCATATTTGCCAACCAATCTCCCACCAGTTTTGCTAACATTTTCTTAGGAGGATAATACAGAACAGATGTTAATATTAAAATCTGAGAGGAAAATGATTTCTCAATGCAAATATACCCCCACTTAGTAGTAAATGTTGGGCTGAAGAACTTATTTGCTCTTTTAAGTAGCATTTGCCAAGTGCCCAGGATGTGGTCCTCAGTGTGCTCTATAGCCATGCTTATCACATTTAACGTGCATCTGAATCATGGGGGACACTATTCTCATGCAGATCCTGGTTCTGTGGATCTTGGAGATTCTCCATTTCTAATAAGTTCCCAGGTGAAGCCAATGCTGCTGGCCTAGGAATCACACACTATGTAGCAAAACTTTTGGCATCAAAATAGAGATGAACAAAATAAAGCCTCACAATGGGCTCTTCAACAAATGGAAGAGAGCTGGGTAACTGAAGACAAAGAAGAGTGGGAAGGTTCTGCTCTTGGTAATGGAGATACTATCAACTCTGGGCAGCCCAAAGAAAACTAACATCGAAAAGCATAGGAGAACCACCAGAGGAAAACAGATACTGTAGGGAAGATGATGGGACAAAAGAAAAAAGGAGTGACACGTGGTCAGTTTCCCATTTTTTGATGGCTTTAGCCAGAGGGCAGTCCAAACTCTGCTGTGTGGGTGGACTCCAACTCCGAGAGAAAATCCTGCAATGTACTGGCTTAAAAATCAGATGTCAGAGTTCAGGTTATATACAGTAACTGGAAAGTGAGGGAAGATAGAGCGGAGGAATAAAAGGGAAGGAAGATAAAGAAAGGATAGAGATACAGAGAGGGTGCCCAAATTTGGTATGTAAACTGTCCCAATCTGTGGCTAACCTCCAAGTCACCTATGCATGAAGAAGCCTCCCAGCAACCCAGCTAAGGCTAAGAGAACTGCAAAGATTGCAGTTGCTCCTGATGGCAGGGGAGAAAAAGTTTGCAGTTTGAGTTCAACAAAGTTAACTTCCTGTTTATCAAAATAATCAATATTTTTCAAAGGAACTTGACAGAATCTAGAGACACTTTAATGTATTATCCTCAATACCTAGGATACAGTCCAGATTTCTCTTGTAACATGAAGAAATAGAAAAATGTGACCTATGTTCAAGAAAGAAGAGTATCAAGACCAAACTTGAGATGAACAAGGTACTGGAAACAGCAGGACGAATATTTTATAGTATCTCTTATAACTATGTTTAAGGATACAGAGGAAAATACGATAAGATAAAAAAAGATAGGAATGGCAGCAGCAAAATAATTTTAAAAAATTATAAAAAAAAGACCCAGTGGAAATTCTAGAAGTAAACAATATTGTATCTTAAAAATAGGGGTGCCTGGGTGACTCAGTCGGTTAAGCATTTGCCTTCAACTCAGATCCTGATCCTGGGGTCCTGGGATCGAGCCCCGCATCAGGTTCCCTGCTGCTTGGTGGGGAGCCTACTTCTCCCTCTCCCTCTGCCCCTCCCCGCCCCACCACTCCTGCTCTCCCTCTCTCTCTCTCAGATAAATAAATAAAATCTTTAAAAAAATTTAAAAAAAAGAAAATTCATTGGATGGTCTTAACAGCAGATTGAAGATGACAAAACAGTCAACCAATGTGAAGACAGACAGTATCCAATCTAAGAACTTCAAAATGTAAGCAGACTCTCAGGGATCTTTAGGACAATAGCTAAAGAAATAACATGTTTATAATTGGAATCCCAGAAGGAGAGGAGTAAGATAATAAAGCAGGGGAAAAAAAAAAAACATCTGGAGAAATAATGGCCCAACTCTTTGTAAATTTGGTGAAAGGCATACATTCTTCATGAAGTCAGCTCCAAGGAACATAAATACAAGACCACCACATTTAGGCTCACCATAGTCAAACTGCTAGTTATAATGGGAGATGGCATTCCAAGTGCCTGAAAGTACAGACTCTGAGTCAGAGAGGCTTGCCCTGAAGCCTGCATCTGCTGTTTAATGTCCATGTGACCTTGGGCAGATGCTAAGTACTGAGCAGATTTTTGGATCATAGAGTACTTAAGAAGTTAAGAATCAAGTGCCCTGCTGGTAGGAGTGCAACCTATGGAAAACAGTATGAAGTTTCCTCAAAAAATGAAAAATAGAATTACCAGAGGATCCAGTAATTCCACTACTGGATATTTACCCAAAGTAAATGAAAACAGCAATCCGAAAAGATATATGCATCCCTATGTTTACTGCAAAATTATTTACAATAGCCACAATATGGAAGCAATTCAAGTGTTTATCCATAGAGGGATGGATAAAAAAGATGTGATATATATTTAAACACACACACACACACACACACACACAGGAATATTAGTCATAAAGGAATGAAATCTTGCTATTTACAGCAACATGGTTGGACTAGAGAGTATAATGCTAAGTGAAATAATTCACACAGAGAATGGCAAATACCATACGATTTCACTCAAGTGTGAAATTTAAGAAACAAAACAAACAAGCAAAAAAAAAAAAGAAAAACAAAAACCCAAATTTTTTTTTTTTTTTTTTTTAAAGATTTTATTTATTTATCTGACAGAGACATAGCGAAAGAGGGAACACCAGCAGGGGGAGTGGGAGAGGGAGAAGCAGACTCCCCGCCGAGCAGGGAGCCCGATGCAGGGCTTGATCCCAGGACCCTGGGATCATGACCTGAGCTGAAGGCAGACGCTTAATGACTGAGCCACCCAGGTGCCCCCCAAAACCCAGACTCTTAAAAATAAGAGAACAAACTGGTGGTTGCCAGATGGGAGGTGGATGGGGGATGGGTGAAGGGGATTAAGAATCCATTTCTCATGATGAGCACTGAGTAATGTACAGAATTGTTGAATAATTATATTGTACACCTGAAGCTAATATAACACTGTATGTTAATTATATTTCAATTAGAAAAGAAAAACAACCATTAGAAGGATGTGGAAGAGAGAATGGGAATTTGGGATTAAAAAAAAGGTAGAAATCAGGGAGAGAGTGGTTAACATATACTTGCTGGTAACTCTGGATTCAAAGACTGACCCAGCATATACTTATTGACCACGTGCTGGTAGGTTCTCTCCTGCCTAAACTGGTATAAGTTACCCCATGGGCAGCTGAAGATCACCAGGGACAAGTGTCTCCATGAAAATGACATTATTTCATAATATATGTTCTCTCACACCAACCATGACTTGCAATGATCATCTCTATTTGTGATGTAGCAAAACAAGAGCGGAGTGATGATATTTCTGAAACAGTAATTGATGGTTTCCCCCTAGCCTTTCCTGTTTTGCTTTTGTCCTTGATTTCTTTCATCTATCAAGTTGCAGTGAGGCCACTTGGGGCTCATTGATGCAGGGAAGGGACATGTTCTCTGGAAGGCAGAGAAAAAAGTGGTTCCTTTCAGGTTTTGAGATTTAAAAGCCTGAGTCTTGAGAGAAAGGGCAATTCAGGGCCCAGTTCACAGATTTGGGAGACCATATGATCATTTAAGAGCAAGACTTTTAAACCTTCAGTCTAGAAAATAATTTTGTGCTAAAGTGAAAAAGATTTTGTAGGGGAAAAAAATGAAATCTTGGAAATGGCAGGTCTTGGCATGTCCTATCATCTCCATTGTTATCACCTTAAGTCTGAGCAATCATAATGTCTTGTTAGATTATTGTGATAGCTTTTCCCAACAGGGGTACCTGCTTCTGCTCTTGACCCTCATCTCTACCAGGCCAATCTGCATTCAGCAGAACAAAGGGTTTCCTGTTGTAACCTATGCCCTATCAGGCCAATTTCTCTGCTCACAACCCTGCAAAGGCTCCCCATGGTACTCTTAGTCAAAGGCAAGAAGACCTTTGCAAGGATTACAAGACTCTACACACATATCCTAGTCCCCTTCTGATGACATTCCTTTCCACTTACACTAGCCTTCTTCTTGTTGCCTGAATATGTCAGGCATACTACTGTCTTCAGTATATCGGGATATTCTTCTCCCTGATAACTACATGGCTCACCTCCTTCAGGTTCTTACTCAAATATCACATCCTCAATAGGTCTGCCTTGAGACCATTCCCAACCTATTGCTCTTACTGTGTTTTGTTCTTTTTCGATTGCACTTTTAATATATACTTTATGTTTTTAGTATATAGATCATTTACTTAGTCTTTTTTTTTTTTTTTGCTATTATTTATTGTCTGCCTGCCCTTTTAGAATGACAGAAGGGATCTTTGTTTTGTTCATTTGTGTATCTAAAGAGCCTAGCACAGTGCCTGCTATTTGATAAAAGCTCAATAAATAATGAATGCATCCGGAACCTCTTCGCTTGGTCTGGGGTGAGTCCTAGGGAGGGAAAGCAGGATGGGCAGGTAGGACTGGGGGATGTATGAACAGATGTATGTCCTTTCCCAGCCAGGACATTGTATTAGCAGCATATCCTAGAGAAGAAATGCAGTGTCTAGGTTGGGAGTGTTTGATGTCGCTACATGGAGTTTCTGTAAATACCTGTGAGCCCAAGAAGGACTGAAGGGGCAGAGGGCTTTGAATGGTACCTAGAGAGTTTCCCATATGTGGAGCAGGAGTAGCAAAGTGATTGCAGCAATAGCGGGGAGAACTGCAAGACCCAAAGGAAACTTTTAAATGCAATAAGGGGTAAGTTGTACATCGGTTGATGTCTGCTGGGCTGGAGGTTCGTGATGGCCTTATTTTGTGTGCATGGAGCCCTGGCTGGGAGGCTGAACTTAGCTAGGACTATTGCAAGGACCTCCTCCACATGGCTCCTCCAGCATGCTCAAGGGGAATTGGACTGTTTCATGGTGACTTTAGGCTCCAAGAGTGAGTGTTGCAAGAGAGAGGATGTAGAGCTACCAGTCTCTTCAGGACTGGGCTCTCAGACAGGCACAGCCAAACTTTCACCAAATTCTCATGGCCCACGCAGTCACAGAGCCCAGCCAGGCTCAAGGGAGAGGAGATTCTCCCCTCTAGATAGGAGAATTATTAAACATTTTGGGCCATCTTTAATTTTCCATCAAGTGAAATCAGCAAAATGTTATCAAAAAATAAGATCCCAGTAAATACTATTTCACAGAATGACATCTACCTTCCCTAATGCTACCAAAGCATGGGAAGAATGTCATCTTCACAGGAAACATAATACATTTTAATTTCCTAACCAACAAGTAAGCCAAATATTTTGTTGTTCCACACTCTACTGTCATTCTTGATAACTGCCAGTGGGGTAGAAACAAAGTAGAATTAATTTGGTTTCTGATAGAAATTGGGAAGAAAAAGATAAAGAAAAAAAAAATTGGGCGAAAAGGTTGCACAAGAAGGAGGACAGAACAAAGCCATTTATTTCAAAGGAAAGAGAAACTGAGTTGTCATCTGCAGAAAGACAGGGAAGGCAGCTAACTCGTAGGAGGGGACAAATACTGGTAGGAAGCAGTAGAGATGGAAAAATAATTTCAAAGTCAGCTGAGTGTGGCAAAAGAAGAAATCAGGGCGAATGTGTGCTTCAAGCCAAAGAACAAAAATAAGATCAAACTTTGGTTCTAAAGATTCCAATAGAATTCAGAATTCTTTATTAGGAATTCAGAGGGTAGGGGAGAATAAATTACTGCAAAACATACAACTAAGACTTGAGCAATGTTCCTTTCAGTGTGACTGAATAGGAGAAATGTTCCATTTTACAAGAGCAGTTATAATTATTATGTATCTACACTCGAGAACGAACAACACAGAAGCACTAGGTTTCCAATCCAACTTTGAAATACAGAAACGAAAGGACCAAATGCAAACAAACAACACCCACCCCCCAAACACTCCACCCATATTTTGTGCAGGCTCCCTTTAAAGTCTGTCCTCACCGACTTTCACCCACTGTGAAAAAATGAGAAAAAAAAATCTATTTTCTGTCTGCCCTGTAGCAAGAGAGCGGTCGCTGTTGCATTTCCTTGTAGATGGAAGTGTTTTGTTCTCTGGTGCTCCTGAATGTGCCTTAGAGCTGCGAAGCCTCAGGAAGTTGGGACAAAAGGACTTTGCCTCTGAAATGGTGGCTGACACACAGTAGGGCCGACGCAATTCATCTAGGAGCAGTGGGGTAGAGGCAGCAGCGGGAACAGCCCCAGAGAGGACAAACCATAAACAGACAGGCGGTAAGAACAAAAATACATCCTGTTTTCAGAAGGGCTCTGAAAAGACGACCTGAGTTGGGCGGATATATTCATTTCAGGAACAAGGCACTGTCTGAAATAATCAATGAATGTATTCCTATGTATATAATTCTGTTCTCACCCCGATTTTCTCCCTTCCCCCACCGCAGTCCCTTGATATATTCCCTCGGATCAATCTTCGATCTCAGTGTTTTAAAAACTTTTGAGAAGCTGGGTTTTTCCCCTTCAAACGAAGAGCTTGTGTCTTTTTGATTTAAAGTAGAAAGCACTAGTACTGTCTACTGCAATCCAAGCCTGTAGCGTACAATCTGACAGGTCAAAGGCAAGAGAAGAAAGAAAAGGCAGTGAATGCACATATGGAGGGAGGGGACTGGATGTCACAGCAAAAGCATTGTGGCTTGGACACAAAAGGAGGATTTGGAGAAACGCGAAGGCCCCCAATAAATCTACATGCAAGTAATTTACTAAGTGGTGATCTGCAGCCCAAAGAGCTCACTGTGACTCCTGCCATTCCAGAAAGAATACATTTCTCAGCTACCATCTGTATTGGTCTCCAGTGTTCCAGTTGGAGCCTGGACTGTGGTTAAATCCAGATGGAAACTCATCGACTTTGTGGTAGCAAAAAACAGTTCTGTTTCATATGACTGATTCTTTGGGGGCAGACCCGTGACAATGATGGCTTTTTTGAAAGACACTGTTGTGAATCAGGCAGACGAATAAATCAGGCAAATATAAGGAATGGCCTTGTAAATAGAGCTTATGTACTGACAGAACCTTCTTCATAAAATACTGTATTTTTATAGGCATGAACTGATTCCATGACTCTGTATAAAGATTATCTTTGTAGGACTTGCATAGTACATGTACTTGATTCTCATGACTATCATTTACTATAAGCAAGCAGGGTAAGTAAGGGAAGGGGAGGAGCATTAGACTAACAGGAGAAAATATGATATGGGGCTTCAAAGAATTAGAGAATGTTGATGTTGGGGAAAAGTGGTTATAGGGCTTATGTAGCTCAATCTAACATTACTTAAGACCAGAGATGGTTATTTATTTTCCTAATGTTACACATATAATAAGTGTTGGAGTCAAGATTTGAATCTGGGTCTTCTGACTCCAAATCCAATGCTCTTAGACTATCTTAATATTTTAGCCCCAAAACTTATATGATATTGACTGCTTATATTCTATTAATTGGGCTAAGTAACTACAAGATTCTACAACAGACCAACTCTGAAATCTCGGGGCTTCAGCAAACAAAATTTATGTGAAGTCAAGTGCAGGTAAGTGGGGGCTCCCTCAGTCCAGGGAACTAGAGGACCAGACTCTCTTCAACCTGAACCACCTCCATATCACAGGAAGCTTTAGGTCACTACATTAGTGAAAAAAAGAATATGGATTATCATACCAATTCTTAATGCCTCAGCCTGGAAGTTTTATGTATTACTTCCACTCACATTTCATTGGCTAGAACTAATTATAGGGCTTCATCTAAATCAAATGGTTTTGGAAAGTATAATCCCCCCATGTGCCCAGGAAGGAGATGAGAAATGGGTGAATACTTTTAACCTCTCTCACATGTGCATACCTGATTTTCAAGAAGCACAAAATAGAACAATATTACTAAACGAAGTATGGAGATTTTCTGCACGATCAGGAGGTAAGAATAACACAATTACTCTTTCCACTAAACTCTTACTAAAATATGAAGGCCTGGCAAGAAATACTGAGGCCTTATGAATTCATTTCTTTTAGTACAGGCATTCTAAATCCCCAAGTCAGACTTCACAAATATTATGATCCAAAATATTGGCCACCTGCTTCGTCTATACAATTTTACAGATCACAATTTGAAATTGCATCTCTCTTTCCAGGGCATTTTGTAGCTTTCAGTTGGCCCCATGTCACAGGGAGCAGTGTCTCCAATAAAATGGATACAAATATTTGTGAAGCTCATCTACAGGGGCTCCAAAGCCAGGCCCCAGAGAGCCTGTGCTTTGCTGGCACATGGCAGGTCCTACCGACATGGTCCAGGGAGCCCCTGGAGACTTTCCAACTCTAGAAAACTGCAGAGGTTAGCCATGGACTGTTACAGCGAGTCATCTGCTCCTTGTTTTCCTATTTGTAGTTTTTAAGACAGTATTTGTCGCCTCTTCACCCACTTTGTCGAAGGGAACACTGTAGTTTTGGTTTACCAAATACTAGAATAATAGGAATCTAACCTTTCTGATACAAATGTTTTTTGACTTGGTTGTGATACTGAAGACTTTCTCTCTCTCTCTCTCTCTCTCTCTCTCTCTCTCTCACACACACACACACACACACACATACACTCTAAACTTCTTTAGACTGGAGCTTTTCAAGCCTCAGTGTGCAAACACCTGGAGATCTTGGTTAAATACAGATTCTGATCTAGAAAATCTGGGATGGGTCCTGCAACTGTCTTTCCAACAAGCTCAAAGATGATGTCAATGCTATGGATCCCTCCAGTGGATCGCCTGGGATTCCTTTTACCAGGTTCAGTGTGTCCATTCCCCACTGGTTACCTGTTCTGCTGTTAAGGTCTCTGAAGGATTGCCCCTACGCTATTGTTTATGTCTGCCTATCCCCATTCTCTGCAATGTTTACCCAGTGGCTCACAGGTATGGAGAAACAAAAGTGGGACAAACCCTGGGTGCAATTTCTGCTTCAGAGCTCCTCAGCAGAGTGCGATGAGGCTGAAGTTAGACTTCACCTGAAACCACATCCTATCCTATCCTGCTTTCTCTTCTTCCTTAAAGGTTTTCTTCACAGAGCACTGCCTTGAACAACCCCATCTTAGGCTCTGCTTCCAGGAAACCCACTTAAGGCCTTTGCAAGCCACGCTTTGAGAAGCCAGTCTAGAGTGTTCTAGAATTAGCTGAAACAAGGTATTGACTTGGGATCACACAGATTGGGTTTTAAAAATTTAACCAACACTTTTTTAGCTTCTTGGGTAGAAGAGATGAGGGGTTAAAACTGGTGTCACTGATGATTGGCCAATTAAAGACATCATGGCAACTAAGAACTTCCATAGGCTCACGTTTACGGAGTGTGACTGTTTGGCGCTTCATGGATATTTAATGTCTACTTGGTCCTTCCACCCCTTTCCATCTATGTTCAGCACCTACGTGCTGGACTTACATTTTCTATATCTGATGCAGGTCATATGATACACATTTCTAATCTTGATTTCAGCTATCTTTTTTACTTGCTTCCTTTCTTTCCCATAGTAGGATTGAATGTACTTAAATGATACAAGCACAATGAAGGACAATTAACATGGACAAATTAGTTTATAACAAAGATGATGGCAAAAAACGAGGTTATAAGATTTGAAAATGGGATAGTGAGACAACCTGGGGATTAGAGAATGGAAGCATCTACCACTCTAAGGATGATGGACAAAGTAAGGGGATGCTTGTTTCCAGGATCCAGGAACCAACCTAGACCATGGAGGAGATGATTTCTGAAGCAGAGAGGGAGGGAGAGAGAGAGAGGGGGGCATCCTGGCATCTCCCTTTACCCTATATTCTTTCTTGTCAGTGCCTGAGGTCAGTAGGCAAGGGAGCCTGAAGAATGTAATTTGCAGGGGCGCCTGGGTGGCCCAGTCATTAAGCGTCTGCCTTCGGCTCAGGTCATGATCCCAGGGTCCTGGGATCGAGCCCCGCATCGGGCTCCCTGCTTGGCGGGAAGCCTGCTTCTCCATCTCCCACTCCCCCTGCTTGTGTTCCCTCTCTGGCTGTCTCTCTCTCTGTCAAAATAAATAAATAAAATCTTTAAAAAAAAAGAATGTAATTTGCAGAGGCAGGCCCCAACAATACAAAGCAGAGCAAAAGAAGCATGGTGAATGAGGACCAGCATAGTAACCCAGTTAAGGTTACTGGCAGTGACAAGGTAAGGCCTACTGAACAGGGGAACCCAAGGAAACCCTAGCCTCTCTAGCTTGCAACCTAAGTGTAGAACCACTAAGCTAAGAAGTCAATGAATAGAGCTAATGGTCTATTATATAATGATAGAGTAATTATTTAAAGCCAACTGAGTTCTGCTCTATGTGTCAGAGTAAACCCATTGACATCTAAGATTTTTATCACCTTGTGATTTACTTCCAAGATTCTGGGTTGAAGAAAAATGTACCCTCAAAGACTAAAGGAGATTTTATTTTAAAGATTTTATTTATTTATTTGAGAGAGAGAGAGACAAAGATAGCAAGAGAGAGCACAGGTGGGGAGGAGAGGGAGAAGCAGGCTCCCCGCTGAGCAGGGACCCCGACATGGGACTTGATCCCAGGACCCTGAGATCATGACCTGAGCCAAAGACAGACACTTAACTGACTGAGCCACCCAGGTGCTCTGTCTAAAAGAGATTTTAAAAGCTGAGTCATATGTTCACTCATGGCGAACACTTTTAAAACTAAGAAGTAATCACAATTTTGAGAAGAGATCATTCAAAGAAACTAAATCCTAGTAGAAAGAAAAAGTTTGGTTATATTTACTAAGAGAATAATTCCAATATTAGCTACAGGTAAAATATTTCTTGCATTTAATGATTTTGTAGCAATTGGCTAAGGAGAGAGAAGAGGAAATTCGTATTTGTGGTGAGAATGGCTTTACTTAAATCAAAGAAACCAAAATAATGACAGTAATGATTTCCTGAATATATCCTATGTATCAAGAGCTGTGCCAATTGCTCTAGAGTAGAGTGTCTCAACTACTACATTTTCAACATCTGGGGCTGGATGATTCCTTATAAAGAGAGCTGTCCTGTGCCTTGTAAAATGGTTAGCATCATCCCTGACCTTGACCTACTTGATGCACTCCACCCCCAGCTGTGACAATCAAAAAGTGTCTCCAGACATTGCCAAATGCTCCCAACCCCCACCTCTCTAGGAGTGGGTGGGCAAAATCCACCCCGGTTAGAACCCCTGCTCTGGAGGCATCAACCTGTAATTACGCCCAGGGCACCAAAGAACAAAATGAGGCTTACCGAGGTTAAACGAACTTGCCCAGCCTCATGCAGATAGTGAGTGGTGCAAGCAGAATTCGAACCCAGACCCAACTCTAAACCTGCTACTTAATCTCAACATTGAGCCGCCTTCTTCTGTTTTACTCTTTTCTTCGGATTTTCTGAGAAGTAATTGGGAATATATTTTTTAATCTGGAGAAAAATATCAGGAGGGGAAACAGTCATTTTTGATCTGAATCTACAGCAAGAGATTAATTGGATTTCTGATGTGATGGTGGTTTTACGCTGCTTAGATCACAGAAATTCGGAAGCCTGGGAGCTCATCTGCACCAGAAAATGCTATTGTGGACATGCAAGCCCTTAACAACAGCATCTGATGGCACCTGGTTCATTTTAGCTGAAGAAACAATGTGCTGCAAAGCCTCCCTGCTTTCTGGGGGCTGTGGTTCTTGTTGAATCTCCTTTCTCTGTAATGTTGTACCACTGCAGTAAATGATCAATTTCAACTTCATGCGGCCAAGGTCAGGTGCGAGGGAACAACAGGCTCTCTACTAAACCATGTAGGAATGATTTATTGCTTTTCCAGAAGAGGATTCTTGACATTTTGAAAATGTAATGTAGTGCAAGAATAATTAAGCCAAAGGTAGACTGCTGCAAAATTGATGGGCATTGTCAGAGAAGCCTGATTAGTTTAAGATGCTTCAAGAACTGATTTTGCCAGCTATGAATTAAAGGTTAGTAATTAAATTTATGGGCCATGGCCACTGTCTTCAGGTGGCATTTCACATAGGAGTACTTGTGTTTTGAGAAGGCAGGCAAATAAAGCAAACAGCAGTTGCCTCTTTACTAACAGTCTTTGCTTAAAATGTCTCTTCAGAGGGAAAGGAAAAATAATATTGAGCCAAACTTGTCTGGAAGTCAAGGTATTACTTATTATATTCAATAATGTTTTTGAAAAGCAAGCTCTAACTACCTTCCAAATGGCAAATCAAAGTGAGAGAGATAAATTTAATAAAAGGTATTCACATCCATCATATTTATCTACCAGTGGGCTCCGTGTGAAGGAATATTTAGTTATGAGTTATCTCTTGTTTTCTCCATCCAGCCAGGCACCAACTTTCTGAAAACTGCCCTTTCCCTCCCCCTTCCCCAACCTTCCATCCAAATAGACATATTCAAAGATACACAGCCCATCTAGAGCATTCAGAATCCTTCTGTAGGGAACCATCACCATAATTTTAAAACATTTTTTCACCCCCCAAAAAAGCCCATACCCATTATCCACCACTCTTCTCCTCTTCTTCCTCTTCCTCCTCTACCCCAGGCCTAGCCAATTGCTGTTGTACTTTCTGTCTCTGCAGATTTGCCTATTCTAGACATTTCATGTAAATGTAGACATTCAATATGTGGTCTTTGGGGACTGCTGTGCTTCAGTCAGCATGGTTTTGAGGTTCATTCAGGAGGTAGCATACAATAGTATTCCATGCTTTTTGTGGCTGAATAAGATTCCACTGCACAGATACATCATATCTTCTCTGCCCGTTCCTCAGTTGATGGACATCGGGCTTGTTTCCACTTTGGGGCTATTGTAAATAATGCTGCTCGCTATGAACATTCATGTATAAGTTTTCATGTGGATGCATGTTTTTATTTGTCCTGGGTGTATACCTAAGAAGTAATATTGGTGGGTTCTATGTTTTGAGGAAGTGCCAAACTGTTTTCCTAAGTGGCTGCACCATTTTCCACTCCCATTGACAATAAAGGAGGGTTCTAATTTCTCCACATCCTTGCTGACACTTGTGAGTATCCATCTTTTTTATTTTAGCCATCCTAGTTGGTGTGAAGTGGCTTCTTATTCTGGTATTGCTTTGCATTTCCTTAATAACTAATGAGGCTGACTATCTTTTCATGTGCTTCTTGGCCATTTGCCTATCTTCGAAAATAAATGTCTATTTTAATCCTTTGCCTGTTTTTTGATTGGGTCTTTTTATCTTTGAGTTATAAGAGTTATTTATTTTTAAAAAAGGTTATTTATATATTCTTGATACAAGTCTCTTATCAGATATATGTAATTTGAAAACAATTTCATTCTTCAGTTTGTCTTTTCACTTTCTTTCAGCAGAAAAGTTTACATTTTGATTTAGTCCAATTTATCTATTTTTTTTTTTTTTTTGATCACGTAATGCTTTTTGTATTTCATGAAGCAACTATTGCCTAATTCAGGCCTGCAAAGATACACTCACATACTCATGTATTTCCTGGTAAGAGTTTTGTAGTTCTGCCTCTTACACTTAGGTCTATGATCTATTTTGAGTTAAAATTTTTTAGGATTTTTTATTTATTTATTTGAAAGAGAGAGACAGAGATAGTGAGAGAGAGCATGAGCAGGGAGGGGAGCGAGAAGCAGGCTCCCCACTGACCAGGGAACCTGATGTGAGGCTCCATCCCAGGACTCTGGGATCATGACCTGAGCCAAAGGCAGATGCTTAACCGACTGAGCCACCCAGGCGCCCCTCTTTTGAGTTAATTTTTGAGGTAGGGGTCCGAATTCCATTTTCGTATATGTTGGTGTTCCAGTACCATTTGTTGAAAACACTACTCTTTCCCAGTGAAATTATTTTGGCACCTTGTAGAAAGTCAACTGATTGTAAATGTACAGGTTTACTTCTGGATTCTCAATTCTATTCCATTGAAGTGCATGTCTACCTTGTGCCAGTACCACACTGTCCTGATTATTATAGTTTTATAGTAAATTTTGAAATCAGGAAGTGTAGTCCTTTAACTTCGTTCTCCTATTTCAAGATTGTTTGGGCTGTACTGGGTCAGTTGCACTTCCATATGAATTTTAGAATAAGCTTGTCAATTTCTGCAAAGATGGCATCGGGGATTTTGACAGGGATTGTGCTGAATCTGCAGATCCACTTGAAACTATTGCCAACTTAGCAAATATCAAGTCTTTGGATCTATAAAGACTTGGATGAAGATGGCATGTCTTTCTGTTTATTTAGATCTTCTTGAATTACTTTCAATGTTTTGTAATTTTTAGAGGATATGTTTGTATATCTTTTGTTAAATTTATTCCTGGGTATTTTACTTTTTGATGCAATTGTAAATGGCATCTTGGGAATTTAAATAAGGATTAAGCAATCCCAGGCTCTGTTTGTCCAGTGTTTTGAATGGCAGAAATGTAAATCTAGCTAATGTTGGAAGCTGTTTTCTGCTTTAATGTAGTCTTAAAACAAACATGAAATGAGAGATGGAAAAGACTCCCAGGATTTCTACTGGTACTGGCGATTCTAATTTTAGCTCAGTTTTTAGGCCAGCTACATCCCTATCCTTTATGACAATCCTTTGCTTTTGCTTGAACTACCTCTAGTGCATTTCTGTCTGCTATGCTCAACTAAAAACCCAACTAATACAGAAAGCAGAAAACAGAACTTGCTCTTGTTGTTAGGGAAGAAATGAGTTGCTTCAATATCATCTCCATCTCTCAGCCCTCAGTTAATTGCTCATTTTTATCTCAAGTGAAATAAACAACATAATATTTTAATGGTCATCATTTATCCTGTGAAATTACCCAGCCACATTAAGTTTTTTGGCACTCTTACCATGTTAAACTACCCAAATTATAACAGAAGTGACTAAGCTATGAGAACTGACATTAGATTTATATAATTGAGCACAGGGTATTAAACCTGTAATACCTCTGTTGGACAGATAGCTTCCCAGAATGTGAGCGTTTTTGGAAATTAGCAATATAAAGTGAACTGGTTTTAAAAATTTTTTAGCAAAGTCATACACCTAAATCCTCTGGTGCTATCTGGGCTCTAGAACCAATAATGCCCAAACCTGATTTTGATACATGTTTGTCACCAATTATCTCAAGGGATATTATGAAATTTTCAAAACACATCTAAGTACACTTTAATTATTTTAATATACATTTGTAATGTATAGATAATACTTTGGGGTATATCATGTAAATACTAACTCCTGACATGTGAATCATAAATCCAGAACGATACCATTCCAGCCAATGGATTTCATAACAGCTCAAAAAAGTCTGCATCTTACAGCTAGTGAACGTTTCAAATCTCCATTAATAAAGCTACATCTGATAGTATTTAAGATTATACAGACCACTCTTTGATATAGTACTCTTCTTTCTATAAAATTATTCTAAGGAAATTATCAGAGATATGAACTGAGCATGTTCAATACTGCATTACCAATAATATAAAAAGGAGAGAGAGACTTGGGGCACCTGGGTGGCTCAGTTGGTTAAGCGTCTGACTCTTGATTTCAGCTCAGGTCTTGACCTCAGGGTTGTGAGTTCAAGCCCCCTACCATGCTCCATGCTGGGCATGAAGCCTACTTAAAAAATGTAGAGAGAGACTAAAAGTATAATAGATATTACATGTATTAATTTTAGTTCATTCACATGATAGATTATTAAAGAACCATTAAGAGTCATGTTAATGACTTTTAATAACTTGGAAAAGCTTTCTCAATACAGTAAGTGGAAAAAAAGTAGCATTACATAATATTCCATCTTGGTAAAATAAAATTTCCCAATAATAAAATGTCCCAATATTTATGCACAGAAGAAAAACCTAGATAGATAACAAATTATAGGAAGGTTATTTTATTCTTGTGCTCTTTTATATTTTTTTACACAGCATTTATTACCATTCTCATAAGAAAAAATGAATGCTATCCCCCAAATTTAGTTTTTAAAAAGTGACAAATAATGTAGATGACAATGATCTCTTCAGGAGGCAAAGCATTGTGTTTGATTCTATCTGAGTTGAAGGACACAATGTCCTAGACTTGGCTTATTACTGAAAAAACAAAAAACAACTTTGTCTTCTTATGCACCAGTTTCCTGTCCTAATAATACCTGTCCTATCTACCTTTCAAGGATGTATCAAGGAGCCAACTTAAGAAGCTACTTTGAAAAATATAATAAAAGTATAAAATATTATTAATTATCATTTATGGAATAACAAGGAGCAATAGAAATGTAACATTAGTGATTGTTTAATAAACATGCAGCCTATTATAATTACATAAATCAGTATCAGAAATTATTTTATAATACAAGTTAGGTTTTTATGAGTGTTTTGGCAGAATGGGCTCTATTTCCCTAAGATTATTGAGGTTAGAAGAACTAAGATATCTTGGTCTTCCTTTGTTCCCTTCCAAGGCCAGGGTCTCTTCTTGCTTCCTAGGACTACTTTGGGCTCCATGACCCAGACCAAACATAGAGAACTTTTTCATCCACTGCTTTGGCCCCACACTAGTGAGAGAGGAGACATCAAAGAGCCTAAAATCCCTTCCTTTTGGTCTCCAATGACAGATTACACAAAATCACTTCCAAAGGGGAGGAAAATACTTTCTATTTTAAAGGAATAATATTTCACCGTATTAAATCATATTACATCATATCATGATATAATATCAAATCTCTTCCCATGAACCAACAGTTAAGATTCCAGTGTGTGGCAGATCTGACCTCAGATCTTTACATAATTCAATTGTCACTGCTATACCACTATACCAAATTCATCAGTATAATCAAACTACATAAATTCAAACGTTTAGTAATAGTATATTACTGGGTATTAAAAACCATTAAGTTCTTCTTTCATTTTTCAGATGAGAAAATGTCCTTTTCTTCCTTTTCAAAAAGCCTAAGAACACTTGCCCAAGGTCACACAATTTACAATTTGCAGAGACAGAATTCAAATAAAGATTAACTTTATCTTCATGTATGTTTCATACTACTCTGTACACTGATTTTGGGAAACTGATAGCCTGATACAGAAAGATATTTATTTCTATCAAAAGGAGATGAGGTGATTATACCCTCCAACTTGCCAAAAGAGCAAAGCCATGTACGTTTAATAAATTAAACCAAAAAGCTCTCTGAATATCTACTTCACTTCTAAGTTTCAATTGGTAAGAATATCAATATTTTATTGGGCTGTAGGGAATTTGGCACTTATTCCATGGGATGTTATAAAGGTTAGATAACATTAAAGGATGTGCCACAACAAGGAGAAAATGTGAGTGCACCATATAGATTTTCAACACAGTGATAAGTGAATATGTAAGAGAAAATAAATTTTAAAAGGTGTCCAGTGTAAATACATGGATTCTGATTCTAGTAATGGCCAAGTATCTCTTACTAGACCAACCCTCCTGCATGAATAGAAATATAAAAAACAAGTATCTGGAGGCACTAGAAAGTGATGAAAAGCAGGCATATACTGAAGGAGAATCACCACTTGGAGGAAGGGAACAGTAGTGGGTGAATTTCCTAATCTTTTATAGCTTTCAGTCTGCTGGCAAGCTTCAGTTCATGATTTTTTGGATGGTTGGAATTCAGTTAGAACACACCTGCAGTCTTAATGGTTTGAAGAACCAAAGGACAAAATTGAAAGCAGTTTAGATGCTGGAAAATGATGAAAGAAATCTCCAAAGGAGAGATTTAGAAAAGAGAATCACCAAGTTTTATATATAAATTCTGCCCAAAGCTCTGACCTATCCCTGACTATGCATATGTAGGACAGATTCCAAAAAGCCCATCTGGGTCTACAAAAATAGTTCATTAGGATTTCAGCCTCAACTCATTGCAGAGCAAACACTTTACAGATTGAGTCCAGTCAAGTTACACTGCATTAGGAAAAAAGAATCAATACTTTTCAGAGGACTATAACAGAATGTAGAGTTTTCCTAGATATAATTTACAATGTTTACAATACTATCTAAAATTACCCAATATTTAAAAAATGAGAAAGCATGAACCACTCAAGAGAAAAAAAAAAACACTCTATGGAGATCAACCTCAAGAAGACTCAGATATTGAGTTTAACAGACAGGTTAAAAGAAAATGCTTATAGTAAGTAAAAAGAAAGGGAATCTAGCAGAGAAAGGGAAACTATAAAAATAAACAAAATATACTTTCAACAATGGATAGATCATCCAGACAAAATCAGTAAGGAAACATTGGACTTAAACTACACATGACATGAGATGGACCAAATAGACAGGTACAGAACAATCCATCCAAGGGCAGCAGAATATACAGTCCTCTCAAACACACATGGAATATTCCCCAAGATGGACCACATGTGAGGTCAAAAAATGAGTCCTAATAAATTTTGAAAGACTGAAGTAAAATCAAGCATCTTTTCTGAGTACAATGGTATAAAACTAGAAATCAATTACAAAAAGAAAACTGGAAAATTCACAAATATTTTGAGAGTAAACAACATGCTCCTGAATAACCAATGGGTCAAAAAAATTTTTAAATAAATAAAAAAATCTTGAGACAAATGAAAATACAACATACTAAAACTTATGGGATGCAGCAAAAGCAGTTCTAAGAGGGAAGTTACAGTGATAAATACCTATATTAAGACAAAATAAAGCTCTCAAATAAACAAATAAGCTAACTTTATCTCTCAAAGAACTAGGAAAAAAAGAACAAACTAACCACAAGTTAGTAGAAGAAAGGAAATTACAAAGATCAAAGCAGAAATAAATGAAATAGAAATTTAAAAGATAATAGAAAAGATAATAAAACAAAGAACTTGTTTTTTGAAAATATAAACAAAATAGACAAATCTTTAGGTAGGCTTACAAAGAAAAAAAACTGATGAGACTCAAATGAATAAAATTATAAATGATAGAGATATTACAACCAATACCACAGAAATATAAAAGTTTATAAGAGACTATTATAAACAATTATATGCCAATAAATTGGACAATCTAGAAGAAATGGATAAATTCTTAGAAACATACAATCTACCAAGATTGAATTACAAGGAAATAGAAAATGTGAACAAACTGATTACCAGGAATGAGATTGAATCAGTAATCGAAAACCTCTCAACAACAACAAAAATGTCAAGGACCAGATGGCTTCAGTGGTGAATTCTACCAGACATTTAAAGAAGAATTAATACGAATCCTTCCTAAACTCCCAAAAAGTAGAAGAGGAGGAAACACCTCCAAACATATTTAATGAGGCAAGTAATCAAGGATGGTATAAGGGAAGAATATTATAGGCTAATATCCCTAATGGACATAGATGTAAAAATCCTAAACAAAATATTAGTACACTGAATGCAAGAGTATGTTAAAATGATCATACACCATGATCAGCTGGGATTTATCCCTGGGCTGCAAGGATGGTTCAACATCAGCAAATCAATTAATGTGATAGACCACATTAACAAAATACAGGATAAGAATCATATGATCATTTCAATAGATGCCAAAAAAGCATTTGACAAATTTTACCATCTTTTCATGATAAAAACTCTCAATAAAGTGGGTAGAGAGGAATTCACCTCAACATAATAAAGGCCATATATGACAAGCCCGCAGCTAATATCACACTCACTCGTGAAAGGCTGAAAGATTTTCCCCTAAGATCAGGAATGAGACAAGGGTGCCCAATCCTGCCACTTTTATTCAACATAGTACTGGAATTCTTAGACAGAGCTATTAGGCAATAAAAAGAAACAAAAAGCATACAAATAAGAAAGGAAGAAATAAAACTGTCACTATTTGCAGATGACATGATATTTTACACAGAAAACCCTAAAGACCCTACCAAAAACTATTAGAATAAGTGAGTTCAGTAAAGTTTCAGGATACAAAAATCTAAAAACAAAAATCAGTAGTGTTTCTATACTATCAGAAAGAAAAATTAAGAAAACAAACCTATTTATAATAGCATCAAAAATACATACTTAGGAATAATTTAACCAAGGAAGTGAAAGAACTATACACTGAAAATTTTAAGACAGTGATGAAAGAACTTGAAGAAAACATAAATAAATGGGAAGTTATTACATGCTCACAGATTGAAAGAATTAATATTGAATTAAAATGTCTATACTACTCAAAGCAGTCTACATATTCAGTGTAATCCCCCTAAACATTCCAATGGCATTTTTCACAGAAATAGAAAAAAAAAAAAATCCTAAAATGTATATGGAAGGAACCACAAAAGATCCTGATTGGCCAAAGCAATCCTGAGAAAGAACAAAGCTGGAAGCAACACATTTCCTGACTTCAAACTATATTATAAAGCTATGGTAGGGCGCCTGGGTGGCTCAGTTGGTTAAGCGACTGCCTTCGGCTCAGGTCATGATCCTGGAGTCCCGGGATCGAGTCCTGCATCGGGCTCCCTGCTTGGCAGGGAGTCTGCTTCTCCCTCTGACCCTCCTCCCTCTCATGCTCTCTGTCTCTCATTCTCTTTCTCTCTCAAATAAATAAATAAAATCTTTAAAAAAAAAATAAAGCTATGGTAATCAAAACAGTATAGTACTGGTATAAAAAAAGACACACAGATGAATGGAACAGAATAGAGTCCATAAATAATCTCATGCATATATGGTCAATTAATTTTTGACAAAGGAACCAAAAATATATGATGGGGAAAGGATAATCTCTTCAATAATGTTAGGAAAAAAATGATTGCAAAACAATGAAATTGGAACACTATCTTACACCATACACAAATCAACTCAAAATGGATTAAAGACTTGAACATCAAACCTGAAACTATAAAACTCCTCTAAGAAAACATAGGGGTAAGCTTCTTGTTATGGGTCTTGGTAATGATTTTTGGATTTGACACCAAAAGCAAAGGCAACAAGAGCAAAAATAAATGAGTGGGACTACATCAAACTAAAAAGCGTTGCTCAGGAAACAATAACAACAACAACAACAATAAAAAAACCAAAATGAAAAGGTAACCTATGAAATGTGAGATTACCAAACCACAAATCTGATAAAGGATTAATACACAAAATACACAAGGATCTCATACAACTCAATGGTGAAAATCAAATAACCCAATTTAAAAATGGGCAAAGGACTGGAATAGATATTTTTCCAAAGAAGACATACAAATGGCCAATAGGAACACAAAAGGGTACTCAACATCACTAATCATCAGGGATACACCTGGAGGGCATCGGGCTAAGTGAAATAAGACAAACAGAGAAAGACAAGTACTGCATGGTATCTCTAACATGTCAAATCTGAAAAACAAAAAAAAATTGTACAGTAGAAAAGTGGTTACCATGGAGGGCTAGGAGTTGGGGAAAATAGGGAGAGATTCATAAAAGGGTACAGACATTCAGTTATAAGATGAAAAGTGTCTGAGGATCTAATGTATGACATGGTAACTATAGTTGATAATACTGTATTGTATAACAGAAATTTGCCAAGAGAGTAGAAGTTAAATGTTCTCCCACTTACACATACACACACACAAAAGGGCAAATATGTAACATGATGGATGTGTTAATTAACTCAACTGGGGACTCCTTTCACAATGTAAACAGGTATCAAATCATAATGTTGTATACTTTAAATATCTTACAATTTTATTTTTCAATTATACCCCAATAAAGCTGGAATAAATGAACCAAATATAAATTCTATTACTGAAAAATGTCTTATCTGAAATAAGAATTCACTGTTAGGGCTTAGAAGCATATTGGGAATGACAGAAGAAAGAGTAAATGGACTTGAAATTGATCAATAGAAATTATCCAACTAAAGAACAGAGGGGTGCCTGGGTGGCTCAGTCAGTTAAGTGTCTGACCTCAGTTCAGGTCATGATCTTGGGGTCCTGGTTGGATCAAGCCCAGTGTTGAGCTCCATGTTCAGCTTGTCCCTCTGCCTCTCTCTATGTCTTTCCCTGTCTTCCCTTTCTCCCTCTCCCTGCTCGTGCTCTGTCTCTCTCTCAAATAAATAAATAAACAAAATCTTAAATAAAAACAACAGAGAAAAAATAAGTGGGAATATATAAAAAGAAAAGAGCTTCAGGGATATGTGGGACAATACAAAACTATTTAAAATAATTTGAGTAACATAATTTGAGTCACTGAAGGAAAGAAGAGACAAGGACAAAGATTTTTAAGAAAACAGATACTGAAATTTCCGCAAATTTGGTGAATGACAAATTTACTGATTCAAGAATGTCAGCAAACTGAATGTAGTATAAATGAAACACATACACACACATACATACATATGGAGGCATATCATAGTCAAACTGCTGAAAACTAAAAAGTGTTAAAAGCAATCAGAGAATAATATGTTACCTACAGAGGAACAATCACTGACTTCTCATCAGAAACAATGGAGGCCATAGAATGTCACCTTTAAAGTGCTGAAATGTTTGAAAAAAAATTCCAGAATTCTAGAGCCAGCAAAGTATTCTTCAAGACTAATGGTAAAATAATGACCATTCTCAATAAATGAAATAAAGAGATTTGATGGCATCAGACCTACACTATAAGATATGATAAAGGAAGTTCATCAGACTGAAAAAAAATGATACAAGATGGGAAATTAGATCTTCAGGAAGGAATGAAGAACACTGGAAAGAATCTATTTTTCCCTATTAATTCCTTTAAAATACTATTTTTTGCATTATACTTTCTTTAAAATACATCTATTTGTTTAAATAAGGAATTATAACAATACCATGGGAGTTATAATGTGTGTATATATATAATACATTTGACAACTACAGCATAAATGATGAGGATGGCAAGATAAATATTGCAAGATTCTTACCTTTTATTTTATATGAAAAGATACAATATCTCACTAGGTAGACTGAAATGTTAAGGATGTGTATTTTAACCCCTGAAGCAGCCCTATAAAATATAAAGAGATATAGCTAACAAGCCAATAGACAAATTAAGATATATTTCTAAAAGAACATCTAATTAATTCAAAAGAAGGCAGGAAAGAAGCTACAGAGGAACAAAAAACAGAATGGACAAAGAGAAAATAAATGATAAAATGGTAGACATAAATTTAACCCTATCAGTAATTAAATTCAAATAGACTAAACAATCCAGTTAAAAAAAGGCAGAAATTGTCAGAATGGATTAAAAAAAAAGTAAGACCCAATAATATGCTGTCTACAATAGATACCTTTTAAATGTGAAGAGAGAGAGTGGGTAAATAAGTAAGCACAAGAAGTTTGGAGTGAATGTATTAACATTAAACAAAGAAGACTTCAAGATAGGGAATGTTTCAGACATAAATAGGAACATTTCATGATGATACAAGGGCCCAGGTGTCAGGGAGACATAACAAACATAAATATAAATATGCCTAATAAGAGAACACCAAAACACATGAAGCAAAAACAGGATTAAAGAGAGAAATAGACACATCCGCAGGTGTAGTTGGATATTTTAACACTCCTTTTTCAGCAATTGATAAAACAACTACACAAAAAAATCCAGTGAAGATGTAAAGATCTGATCAATGTATTAGCCCCTTGACCTAGTTGAGAGTTGTGGGACACACCTGCCAGGAACAGCAGAATATACATTCTTTTTTTTTTTTTTTTTAAAGATTTTATTTATTTATTTGACAGAGAGAGATAGCTAGAGCAGGAACACAAGCAGGGGGAGTGGGAGAGGGAGAGGCAGGCTTCCCGCTGAGCAGGGAGCCCGATGTGGGACTCGATCCCAGGACCCCGGGATCATGACCTGAGCCGAAGGCAGACGCTTAACGACTGAGCCACCCAGGCGCCCCAGAATATACATTCTTTTTAAGTATACGTGTTCATATATGTATGACAGCCATATGGTGGGCCATAACACAAATCTCAACAAATTTAAAAGGATTGTGATCATTCATATATGTTCTTTGACCTAAATAAAATTAAATTAGAAATCAGAAAAAAAAATCTGTATTTGGAAATTAAACAGCACACTTCTATATAATTCAATTATTAAAGAAGAAATCATAAAGAAAGTTGGAAAAGATTTCTACCACATGAAAATCAAAATACAATATATCAAAATATGTGAAGTGCTGCTAAAGCAATGCTTTGAGGAACACTTATAGCTTTATATAATTAAATTAGGAAAGAATGAGGCTTAAAATCAACGATCTAAGTTTCCCGTTACACTAGAAAAAGAAGAGTAAGTAATCCTAAAGTCAAGAGGAGAAAAGAAATAACAAAAATTGGAAATCAATGAAATAGAAAACATACAATAGGAAAAATTAATAAAGCCAAATCTCTAAATAGACTGGGGTGTGCGTGCGTATGTGTGTGTGTATGTGTTACTGTAGGCATTAGAAGGATAGTTATAGAATATTATAAACACTTTAAAAAAAAATTATAAACACTTTAATCCATGAAATTCAACAACTTAGGTAAATAGACATGTTGTTTGAAAAAAGGCAACTTATTGGAACTGATACAAAACAAGTATCTGAGGGGCACCTGGGTGGCTCAGTCCATTGGGTGGCTGCCTTCAGCTCAGGTCATGATCCCAGGGTCCTGGGATTGAGCCCTGCGGCGGGCCCCCTGCTCAGCGGAGAGCCTGCTTCTCCCTCTCCCTCTGGCTGCCGCTCTGCCTACTTGTTCTCTCTATCTCTCTATCAAATAAACAAAATCTTAAAAAAAAAAAAGTATCTGAGTATCTCTGTTCCTACTTAAAGACATTGAATATGTTGTCAGAAAACCCCATGTCCAGACACTTATATTAGTAATTTTTATCAACTATTTAAGAAAGAAATAGGACCAATCATACACAAAGTATTTTAGAAAAACAGTCGAGAAAATACTCTTCAACTTATAAGAGTCTAGCAAAACCTGTTAATCAAAAGCTGAAAAAGGCATTACAAAGAAAAACAATTACAAAGAAATACACCTCATGAATATAGACCTAAAATCCTTAACATAATATTAGCTAATTGAATCCAGCAACATACAAAAAGAATACTACATTATGACTTATTGGGGTTTATCCCAGGAAGGCAAGGCTGGTTTAACCTCAAAAGAAAATCAATTACTGTAATGCACTGTATATAGGTTAGGTGAGCTGGCTTTTCTATATGACAGAACATTACATAATCATTGAAAAGACTGCATGTGATTTCTAAGTATTATCCTTAAGAGACAATTTTCATATATTGTTAGGTGATAAAGGGGAAAAACAATAAAGTAAAATGTATACAAAGTAAATTCTTATGAGTTAGTATTTATTATCACTGCTGTTGTTAATTTACCAATGACATGTACACAGAGGAGCTGCCTCTCCTTCATAATCCAGAAGTAGTTTAGCAATTCTAAGAACAATCATTTCTAAAGGATCTGAAATGATTTGCACATGAGTTACTACTTGTATGGCATAACTAAAATCTAATCTTTTAAACAAATATTTATTTTCATTGGAGTTCACAAAGAAAGTATTCAAGATTCTAAAAAATAAGGGCTGATACTGATAGAAAGCAAAATTTCCTTAGTGCATATGAACAAATGGGATTCACTTCTCAGAAGAATTTATTCTGTCTTATCAGGTACCCGCTGCTAGTAAAAAGGCCAGAAAAAAATAACAGCAACTGATGTATGTACTAATCTGAGCATTTTATATGCACTACCTCATTTCATTTTTCTGTGTTCTCACAACAACCCTAATGCTATTATACCCATTTTACAGATGTAGAAAGTGAGGCACAAAGAAGTTTAGTAACTTGCTCAAGTTCCCACAGCAAGTAAAATGGCAGAGCCAGGGTTTGAATCCAGCCTGCTGGATCCAGGCCCTAGGGTGAAAGCAAAACTAATGGTTAGATGGGACTCTGAAAAACATTTTATTTGTAATATTCATATGTCTTTGGGAATTTAAGAGTATGTGTTCCCTCAAATTGTAAAGACTAAAGTGCATTATTTTGAACTACAATACCCTATCAAACAAGTAATTTAAATACATCTATCCAAATATTTACTTGAGAACGAAATTAACACAATCTGCAAAGGGAGGGGTTAAAAGAATGACAAATGGGGCGCCTGGGTGGCTCAGATGGTTAAGCATCTGCCTTCGGCTCGGGTCATGATCCCAGGGTCCTGGGATTGAGCCCCACATCGGGCTCCTGGCTCAGCGGGGAGCCTGCTTCTCCCTCTCCCTCTGCCTCTCTCCCTGCTCATGCTCTCTCTATCTCTGTGTCTCAAATGAATAAATAAAAAATCTTTAAAAAAAAAAAAAAAAAGAATGACAAATGGGAGGTGAAATGTTTGAAGGAGGCAGAAATGAAAGAAAACAGCTTCCTTGGGAAGAAACTCAAAGAAACTCTGTGGAAGGCATGGGCATATTAGAACAGCCTCTCAACTTTCCCAAG
This sequence comes from Phoca vitulina, assembly GCF_004348235.1. Classification (NCBI taxonomy): domain Eukaryota; kingdom Metazoa; phylum Chordata; class Mammalia; order Carnivora; family Phocidae; genus Phoca; species Phoca vitulina. Next base: position 23,204,311 of record NW_022589716.1, read on the forward strand.
GGACAAGGACTGAAATCTTTCAAACACTTCCATTCTGGAATGCCACCATGGCCTTTCCTGCAGTCGAGGTGACCAACACTTAGAAGCTCTTTCAGACACTGAAGGGGAGTTGATGAAGTCATAGTGACTGCGCCAGCACTGAGGGAGAGATGGGGATACAGAGGAAAACAATCAGGGTTTCAGCTCAAGAGCAATTACCCGTCAGAGATAACTTGCTGCTCCCCAAGGAGTCTGTGAAATGTTTATTCAGAGTCTTTTAGGCATCCGGATTGTATTATCTGCACTAAAATCACTAGGTGAATTTCAGTTTTCAGAACATGGGATATGAGTCAAGATCGAATATTGGTATTACATTGGATTTGTGTCCAAATTAAATATTAAGATTACATCATGAAATAAGGATTATTCTTTCCCTAAGATTTCTGGTCAACCTTCAGGTTTCAGCATAAATGCAACTTCTCATTATTTTCTTCACAGTCTTTATTAAAGTTTGTAATTATAGCACTGTCTTATTCATTATTGTTTACTTCTTTATTGTCACCTTTGCACCAGAAATCAGGAAATGCACCAGTCTTATTCAGCACTGAATCCCTCTAACAGTGTCTAAATCCTAGAACAGTGCCTGGTTTTTACCAGGAGGAGCTTAACAATGACTAAAGCAATGAATGAACAAATGAAGGAAGGAAGGAAGCAAAGTTTCAGTGTGGATGTAGGGTGATCAATAAGCCTCAGTCACTAAGTAATTGACTCACGCAAAAGTACCACTTTTGTGGCCTACAATATAATTCTACTGAGCAGCTCAGCAAAATTATAAACAATTATATTTATATGCCTGCTTCCATATCTTGAATTTTTGAAACTGGAAAGATCAAGAGTGTAAGTTCTGAGAACCGTGTGCACAAGTCCAACTCTAGTGCACATAAGAATTACCTGGGGAGATCTAAAAATGTCCATTCCCAGACTCCACTCTGTCAATGATACATTCAAGTGAAATGAACACCAGGCGGAGAGTCAGGGGACCTGGAATCAATCTTGATTCTGGAAAGACTACATGAATCTGGGAAAGATATTTCTCTTTTGTGTGCCTCTCTGTATGAGCCATATGAGAAGAATAGTCTAAATTAGGTTTGACTTCCTTTCTTGCTATGGCATTATGTAATACTCTGGGTCCATACGTATTGGAGCACTATGTGAGGCCTTGCATGGGGTCCAAAGATATATAATTTATAGAGCTTCTTCTTAAATAGGAGGAAAATAATCAAACAATGCAATAAATGACAATACCAAATGACAGCTTATGGTTACCGCATTTCTTGGGTTCTAAGATGCAAATCTTTCCTTCCACACTGAATGTTTTAGAAATTGAGACGGATCTTACAATCCATGTTAAAAAAAGAAAACCTCAAGGAAGAGGAATAAATTATGGCATAGTTATGTTCCCTTGCATATTAACTTAAAAGATCCATTTCTAGAAGGTATACCTCAGGTAGGGTGATCATTTGAGTTTTACCTGAAACTGGGACACCAGACAGTTGTCTAAAATGTCTTCTAAAATGATAATACTGGGATGTAATACTGCAACAGAAATCTATTGAATAAACCAAGAACTATCATCAATGTAGCAAGCAAGACAATGGCAGGACAATCTACTGAATTTGACAGGAGAACTCATAGGAGTTCAAAGTGAGGAGAGGTTGGCATGTTTGATTTATTTATCTTGAAAGGTTATTATGCAGTTGCTGAACACCTATCCATCAAAAACCCCTCCCACTTTTAAGGGAAGCTAAATATATAATTAAACACAAGGAGAAAGCAAAATGATATGCCCAGAGAGAATAACGTGGATGGAGCTGGAGACTATTATTAAGTCAGCTAGAGAAAGACAAATACCATATGATTTCACTCATATGTGGAATTTAAGAAACAAAACAGATGAACAAAGGGGGAAAAAGAGAGGCAAACCAGAAAACAGACTTGTAACTATAGAGAACAGACTGAGGGTTGCTGGAGGAGCGGTGAGTGGGGAATGGGTAAATGGGTGATGGGTATTAAGGAGGGCACTTAGTTGTGATGAGCACTGGATGGTATGTCTAAGTGATGAATCACTAAATTCTATGCTGGAAACTGATATTACAATGGAAGTTAACTAACGGGAATTCAAATAAAAACTTGAAAAAAATGCAGAAGAAACCCCAGTATGTTTCAATATGACTCAAGATTATTTCGTTGGGAGGTACCTGGATGGCTCAGTCAGTTAAGCAGCAGACTCTTGGTTTCAGCTCAGGTCATGATCTCAGGGTCCTGGGATCAAGCCCTGCCTCGGGCTCCATACTCAGCAGGGAGACTCCTTGAGGACTCTCTCTCTCTCTCTCCCTCTCCCCCTGCTCACGTTCTCTCTCACTCTCTCTCTCAAGTAAATAAATAAATAAATCTTAAAAAAAAAAAAAAAAAGATTATTCTGTTGGAAAGCAGGCCAATGATTGTCTGGGCAGAACTACTGGTGGGGGAAGGGAGGAAGGGAGGACAAAGAGATACAAGGAAACTTTAGGGGTAATGAATATGCTCATTACCTTGATTATGGTGATAGTTTCATGGGTATATACATATATCAAAACTCAGCAAGTTATTCACTTTAATATGAGCATTTTGGTGTATTGCAATTATACTTCCAAACACTGAAGAGGTACTTAGACTGTCAATAATAGAGATACTACAGAGATCATGGCCATGAGGATAGATTATCAAAGGCAGCATGGCATGAAATGCCATGCCAAAGTGATTCAGGATAATTGTCAGACTGAGTAACATCTAAATATCATCACTACCTGGGGCGCCTGGGTGGCTCAGTCGTTAAGCGTCTGCCTTCGACTCAGGTCATGATCCCAGGGTCCTGGGGTTGAGCCTAGCGTCGGGCTCCCTGATTGGTGGGAAGCCTGCTTCTCCCTCTCCCACTGCCCCCTGCTTGTGTTCCCTCTCTTGCTGTGTCTCTATCAAATAAAAAAAAAAATCTTTAAAAAAAATAATAAATATCATCACTACCTTAATCATCAATACTTAGTAAGTGCTTACTCTGCATAGAACAGTCACTCTATGAAGAAGTTTACTTATATTATCTCATTTAATACTTAGAGCCACTGTAGACGGTTTATCTTACTATTATCTCCATTTTACTGACAGAGAAACAAGGCTTATAAAGGCTAAACCTTGACCTGGCTCAAAGAACTAGTGAGAAGTATATGTGAGATTTGAACTAGTCAGAATCTGTGTTCTAAAACCATTACTATAGGTACCCTCAGGACTGGTACTTAAAAATCAAGAGGTACAGGAAACTTTAGGGGTAATGAATATGTTCATTACCTTGATTGTGGTTGAACTTGATAGGATTGATCTTGATTGTGGTTGAACTTGATAAGATTTTTCATATTGGTACTGAAGGAGAGAATAGGTAACAATATTTCTTAAGAAGTTCTGTACCTTGCAGGGCCTGCATAAATATATCAAATCTGAGGAAATAACAACAATTGGCCAGGATGTAGAGAAAAAAAGAACATCCATGCACTGCTGGTAAGAATGTGAATTGGTACAGCCATTGTGGAAAACAGTATGGAGATTCTTCCAAAAATTAAAAATAGAACTACCATATAATCTGGTAATTCCCCTATTGGGGATTTCCCCAAAGGAAAAAAAAAAAAAAAACTACTAATTCAGAAAAGACACATGCACCACTATGTTTATTGCAACAATACTTAAAAAAGCCAAAATATAGAAGCAACCCAAGTCTCCATCAACAGATGAATAGATACAAAAGATGTGGTGTGTGTGTGTGTGTGTGTGTGTGTGTGTGTGTGTGTGTGTAATGGAATATTACTCAGTAATCAGAAGGATGAGAGCTTGTCCTTTACAACAACATAAATGGACCTAGAGAGTATTATGCTAAGTGAAATAAGTCAGGCAGAGAAAGACAAATACCATATGATTTCACTTATATGTGGAATCTAAAAAACAGAACAAATGGATAAACAAACAAAAAGCAGAAGCAGACCCATAAATACAGAGAACAAACTGGTGGTTGCCAGAGGGGAAGGAGGTGGGAGATGGGCAAAATGGATGAAGGGGAGTGGGAGATAGTCTTCCAAGTGATGGAATGAATAAGTATGGGAACAAAAGGCTCAGCATAGAGAATAGAGTCAACGACACTGGAATACAATGTATGGTGACAGAGGGCGGCTACACTTGCGGTGAGCATAGCATAATGCGTAGACTTCTTGAATCATTGTGTGCCAGCTATCCTTCAATAAAAAAGACACACAGATTAACATATATAAACATCTATATCCACATCTATATATCTATAGCTATATCTATATCAAGTCTGTGGGATACTGTAGGGTAACCACAGATTGAAAGTCTATCTTGAAAACAGTACTTGGTGACTTGTGACAGGTCTGTGGTTTGAGTGGTATGCAGTTAGGGTTTCCAGCTGTGGTGACCAGGGGCAGAGCTGCCTAAATTTTGATTTGGTTATTTCATTACTTTTTTAAAAAGGGGGTGGTGAATCAAAGAGTTTAGAGGGACTTGGAAACACTGAACATTTCCAAACCTCATACTCTGGGCGAGGTGTATATTCTTGATGATTGCCCTGTTTTATTTTTACTGTGGTAAGATATCCATAACATAAAATTTACCAGTTTAACTATTTTTAAATGTACAATTTAGTGGCATTAAATACATGTGTTGCCTTATTTTTAAAGGTAGTATTTCATTCTGAGGAGACAGCATGCATGGTGGTTAAGGGCCTAGGAGCTGGAATCAGACAGATCGGCATTTGGTTTCCATTTTAGCCTCTTACTAGATTATGACCTTGGACAATTTAATAACCTCTCCAATCTTCTAGTTTCCTCATCTGTAAAATGGTGATAAAAACCTACTAGATAGTACTGTTGCAAAGATTAAGGAATATAATGTATGTAAATTACTCAATATAATTCCTGGCATGGAGTAAAATCTTTCAATATGTTATAGGAAATGTGGTTAAAATTTTATCTAGCATTGCCGCTGAGTGAGGGAATGTGAACCTTAAGGGGTTGTGGACTGGGCTCAAAGGGACCTGTGAGTATTTTAAATCATGTGCAAATTCATGAGTCTTCCCTATGTGCGTGTTTGGGAAACATAGTATTCATCAGGTTCTCAAAGTGTTAAGAGTACAAGGGAAAAACAGAAAACTCATCAGAGAAATATCTATAATCGGATCAGCCTTGCTTCACCTGCTACTCAGAGGCCTTTGATCACTGACCTAAGTTTTCCCCTTTCCTCTCTGGAGATTACAGGTGAGCAGGCGAGCAAAATGCTTATTCTCTCTCAGGGCCATGGTATTGAACCTATGGGGGTAAGAGTCATACTCCCTGGAGTTGTGGCCAACAGTCTGCTTAAATCTACCTACTTGAACCCCACGCCACCCCCCCACACACTCTTTGCACCTGTCACTGTAAGTTAAGTATCTCAGGGACACAATGCTAATTGTCCAGCAGGGTTGCTGTGGGAGTATGAAAGGCAAGGCAAGGGGCTCAAGGAGCTCCGAATGCTCTGCTGCCCCGTGCCCTCATGTCATGCCCTTCTGTACTATAGCATTACATAGTACATTGCACATGCTTCGAACAGCATTTTATGTGCATTTGAATCACCTGGGGGTCCTGTAAAAATGTTGACTCTCACTCAGTAGGTCCCGGGGGTAGGGCTGAGATTATGTGTTCCTAAAAGCTCTCAGGGACCACACTTGGAATAGTGAGGCTCTAACCTCTTCATGTTATCATGATTAGTTTACTTGCCTGTCTCATCCACTGTCTCTGGGCACACAGAAGGCAGAGAAGGGACCTTATTTGATTCTATTTCCCAGGAGGTTAGTATAGCCAGGCCACATAGAAGTTGAAAGTGAAAGCTTGAGAAGTGAATGGTTGAATGACTGTGAGGGGAGGAGAACTTGTCACGGCACAATGTGCATTTTTGACATAAGGATTATTTTAGGCTGATTATAAGGAACAGCAGGCACAGAGGAGGCTCTGAAAATCAAGCAGAAGTTGCCTTTTTTTGTAAGAGACTTTTACATTTATAAGGGAACTCCCCATTTGTAAGGCTGTCTTCCATGCTGGAGCAGGAAGACGATGACTACATCTCTCGCAACTCTTACCAATGCAGAAGGCAACGGACTTAAATCTAGTTAAGAACTGTAACCTTGTTTACTGTGCTTTCTAATTTCTCATAACTGGCTTCCCACTCCACCAACATCTTTCTTTTGTGTTTAGTTGGAGATGGCATTGAAGCTGGTGGTATGGACCATTTCTGGGAGTTACTCAGTTTACCTGGGTCTCTCCCGTGTATATAGCTGATAGACAGGCTATTAAACTTCTGTTTTTCTCCTGTTACTCTGTCTTCTATTACTGGAGCAGGGGATTCTCAGCCAAGAACCTAGCAGGAAAAAGGGAAAACTACTTTTCCTCTCCTACAAGTGAATGAATGAAACACATCCTAGGAAAAAATTTCATTACATGGTAGCATGTGTAATGAAGGTGCCCAGGGGGCATGAAGGTGCTCTGTTTGTCACAACTGGACACATTTTCCAGCAACCTTTTTGCCTCGAAGATAGAAGTTCCCTTCTTCTCTGGGGCTCAAGGAAGGATCCCCCTCCTGAGCCAGCCAAAGAGATGAAAGAGAAGTCACCACTCTGACCACTAATAAAGATACTTTAGTCAGACACCAATTTTGAGAGAATAAGGACATTTACTGTGTCATGAAATTCACTATGAGAAACCTGCCCTGAGCATAACAATCTACAGGACATAGATACTCACAAGGCCATTTTATATACCTGATTTTAGTGTAGGCTGTTCTTTGACACACATTACAAGGTTTAACTTATGCAGTTATTTTAGCTTCTACTACTAATGCATGTAAAGACTTAGGAAGGAAGGAAGAATGTCTTGGGAAGGTGCTTCACTGAGGCAGACACAAAGTGTGGTTGAAAATCCTCATCAACTTGTCACTTCTATTACACCAGGTGGAAACTGCTATAACCCCAGGTATGACCATGCATTACCTTTCTTGTTCAGTCACTGCTGCATTTACTCGCAAGCAGGTCATTTCGTAGAGAGACAGAGAATGTGAGTGCCATCAGTCAGAATGCTGTGCCCAGATGTCACACAGTTTCATCAGGCAATGATGAATCACACTGGAGTTCCCACATCTACTTTCCCATGACCTCTGAGCAACAAGGGAAAGCTGAAGAACAATTCTGGCCATTTGATTTCCCTAACAAAGCAACAGAGGGCCTAGATTAAACTGGCCTCTTTGAAACTTAAAAGGAACCACCATTTGTCACTGTTTAAGGGGGCAAACTGATAAATGGGCAGTGAATAATCACAAGACAATCCAGGGATTAAATGTAGAGCCATTGTAAGCACAAGTTCAAACCCTTGGAAAGAAAAAAATGCAGACCCTTCTTGAGTTCATCTGAGTCGGCTTCTAAATTCATTATTTTTAAAGAAGAAAAATTGCAAAGGCAAATTCGAGGAAGCACTTATGAGGCACGTGGGGGAAAAGCAACCTTTTAGCACAAGTTGTAAATGCAGTTAGCCTCCTAAACATGGTCTTGATTGTTCCATTGTTGGAAAATGTGTCCAGTTGTGACTTGTGATTGTTGCAACTGTACCACCATTCCAAAAATGGCTACAAATGCTAGAAAAACGACCAATTTTCACCAAAATGTAAATGTTGGCTCAGGGTGTGAGGATGGTGATGAGGAGGACAACGAGGTTGCTATCGGCTAGGTACTTGAAGCATTCTTCATATATTGTTTATTCCTCAAAACAATATAAAATAAATGATTATTTAACTTCATTTTAACAAATGACGAATCCAAGGTGTTTAGAGTTTAAAATACTTGCTTAAAGTCACACAGCTAGTTTGGGTAATCTGGCTCTAGCCTATGTGCTTCCTACCACTCCAAGTTTTATTGAGATATAATACACATATAACATTATGTAAATTTAAGGTGTACAACGTGTTGATTTGATACACTTAAAGATTGCAATATGATTACCACTTTAGCAGCTCAATCTTTATCACATCACATTATCAGCATTTCTTTTTTTGTGGTGAGAACTTCTAAGATCTATTCTATTAGCAAATTTCAAGTATAATACAGTGATTGTTATCTATAATCACAATGCTGTGCATTAGATCCCTAGAACATCAACATTTTCTAACCGGAAGTTTGTACTCCTTAACCAACATCTTCCCATTTTCCCTGCCATCCCCCACCTCCCCGCCCCCCAATACTGCGAACCACTGTTCTACTCTCTGTTTCCATGAGTCAGGCTTTTTTTAGATTCCACATATAAGGGATATCATACAGTATTTAGCTTCTTCTGCTTGCCTTATTTCACTTAGCATAATTCACTCAAAGTCCATTCATGTTGTCACAAATGGAAGGATTTTCTTCCTTCTCACAGCTCCATTGTATATTGTCAAATGACAAAACCAAATTTACTAATGAGTTTGATGTCCTTTATTCAAGAGGAAACAAGCCACAGATTGGGGGAGTACAGTGCCTCCCAAACAGTGGCACATTCCTAAGGAATTCTGGGTAAGATTGAGTTTTATAGAGCGTTATAAAAGGCAAGCAGGAAAAAGGGCATACTTGACTAGGAGGTTGGGAATTTCCTTATAGGGTTAGCAAGTTCCATTTTCTTGGGTAAGGTAAGCTAGCTAAAGCTGAGTTGGAGGGTTGTGATTGGTGTGTGTTAAGTTTCCCTGACAGGGAGGCATTTCTCGTAAGTGCAAGCTAACTTAGGTTTAGATTTGCGATGTGGGCTGGGCCACTAAGGTGGCCTCCCTTTTGAGTCCCAATATATGAATTAACTTTATCTCTCTCTGTACCTATATCTACATATCTATAGCTATATCTCACATCTTCTTTTTTCCATTCATTTGTTGACAGACACTCAGGTTGTTTCCATATCTTGGCTATTGTGAATAATGCTGCAATAAACATGGGAGGAGCCCATGTGCTTTCAGTTCCTCCTAGCATTGTTAATGATGATGCTAGCACACTAAATGCTGTATTTGCATAGTATTGCAGATTCCAGAGATTTACTTAAACTATCTATAAAGAAACTTGCCTGGTTCTAATATTCCTGAGACTATGAGCCAACCATTGCTTCCAAAGGTTGATGAGTGGTTCAGTCCACTGCAAGTAACCAATCATATAATGAGTGCCAAGTAAGTCCTTGTTGCACAGTTGGAGAGGGTGATGGGAAAGGTAATAAAAGACACACAGAATAGGGTCCCTCTCCTCATGTCCTATCTTCTAAAAGATATGTTTGAACCAAAAATGTTTGAACCTTGAGAGTCCTCACCAAAAGGATGGTATGGCCACCACAAGGGAAGCGAAGGGTGGTGGTGGTGATTTTTGCTGCCCAGTATCCTTTCACCCTTCCATTGGTAACAGCACCCTGAACTTCTTTTGAAGCATCTTATCTACTGTTCCCCTAAGATGCACAGTCCTGTTTTGATATATAGGGGCAAACAAGTAGCCTGAGTTATGCCCCTTGAGTTATCCTCTTGGGAATTCAAATTTTGAGTAGAATAATGTAAGGACACACACACACACACACACACACACACACACACACACACGCCTTCACATCAACACAAAGTGCATACTCATTTGGAGAAGCTGTTGATTTGATTCTGTTACCTGAATCTTCAGATCCTAAAGCTACTCTGGTTTGTGCCCTTTTGAGCCTTGTTCTTCAGTGTTGCTTAGATTCTGTGTGATCTCCTGTATGCCTCAACAAATTCAATTTGGGCCTAAGTTGCCCTGTTTATGCTGCTTGTAACCATATAACCCTAACTAATACACCAAGGTATATACTCAGTTATTCTATAGACCAGTTAATATTAAACTACGCATATCTCAAGTCACTTTATAGAAGCACTCTATTGGTCACAAAGGGGTGTGATTAGGTAGGATTGAAGTAAACCTCCTGATGAAAGTCAGTATAGCCCTATTTTTTTAAAGACCAATTCCACATTAGAAATGTCCTGCAAACTTTCTCTGCCATCATCTCATTAACCGTACTGAGCACTGAATCAAAAATCAGAAGTCCTTACTGTAGTTCAGCTACAAAAAGGCTATGTATCCTTGGACAAATTACTTTCCCTCTCTGAGCTTATTCCGTATCTGTAAAAGTAAGGAGGGGAGGGTCTTCGAGTACTCTATTCATAGGTTGGAGTTTCTAAAGTTCTAAACGGAAAAATATGCTTTAATAATTGAGTAGATGCACCTCAAGACCTCTTTTTCCTGAAAATAGACATTTCTTTCAAATAGATTGGTAAGATGGAGTTGAGTTCCATCTTGACGCCTTGAAGTAGACATCTTATGGTATGCATGCTATGATGGAGGATCCAGTACCTTTCTTGTGCCTGTAATGATCTTACCATTCAAGAGGAGAGCTCCAAAGTTCAGGATTATTAAATAGCTCTTCCGCCATTTAACTGAAATCTAGTTATGGAACAACTCCAAAGAGGTCAGCAACAAATGTAATTTATTTGTTAGCCATTAATAAATGAGTTTTAGGTTAATTCGGATCTCCAATGAAAATTTGCATTGAAGAAAAATTCATCATAAATTTTATTGGATTTTTTGTTGGCAACAATTCAAATTTTATGGTTTCCAGGTTCAGATGTATCACTAAAGAAGCACAAAGAAAAAAAATATATGTCTCATTTAAAATAGTTTCAGTCCTGAGATGTATTTATCTTTTCATTGTAGTTCTTCATCTTATATTCCTCTGACCTCCAAAAGCCACCGAAACCACAAATTTTCTAAAGTTACTCCTGACCTACTTCTGCTTGTTCTACAGTTCATCACTTTTGCAATTTAATGACATCATTTCATGGCCCCGTGGTCAGTGACCTTGAGCTGAGCAAAATCCTAGTTCATGTGGTGAAAGGGTAAATATCAAAAGATTCAGACCAATTTCATTTAGAGCTAAATTCACCAGACACAATGAGAATGCATAATTAGTGGGAAAAGTTTACTTCCTCCAACTATCATGAAAACTTAGACATATAAACTTATAAAACATAAGAAATACTAAGATGCTTATTGCCTATATCAATGTAGTTTTTCTTACAAAAATAATTTCAGAACACATTCCTTCAATTGCTATTTTAAAATTTTTTATCAGTTTGCATCAAGATTAAGGTTAAATGAGATAATATAGGGAAAGCCATTAGAACAGTTGTCAACTCCTGAACTTTGACACTGAATTAGGGAGTGTCATGAATCATACTCACATCACATCATCTGATTCTTACTGTCCTTTAAAATAGATGCTATCACTATTACCTTTCCCATCACTATTGAGGCTCAGAGAAGCAGAATATGTGCCCACCGTCACACAGCCAGGGAATGGCAGAACTAGGGTTCATGTCTAAGTCTCTTACAATTCATTCCTTTAACTACCCTGCCATGTTTATAAATTCATTGTGAATCTGAAGGAAAAAGAAAGTGGACTGTGGTTTCTTGAAAACTTGGAAATGCTAAGTGAGTACTATGCCAAGGGGGGGAAAATATTTTTCTCTTTTTAAATGGCCTTGTGAGGAATTACTGATGCTACTGTATATGTAAGTATGACACCTGATGTCTTGTCCATAAGCCACCAGCATACCTCATGATCTCGCATTGGAATGGACAGTTGGGGGGTCTTCCCGGTGGTGTGGTTTAGAGGGGGGAAGAGAAGTCACTATCAAAAATGTTGGTTCCTTGTCATTGAGAGGTAAAAGCTAGAAGGGCTGTGACCTAAGCAAAGATCTTCTTGAATAGCAATCACACCATTGGCCTTCACTTGGGATCGCAACTGTAAGAGGGTCCATCTGTGCTGTCTCCTCAAGAGGGGGTCACCAGTTTTCTCCAGAGAATTTGACATAAGCCATTTGTCAGCCGTGGTCACATGTGCTTGCTGTTGCCACACTTTATCCTTTTAGTCAAAGCAGTAATTCCTTGTTTTGAGAGAGCAACTGTGAGGTGCCAGGTGTTGATATTTTAGAAACAAACAGCAGTAGGGACAGCTGTGGTGGCAGATTTCAATTTTTGCAGCCAAGCTGGAGACAGCATAGTATGCCCAATGAAATTAAAGAGTTGCAGATGTGAAGTCTTTGCATCTCCATAATAACGTATGATTTGTGATGATCTTTCTCAGAGGGACTCCCTCTGAAATTTACCTTGATTCTGTAGCAGGGAGCTTCAAAGAATGGCTTCACTAAGGCACTTCCACCTCCTGAATGCTGTCAAAGCTCCTTCAGATTTTCCCATGTGGAGGCCCTCCACTATTGTGCCTGCTCTCAATCATTATCATTCATCAATACGCCCACTGTCGTGTCAATTCAAATTCAATGTGACATTTACTTTCACTTTCCTTTGTGGGTCAATGTCCTTCGGAGCCTCACAAGTGCTGACTATGGCATAATTATTATTGCTTTGGCTCATAATCATTTGTAGGTTCTGATTTAATTAAGAGAGAATAATTCAAAGAGGTTTTTTTATGGACTCTTGTTTCTCAAGCAGCACAGAGCTAACAAAAATCAGTCCTCCAATTCTTCAATAGGTAAGTTAAATCAGGACCTCAAATAAAATAAAATTTCAGTTCGCTATAGGAGTTGTAGGACATTACTTTGATATTTTAATAATAGTTCAGTCTAACGGTTTTAGAAAATGCTGTGTACACATTGGTACTTGATTTCTTTGAGAATCTTATGAAATCCATGCACCTCGTCTCAGGAAAAAGATGCAAATATGCTCAAAGTTTTGTGTATATTTTCAGGTTTTCATGGATCCAGAGAGAGCTTTACAATGAATGCTCTAGATCTGTGCTAAGAGATCTTTTTGTGATAAAAATGTTCTCTATCTGTACTGTCAAATATGGCAGCCACTAGCTACATGTAGCTATCGAGTAGTTGAAATATAGCAGGTGCAAAAATTTTGAATTTAAAAATCACTTTTTTTTTTTTAAAGATTTTATTTATTTATCTGACAGAGAGAGACACAGCGAGAGAGAGAACACAAGCAGGGGGAGTGGGAGAGGGAGAAGCAGGCTTTCCACTGAGCAGGGAGCCCGATGCGGGGCTCGATCCCAGGACCCTGGGATCATGACCTGAGCCGAAGGCAGACGCGTAACGACTGAGCCACCCAGGCGCCCAAAAATCACTTTAATTTAAAGAGTCACATGTAGCTAGTGGCTACTATACAGGACAGCTAGCCCTGCGTAAGCAGTCATTCCCTGTTTTCCCCAGTCTTCTCTAGCCCTAGGTAACCATTTACTTTTTTCACCATAGATTTGTCTATTCTGGACATAGTATATAAATGGAATCATACAGTATGTGACCTTTTGTTATTGGCTTCTTTAGATCATTCTTCAAGTGGTTCTTTATAATTCTGTTAAGGTCTATCCATGATGTAGTATCAGTGATACTAATCATGATGTATCAGTTCTTCATACCTTTATATTGTTGTTGAATAACATTCTATTATATGAATAGACCACATTTTGTTTATCCATTTACCAGCTGACTGACATTTGAGGTATTTCCACTTCTTGGCTATTATGAATAATGCTGCCATGAACTATTCATATACAAGTATTTGTGGGTTGTATATTTTAATTCTTAGATATGTACCGAGAAGTGGAATTGCTAAGCTCTATGGTAACTCCATCTACAACATTTTCAGGAACTGTCAAGCTGTTTTTTTTTTTAAGTAGCTATACTCTTTTATATTCCCACCAACAAAGTATGAAGGGTACAATTTCTCCACATCCTCAGCAAAACTTATTTTAACTTAGTAGGGATGAAATAGTATTTTATTGCAGTTTTGGTTTGAATTTCTTTAACAGCTAATGATGCTGAGCATCTTTTCATGTGTTTAATGGCCATTTGTGTATCTTCTTGGGAAAAATATTTGGTCAAATCCTTTGTCCATTTTTTGATTGAGTTGTCCTTTTATTGTTGAATTGTATGAGTTCTTTATATATTCTGGACAAGTACCTGATCATATATATATATATATTATTTGTAAGTATATTTTTTCATTTTCTGGATTGTCTTTTCACTTTTTAATGGTGTCCTTTGAAGCATAAAAGTTTTTAATTTTAATGAAGTCCAGTTCATCTTTTTTTTTTTTTTTGCAATTGTGCTTTTGGTATCATTTCAAAAAGAAAAAAAATGTCTGATACAAGGTCATGACGGTTTACTCCTATGTTTTCTTCTAGCAGTTTTATAGAATTAGCTCTTTTACCCCAGTCTATGATCCATTTTGAGTTCATTTTTATGTACAGTGTGAGAAAGGGGTCCAACTTCATTTTTTTGGATGTAGATATCTATTTGTACCAGCACCTTTTCTTGAGAAGACTGTTTTTATTTTTCCTGTTGTCCCTCTTGTCAAAAATCACTTTATCATAAATATAAGGGTTTATTTATGGATTCTCAATTTTCTTCTATTGATCTATCTTAGGCTGGTACCACAATACTATAGACTTCAATGAATTTTGAAATTGGAAAGTATAACTTCTACAGCTTTGCTCTTCTTTTTCTAGATTGTTCTGACTATTCTGTATCTTTTTCATTTCCCCATGGATTTTAGGATGAATCTGTCAATTTCTGTAAAGACAAATTCAGGTGGGAGTTTCATAGAGCTTTTGTTAAATCTGAAGATCAATTTGGGGAGTATTGCCACCTTAACAGTATTAAGTCTTCTGATCCATGAATAAGAATTCTAGATCCCCAAATATATTCCACTGAAATTCTTCTCCAGCAATCCTTTTTCACAGCTTTTATTTTCATTCACTTCAAACTTTTATATCCTACTGCTAACATGGAATCATTTTCAAACTCTAACATTATAATGGTATTCATCATGATAATATTATTTGTATAACACCGCAACTTATTTTTTGTTCTTTTATTCAACACTTTTTACTGTCTTCCTACTATATTCCCTGTACTTTGCTGAGCATTGCCAATTTTAATAATTCATGTCTTTTCTCTCCCCTTTTTTTTTCCAGATTAGCCTAGCTAAAGGAATATCAATTTTGTTGATCTTTTCAAAGAACCAACTTCTAGTTTCACTGATTTTTTGGCATTATTTTCTATTCTTTATTTCATTAATTTCTATTTTAATCTCTCTTATTTCCTTCTTTTTGCTTGATGTATGTTTAGTTGGCTCTTCTCTTTCCAGTGTCTTAATATGGAAAGTTAGGTTATAGTTTTGAGAACTTTCTTCTCTATTACTACAGGCATTTATAGCTATAAATTTCCCTCTAACAACTCCTTTAGCTGCATCCTATAAGTTTGGTAGGTTATGTTCCTTTTCATTTAT
The DNA here is from genome assembly GCF_004348235.1 of Phoca vitulina. NCBI lineage: Eukaryota > Metazoa > Chordata > Mammalia > Carnivora > Phocidae > Phoca > Phoca vitulina. The sequence goes on from NW_022589716.1 coordinate 23,219,741, forward strand.
CTCAAAGTATTTTCTAATTTCCTTTGTGACTTATTTGATCCGTTGGTTAATTAGGCATATAAGTTCATTTTGAAATGTAATTTGGTTCAAAAGATTAATTACGGAAGGGGAAAACTCCAACTTCTCAGCTGCTGTTTTGATTTTTTAAAATGGGTCATTTGGACTCAGCAAGTAAACACATTCTGTACTCATTATGTTAATTTTCATTACTACATCTTTGCACTGCTTCTTAAGCTTTAATATGAACACTAGTCACCTGGGGATTGTGTTCATATCCAGATTCTGTAGGTCTCTTGTGAGCCTTGAGATTCTGCATTTTTGACACATTCCTTAGTGCTGCTGATGCTGATGCTGCTTGTTCAAAGAACACATTTGGAATAGGTAGGCTCTATGCAACTGTTTGGAATGCCTTTTCCACTTACTCTTTGTGATCAGGTTCAAATGGCCCTTTTCCCCAAACTCCTGTTCTTCGTCCCTCTAGTCAGAGGTGAATATAGGCTTTCCTGTAACTTTTAACACCTTCCTCATACATTTTATCTGCACTTGTCCCATTCTTGTAATCATTCTGTATGTATTACTTTCTTCCAAAGGACCATGTGACTAAGAAGATCAGATACTCCTTTCCTTTCATAACTTTACCTCTACTGTCTTGGCTTAGTGTCTGACAGCTCAGATTCAATGCTTATTAACTATTCCCTAAACCAGTAATGAATGACAGTTAACTCTTACTGTGTGTATACAATGGGTCAGCACAGTGTCAAATGTCTTGTAGACATCATCTCATTTAATCATCAGACCAGCCCTACTTGTAAGGTCCTATTATTATATCCATTTTGCAGATGAGAGCTGAAAACGTGTCTGTGCTCATGATCAGCTGTTTGGTCCTGGCTCCCTTAGAAAATTAACTGTGTCTAGTTTAACTACAGTAACCAAATCTCTGAGGAATGTAATAAGTGCTATATTTTATTTGTATATACTTTGGCAGCCAGTTCAGAAAAAGAAAAAGAGCAAAAAACCTTTTCCTCTTTTGCCTGCATGGAGACAGGTCTGCAGCCACATTGATACTGCTACTCTAGCCCTGCTCTCACCTCTTCTTAATTGGTCAATGCCTTTATCTCTCATCTTGCATCCTGCCTTAGACCCCTCTCCTCCACGTTTCTTCTAAAATGTGGATTTGGTCATGTCACTGGTTGAAGTTTTCAGTGACTTATAGTTGCCCTATATTATCCAAATTCACCAGGTCAGCTGTAAAGTTCAGCTGTAAGTTCAGATTATAAATCCTCCTGCAAGCAATTTGTCTAGCATTTCTTCCTACTATATACTTATACTACTGCATTTCTGGAATCTAGAACGACTATTCATTCTCCAAACAGAATAGACTTTACTCCTTTGTGTCTTTACACAATCTCTTCCCACTGCTCTCAGTTTTTCTTATCAACATGCCCCTTACCCACTCATCCTCAGGACTCTGTTCCTACCAACTCTACTGAGAAATAACCTCAGTCCACCCTGGGCTTTAGGCGGCTTCTTTTTGCACTTCTTTAGGATTACATACATAACTCTGGTGTCATACTTGCCAAATTTTATGATAACAATCTATTTCTATGTCTTCATCACTAGGCTGTGAGCTCCTTAAGGGTAAGAAATGTTTCACCTTCATATTTCCAGCATCCAGCACAGAACTTGTCACTCAACAGATGTTGTTGAATCAACAAATTTGATCTAAATATAAATGGTTTGGGACTAAGACACTGATTGTTAACCTTATCTAAAGAGTTCATTCACATGCATTCCCAAAGCTCTCTGTGTGCGCAGTTTCTGCAGTAAATATCACACCTGCTTTGAATTAGTGTTCTATTTGTGCATGGAATTGTGAGCTCCTCAAAGGGGCTGGAACTGCAGCACCTTCATCTTTGCAGCTCTCAACTCATATAGGATATTGTCTTGCACAAAGAAACCATTCTGTAAAGGTTTGCAGAACTGAGTTTAAGTAGCTTCTTGGGTTTTATTTATTTATTTTTTTTTAAATTTTTTTTTAAAAGATTTTATTTATTTATTTGAGAGAGCATGAGAGGGAGGAGGGTCAGAGGGAGAAGCAGACTCCCTGCTGAGCAGGGAGCCCGATGCAGGACTCGATCCCGGGACTCCAGGATCATGACCTGAGCCGAAGGCAGTCGCCTAACCAACTGAGCCACCCAGGCGCCCCTGCTTCTTGGGTTTTAGCTGAGTTACTATAAAGCCTCCTACCACTCTGGGGAAACAATTATCTCCAACACAGGAGTGAAGGATGTATCGCAGTGCTGTTTGATGTTTAGCATTCTCACATTCTTATGGCAGGACAGATCTTCAAACAGATGCGCGTATTGCCTACTCTGATTACATTGGTCAAACCTGACCCAGATAACAGCAACACAGTTGGTGTAAAAAGAGGGGAGTCATTTTAGAAAGCAGAAGTCAATGGAAGAAGTAGTAATGATGTATAGAGGGAAATATATTTCAATTTAAGACAGTGTTCCTAATTCTACCCTCTTTTTCTTTTGTTGTATCAGAAATGAATTTGTGGGTGACTATCAGAACATGGCTCTCTTAAATGACTTCTTCACATAGCAGACTCTGGCTATTTCACACTTACTCTTTCTCACTCACCGATCTGCAAATATTTATTGACCATCAGCTAAGCAGGAAGCACTGTGCTAGGCACCACTAGGACAGAAGATTAGGTAGAAAAAACACAAAATCAGAAAACATTATTGGGTACTTTAAAATACCTTCAATATCAAATTCAAGAAAGATCATATGCAAGCAGCAAGATTAATACCAGTAACTATTTTAGACCATATGGGTTTTTAAATTCAAACTTGCTGCTGGGTATTGCAAAATCAATGGCTGAGATAATAATTCTAATGGTTATATATTATCAACATTTGCTGCTCTAATTGAAATGAATGTACCTGCTCCTGGGATGAAGACAAATATTAATATGATCACCTCCTTGTTCACCAACCCTGTCTCCTACCACACTCCTCCCCTCCTCCATACACTTCAGCAGCACTGGCTTTGGTTCAGAGTCTTGGACAATTTATGCTTTCATGATAAAGTTTGCTCATATTGTTTCTTCTGCCTGGAACATTCTTATCTCCCTTCCCCCATTCATATGAGTAACCCCTATTTATCCTTCACATCAGATCAATGTCACTTTCTCAAAAAGTGTCACTTCCGTGACTCATAGCTTATATCCTCCTCTTATACATTCTCCCAGCACCATAAAGCTCTCCTTCAGGTATTTATGGTGGTTGGAATTTTGCTTTTTTTCTAAAAAAAAAAAATTCTTGTTCTGGGGGCACCTGGGTGGTGGCTCCATTGTTAAGCATCTGCCTTCGGCTCAGTTCATGGTCCCAGGGTCCTGGGATCGAGCCCCGTGTCAAGGGTTCCTGGCTCCGCAGGAAGCCTGTTCCTCCCTCTCCCACTCCACCTGCTTGTGTTCCCTCTCTTGTTGTTTTAAAAATAAAATCTTTAGGGGCGCCTGGGTGGCTCAGATGGGTAAGCGTCTGCCTTCAGCTCAGGTCATGATCTCCAGGTCCTGGGATGGAGCCCCACGTTGGGCTCCCTGCTCAGCAGGGAGTCTGCTTCTCCCTCTTCCTGTGCCTCTCCTCACTGCTCCTGCTTTCTCCCTCTCTCTCTGTATCTCTCTGTCTCAAATTAATAAATAAAAAATTCTAAAAAAATAAAAAATAAAATAAAATATTTGAAAAGAATTCTTGTTCTTTTTTGTTCATCTGTCTGTCGCCTCTTCTAGACTACAAGCTCCATGAAAGTAGGAATATGATTTCTTTGTGTTTACCACTGGCTCCTCAGTGCTCCACAAAGTGCAGGGATGGCACTCCATAAAAACATTGTTGAATAAATGAATAAAAAACTAAGTTGAGGTGTCATGAAAAATAAAGTTACTCTAGTGATTAGTGTTATAATATTAGAGTTTAAAAATGATTCTATTTTAGAGATAGATATAAAAAAGTGTGAAATGAAAGACAGGAAAAAAAGCTATGGAACAGGATTGTTGGAGAAAAATCTCAGATGACTATATTCAAATATACAGATTCAGTGTGAATCTGAAAACATGAAGAATGATAGACAAGATGCCTTATATACAAAGGGAATTAATGGATAACTTATAAGAACCTTCCCCAAAAGATGTGATGGTAAGAAAAAATATGGGTCATAGACTCAAACTCTAAGGATACAGAAGAAATAACTCAGTCAAATTGTCTTCACATTTATGGTAGAAATGTAGACTTTTCCAGGACTGAGTCAGAGAGACATAAGAGAATATAACTACTTTGGAGATCAATCAAAACTCTATCTGAATTCACCCTGGAGACTTCACCAATGTGAACTATGAACTAAGCACATAAATTATGTATCCAAGAGTGAAGCGAGGGTGTGGGTATGTGGAAATGAAAAACTGTGAATCATACATCCGTCAAAAATTAGAATGCTATGCCAGTTGGTAATTTGCCTTAATCTTCTCTCACTGAGAGCTCATGTTGCAAAAGATGCCAGTTGTTCAATTTGACACCACCATTTGTTTTTGGTGGACCACCTAGAATTGGGCCTTAGACTCAGTTCTGCATTGAAAGAAATAAGAAAATGGCTTCTTTCTTAGCCTCAAAGAAGCCTGTGAGCCGCCATTTGATATGCATGGCCAGGTGGAATACTTAAGTCCATAACCAAACTCTCCTTTATGAAAACAGCTTGTAGAAAACTCTTGGCTAGGGGTGGGGTAGGTGTTTTCCAAAGGTGACTTCCAAAATCTATACGGACCTAGCACGAAAGAATCTGGTTTCCTGCAACTAAGGAATCCCTTAACAGAATAGGCTTGTATTCTAATGATTTAAATGCTGTTTAACAACAACAGGAAGCAATTCAGGGGATTGCTATGATATGAAGTTCCCAGGCTCATGGGAACTGACTTGTTCTGAAAGAACATTCCAAACTGTTTTCTCTGCCTCTGCGCATCTTTATCCTCCATCACTTCCTAATTCCTGGTGCCATGTGTTTTCCTGGCTCTGTTAAGTGGTAAGCTCTTCTGCAACATGACTCTTGTGAAGAGCCCATGATTAATTATGGAAGAATCTAAAGCTTGGATAATCAATTGTGCAATGCACCTGTTCATAACCAATTTCATGGTTGTTCTCACCCTCTTAATGGCACATGGCCAACTTCTTCAAGGCCTTTGATAAATCTGAATGTGTGGGGTCTACAAAAAGTCCTCTGGACATAATGTTAGAGGTAACAGAGAGTTACTTGGCTACACAATACTTTATGGAATGACAGAAAAACTCTTTTTGAAGAAAATTTGGCAATATTCACCAAGCATTAGGAAATGTTCATAGCCTTTGACACAGCATTAACACTTTTTCTAAAAACTACTCTAAAGAAATAATCCATATACTGAGAAAAACTATATACACAAGTATATGTATTGCTGCATTTTTATAACAGCAAAGAAACAGAAACAAATCAAATGGCAAATAGAGGAACTGTCAAGTAAAACGTGGTATCTCCACTTGTGAAAATTAAGTGGCTATTGTCAACGGCAATTATCAAGACCAGGATGAAAAAAAAAATCATTCATGACTACTGTAAAGTGAAAATAAATGGAATAAAAAGTTAAATGTAATTTAAATAAAAACTTAAATTTAAATGTATATGTAAATTATAAATAATAAAATGTACATGTAATAAAATGCAAGCAGAAAGCACATTAAATTTTCCCAGGAGACTGTTTAAATTGTGGCATTGCTAGCTGTGTTAATCTTCAGCTTTATTTTCTAAATGTACAGTTATGTGTGATTTTTTTAAAAGAGCACTTCATAGAGATAGAATTCATATATTATAAAATTCATTCTTTTCAAGTGTACAATTCAGTGGTTCTTAGCACATTCATAGAGTTGTGCAATCACTATCACTATCTAATTCCAGAACATTTTCATAAGGCCCAAAAGCAACTTAGTACCCTTTTGCAGTCATTCCCCCTCTTGCCCTCCTGCTAGAGCATGGCAACCACTAATCTATTTTCAATCTATATAGATTTGCCTATTCTGAAGATGCTGTATAAATGGATTCACACAATACAGACCTTTGTGCTTGTCTTCTTTCACTTAGCATAAGGTTTTTAAGGTTCATCCACATTGCAGCATGTATCAACACTTAATTCCTTTCGTGGCTGAATAATATTCCATTATATGGATACAACACACTTCATTTACCTTTTTTTCAGTTAATGAATATTTGGGTTGTTTCTGCTTTTTGGCTATTATGAATAATGCTGCTGTGAAAAATCAACTATAGGTGATTATTTTTATTTATCATGGGTCTATATTTAGGGGTAGAATTGCTAGGTCATATAGAAACTCTATGTTAACTTTTTTTTTTTAAGATCTTATTTATTTATTCGACAGACAGACAGCAAGAGTGGGAACACAAGCAGGAGGAGTGGGAAAGGGAGAAGCAGGCTTCTCACCGAGCAGGGAGCCCAATGCGGGGCTCAATCCCAGGACCCTGGGATCATGACCTGAGCTGAAGGCAGACACTTAACGACTGAGCCACCCAGGCGCCCCAGTCTATGTTAACTTTTTGATGAACTGCCAAACTCTTTACCAAAGTAGTGGCACCATTTTACAATCCCTGCTAGCTACGTGTGAAGGTTCCAATTTCTTCACATCCTTGTTCATACTTGTTATTGTCTTTTTTATTTTAGCCATTCTAGTGAGTATAAAGTGATATCTCATTATCATTTTGAAATGTATTTCCTTAATGTTTAATGATAGTGAGCACTTTTTCATGTACTTATTGTCCAGTTGCATGTTTCTTTGGAGAAATGTCTATAAATGCCCCATTTGGGGGCAAAGGGTATTTATTGGGTTATTCAGTTTTATTGTTGTGTTGTAAGAGCTCTTTTTATATTCTTGATGCAAGTCCCTTATCAGATACATGATTTGCAAATATTTTTTTCCATTCCGTGGGTTATATTTTCACTTTCTTCATAATGTCCTTTGAAGCCCAAATATTTTTTATTTTGTTGTTGTATTTATCTATTTTTTCTTTTGTTACTTGTGGTTATTTTTTTTTCCTCAAGGAAAGTTTTATTTTTATTTTATTTTTTTATATTATGTTCAATTAGCCAACATATAATACATCATTAGTTTTTGATGTAGGGTTCAATGATCCATTCGTTACATATAACACCCAGTTACTTGTGTTTTTGATGACATATCTAAGAAACCATTGCCTGATACAAGGTCTTAAAGATTTACTCCTATAGTTTTTTTTTAAATTCTTAAATTTTAGCTCTTAAATTTAGGTATATCATATATTTTGATTTAATTTTTATGTATTATGTGAGGAAGGGGTCCAACTTCATTCTTTTATATGTGGATATTCAATTGTTCCAGCACAGTTTGTTGAAAAGATTTTCTTGGCACCCTTGTCAAAAATCAAGTGACCATAAATGAAAGGGTTTATTTCTAGATTTCAATTGTATTCCATTGATCGATATGTCTATCCTGATGAAACAGCACACTGTCTTGAACACTAGCTTTTTTTGTTTGAGAGACAGAGAGAAAGCACATTTATGAGTGAGGGGAAGGGCAGAGGGGAAGGGAGAGGAAGAAGGAGAGAGAGTCTCAAGCAGACTCCATGCTGAGTGTAGAGCCTGAAGCAGGGCTCCATCTCATAATCCTGAGATTATGACTTGAGCTGAAACCAAAAGTTGGATGCTTAACCAACTGAGCCACCTATACACCTCAAACACTGTATCTTTATAGTAAGTTTTGAAATTATGAAATGTGAGTTCTCTAACTTTGATCTTTTTGAAGATTGTTTTAGCTATTCTGAGTCCTTGCATTTTAGGCAAATTTTAGAATAAGTCTAGCAATTTCTGCAGAAATGGCAGCTAAGATTTTGATAGGAATTCCAGTCAATCTATAGATCAGTTTACTACTTGAGCAATATTGTCTTTTTTCCATGAACCTAGAAGTTTTTTCCACTTCCTTTGATCTTTCTGAATTTCTTTGAATGGTTTCTTGTAGCTTTCAGTGTACAAGTTTTATGCTCCTTTTGGTAAATGTATTCCTAGACATTTTTATTCTTTTTGATTCTATTGTAAATGAAACTCTTTTCTTAGTTTCATTTTTGGATTGTTAGTGGATAGAAATACAATTAATTTTTATATTTTGATCTTGTTTTCTATAACCTCACTGAACTTTAATGTGTGATTTTAAAATTACAATGAACCATCTAAGAAGGAGGGAGATTTGAGACCCCTTAAATCTTGCACAAAGGACGTGGTTACTCTGGGAATCATCATCTACATGTATGCTGCCTGTTGGCATGAGGAGTAAGTGGGAGCCCAGGAAGCTTATTGTGCTGGCCCAATGGTACACTCAGCTAGTGTGTCTAGAGTTAGTGGATAAAAAACCAATATAACTTGTGTTACGGATTGAATGTTTGTGTCCCCCTCAAAATCCATATGTTGAAGCCCTAATCCCCAATGTGATGGTATTTGCAAGTGGTATCTTTGGAAGGTAATCAGGTTTAGATGAAGTCATAAGGCTAGAGCCCCCATGATGGGCTTAATGTCCTTATAAGAAGAGGAAGAGACCAAGTTTTCTCTCTGCATTGTGAGGAATGAGAATGATGTGGTCATACAATGAGAAAGTGGCCAACTCCAAATAAGAAAGTTGGCCCTCACGAGACACTGAATCTTGGGCTTCCCAGCCTCCAGAAATAGGAGAAATAAAATGTTGTTTAGCCACCCAGTCTATATTATTTTGTCACAGCTGCCAGAACTAACAAATTGTTAGTGTATGGTTCAAACTATAAGAAAGAGAGGCAAATCCCCAATTTGAAAGAATAAACAACACACAGTCCAGAGTATCAAACTGCCCTGCAAGTGAGATGATTCTGCACCAGCCCTGAAAGATTCCTGGACTACTAAGAGCTCTCAGTGTGGCTGTTAATGCTGTAAGAACAGAAAATGAGACCTAGGACCTGAGAAGGAAGGGAGAGAGAAGCAGGACTCTCAATACAACTGGGCCCTCCAATAGTATAATTCTGATGCAAACAGGACAAATTATCTCTACCCCAGCCCAGGGAAGTGACCATATTTCTGTATCTTGGCTTTACCTGGGAAAAAGTAAAATTAAAGTTTCCTGAGATAAATCAGAAGTCTGAATTTGCACTCCTTGTGGCTTTAGAGTCAAATTGTATATGACTCAAATATAATAGGAACCCTCCCAACTGAGAAAATAATAGAAACTTGTATGGTCCAGTGATATTCCTGGTCTGCCTGAGAAGGGACCATAAAACCCACCCTGTAACAACACTTCGATTACCCAGGCCACTACATGGAATTTACATACATAAAACAAGCCCCAGATAATACAAATACACAATTATATCTAACAAAACATAAGAAAAAATGACCCATCCTGAGCAAGAATCAGCAAACAAACAAACAAACAAAAACCACAACAAAAGCAAAACAGAAGGATTAGAACCATGAGTACTTCTGATAAGGCTACTACAGGATAAAGTAAATCAAATATATTGAAAATGAATTCAGGGATAAAACTAGGAGTAAAAATCAAAAGGAAAGCAGATAATGCACAAAGAAACACCAAGAATACATGGAAAATAATCCAGTTAAAGACAGGAGAGTAGATTCCTAGCAATATGGAGAGAGCAGTGGGTGGAAGGAGAGGGAAAAGCCATCTGGGCTTATGAAAATGTATCTGTTTCTTAGCAGTCATGTTTAAGTTCCAAGGTATTATGAAACACAATGTGCTTTTTGTAAATGGCATTGTACTTAAATACTGATGCTCTTACTCCAAATAATTCAAACAGATGTATTTCTTCAACCATTAGCAATGAGTTCTATAATTAGACCATCATAATAGATCCTGGATCAGAAGTCAGAAAAGGGTAATCAGGTGTCATAGCTATGTAGTTCCTCAAGCTTTGGGCATCCCATACCACCGAGAGTGCTCCCTCACCCCTTATAATGGCCCACTTTACCTCAGCCCTGAATACCACTGGCTGAAACAAATCTATTCTTACCTTGCTACTTTCTATTTCAGAAATTAAATAAGGCAAAGATGGTGTTCTATTTTTGAATGCCCTTCTTCTTTTAGAAGCTGGTACCAAGTCTCCCAACTTGGAAACCTATTCAGGTTTCTAGTTAAGATATTTTTGTATTTCTACAATTGATGGAATTCTTCAATGACAGTGATCTGTGTACAGTGATTTATAACCCCTTTTGGCTATTCAGGTCTTTGTCACACATTTCAGTAAATCTGTTTTTTTTTTTTTTCCACTTTTTTTGTACTGTGAATGCTACCACCTTGTGTTTTACACCCTCTTTCCTTTCAAAGTCATTCAAGTCATTTACTTTCTGCTCCACTTAAAAAACAAAAACCAAAATGAAACAAAATTCTGGCTATTCTTTAAGAAACTTGTGGTTGCTTATAAATGCACAAAATGTATTTTTCCTTTAGAGAAAACTTAAATCTCCCAAATGTTAATTACTGGACAAATCTTAAAATTAATCCATAAACAGGATTCTCAGTATTTACATTCTCACATTATTTTTCTTAGAAAAGTCCCCATAACAATTCAAATTAATAGCAACTCAGGATTGGTTTCATTATACTTTAGATGAAGACAAAATATATTCTTTCTCCTTAAAAGATGTTAAATTCCCAAAGAGTTACAATCCATACCTTTTTTCCAGATACTTAGTGATTTTCCTACTTTAAGAAAAGGCATAGAAACTAATCATGTGCCAATGATCGAGCCCGTTAGAGCTGAGTATCTTGCTATCTGGAGCTGGATTTGCTAAAGAACACTCTTGCCCATGGGGAAGGCAGGCATTAGGGAGCATTTAGCAACCTGCCCCTGCTTTAAAATCATTAGAAGTCACTAAGCTTTCTATTCACAATTGAGTCTTTTCTTAATCCAACAAGAAGTGGTCCTATTCTGTCAGAGAAGGGCCTGGGTCCTCATGAATCACTTCCTTTGTTTGGCCTCTGAATGCATCTGTTGGACCAACTGGTTTCAGACTGTAAAAATAGGAGCACCTGCATAATTATGCTAAAACAAAAATGTAGTTGCTTCAATTCTCCATTTAAAAAATAACCTGTATAAAGAACTTCTATAATGATGGAGAGTAAATGCCTCTGAAAATCTGCTCATCTATAAAAGCAATGAGAACACTGGCAAAAAATGTTCAAAATCAACTTTTCAGAACTCTGGAAATTAACCAAAGGCTTGCAAAAATTCAAAGAGCATTTATGCAAGGAGAATGCTGGATGCTCAGTAAGAACATTTTATCTTGTTTCATCTCACCCCCACCTCAGCCCAGTTCCATGGTACCCTTGAAAATCAACAGCCTCACAAGTAGGTAGCTGTGAAAATCTGTAGCAGAGCAGTCACTGGAGGGGAAAAGAAAGGTTTAGAGCTCCCCCAAAGCCTCATTCCTGGAGAATTTTCTTTATTTGACCTGCCTGGCAGCTCCCTGAGAATCCCCACTTGCAGGGCTCTTATTTATTTGACCTGACTCAGAGCTTGCTTAATGCAAACAGCGTTTTCCCTGAAGCATTTGTTGAAACAATCAGTGGTAATTGTTCAACATCACAGCTCTCTGAGGTGAAGATACCAGTTGGAACAAACAAAAGAATTACCAAAAAATGTAAAAGGCAATGTCCACTGGGGGTTTTAAAAAGTTCCAATATACTTCCAGGAGATCTAGAAGGCCACATATATGTTTGAGGCTGACTTGTGCATAGAAAAGACCTCAGAAGACCCTACTCTCTCATCTCCAGTTGACCTTGAGGCTCTTCACAAACAGGAAGTGACGGCTCAAGCAAGGCTGTACACTGCTTGCTAGAGCATTAAAGGCATGCCCCAACAAGCATACAGAGCCTCTCAGCAAAGGCTGAGGGACTTGTTTGTTTCAAGAAGTTAAGAGAATTTCTCTCTAATCACTAACTATTAAGTTAACTGAGAGAAGTTTCAGGGGCACGCACAACAAAGAATACAAACTTTATGGAATTAGTTTCCAAAATTACTCGACAGCAACAACAGGAAGAACAACAGTTAGCAACAGCCAAAAACTCTGAAAAGAGTTGCCATATTACATTCTTCAAAGCATCCAGAACAACAAAAAAATTAAGAGACACATAAAGTAACAGAAAAGTATGGCCTATAAATGGGGTGGGAGGGGGGGCAGCGAAAAACCAGTCACTAAAAACAGTTTCTAGGAAGTATACTGTATTTACAAGACAAAAACTTTAAATTGGCCAATCCAAATAAGTAAACACAGTATCTAAAGAACTAAAAGAAAGTATGTGGATAATGTCTATTAAACAGAAATTATCAATAAGGAGATAGAAATTATAAAAAACAAAGAAACAAATAGTTGGAAAGTACAAGAACAAATTTAAAAAAAAAAATCACTAGAGGAATTCAACAGCAGATATGATTTGGCAGAAAAAAAAATTAACAAACATGAAGATAAGTCAATTCACATTACCTAGTCAAGGAAGAGAAGTGAAAAATAATGAAAAATTAACAGAGTCTCAGAGAACTGTAGCATACTGCCATGTGTACCAATACATGCATAATGGGAATCCTTTAAAGAGAGAAAAGAAAGAAATGGATAGAAAGAATATCTGAAAAAATAATGGCTGAAAACTTCCCAGGTTTGATAAAGAATGTTAGTTTATACATCCTAGAAGCTCAATGAATTCTCAATAAAATAATCTCAAAGACATCCACACTTTGGTCTGTCAAAAGCCAATGACAAAAGTGAAAACCATAAATTTTCAAAAGATAATGGCAAAAAAAACCAAAAAACACTGAAAGTAAAAAGAGAAGTGATTCATCATAAATAAAAGATTCTCAATATTAATAGCTGACTTCTCATCCAAAACAACAGAGTCCAGAAGGCAGTGAGAAGACAAACTCAAAGTGATGCAAGAAAAAGACTGTCAACCAGGAATTCCATATCTAACAAAATTATCCTTTAAAAAAGAAATGAAGACATTATCAGATTTTTTAAAATACCAGAATTCCTTGCTAATAGACCTACAAAAAAATATTAAAGGGAGTACTGCAGGCTGAATAGAAAGGATACCAGACAGCAACTTGAACCTTCATGAAGAAATAGAGAGTACCTAACTACATAGGTGAATATAGAAGATAGTCATGAATGAATTATAAAAGTGTGCTGATTGGCTTATCATGTATAAAGATGTAATTTGTATTACAATAATAACCCAAAGGAGCAGGGAGGAAATGCTGCTATAAAGGAGCAAAATGTTGTATGCTACTGAAATTAAATTTTTATTTTTCCAAACTAGATTTTTGTAAGTTAAGATGTTAATTATAATTGTCAGGGCAACCACAAGAAAATTAAGTAAAACATATAAGAAATAAAAAATTAAAATGGTATACTAGAAAATATCTACTTAACACAAAATAAGTCATTAATGGAGAAACAGTGAGGTATAAAAGGACATAAAACATATGGAGAGTAAGAAAATCGCAGATGTAAATCCCACTGTATCAGTAATGATATTAAATATAAATGAACACTCTTATCAAAAGGCAGAAACAGGAACAGAGGAACAGGAATATTGGACAAAAAACATGATCCATCTGTATGCTGCTTATAGGAGAAAGGCTTTAGATTCAAAAAATGAATAGGTTGAAAGCAGAAGGAAGAAAAAAGATATACCAAGATAACGTTAATCCAAAAACACTGTTGGGGCGCCTGGGTGGCTCAGTCGTTAAGCGTCTGCCTTCGGCTCAGGTCATGATCTCAGGGTCCTGGGATCGAGCCCCGCATCAGGCTCCCTGCTTGGTGGGAAGCCTGCTTCTCCCTCTCCCACTCCCCCTGCTTGTGTTCCCTCTCTCGCTGTGTCTCTCTCTGTCAAATAAATAAATCTTAAAAAAAAAAAAAGACTCAGGGTTCAAAAAACATTGTTGTGGTTATAGTATTAAATATCACTATTTGTTCGTTTGTTTGTTTATTTGACAGAGAGAGAAACAGCGAGAGAGGGAACACAAGCAGGGGGAGCGGGAGAGGGAGAAGCAGGCTCCCCGCTGAGCAGTGAGCCCAATGCGGGGCTAGATCACAGGACCCTGGGATCATGACCTGAGCCGAAGGCAGACGCTTAACGACTGAGCCACCCGGGTGCCCCAATATCAGTGTTTAATACCACACAAAAAAATTTTATGACAAAAAATGTTACTATAGGGACACCTGGGTGGCTCAGTTGGTTAAGCGTCTGTCTTCGGCTCAAGTCATGACCCTGGCATCCTGGGATCAAGCCCTGCATTGGGCTCCCTGCTCAGCTGGGAGCCTGCTCCTCCCTTTCCCTTCCCCCCATCACCCCTGACACACACCCACCCCGCCCCCATGCTTGCTCCTGCGTTTTCTCTCTCAAATAAAGTCTTTAAAAAATATTACTATAGACAAAGGACATTTTATAATAATGAAGTGATCAGTTAATCAGCAATACATAATAATTGTAAACATATATGCATCTAACAAAGGAGCCTCGAAATATGTGAAACAAAAACTGACAGAACTGAAGGGAGTAATGAATAATTCCATGATAATAGTGCAGACTTTAGCTTTTCACTTTCAACAATGAATAAAACAGCTAGGAAGAAGAGAGAGAAGGAAAAGGAAGACTTGAACAACACTATAAATCAAACTAGAACTATCAGACACCATACAACATTTCACCCAAGAACAGAAGAACATACATTCTTCTGGAAAGCACATGAAATATTTCCAGGACTAACCATATGTTAGGCCATAACAAAATCTGAAAAGGACATTTTGGAAGTTCATAAATATGTGGAAATTAAACAACATAGTCTTAAATAGCGAATGGGTTAAAGAAGAAATCACAGGAAAATTAGAAAATACTTTTAGAAGAACAAAAGTAAAAACCCAACAATTTATTAAATGCAGGTAAAGAAGTGCTTAGAAGGAAATTTATAACTGTATACACCTTATTAAAAGAGAAGGCAAGTCTCAAATCAGTAATCTGGCCTTGTATCTTGAGAAAAATCTAAAAAAAATAAAACAAGCAGAAGGAAGTAATTAATAAAGATTAAAGTAGAAATTTATGAAACAGAGAGTGGAAAAACAACAAACCAACAAAACCAAAAGTTGGCTCTTTAAAACAACAAGCAAAAATGACAAGCCTTTAGCTAGACTAACCAAGAAAAAAGAGAAAAGACTCAAAATACTGTATTGGGAATAAAAGAGGGACATTACTACCACTCTTAGAGAAATAATAGGAATTATAAAGGAATACTATGAACAATTTTACACCGTCAAGTTAGGTAACTTAGATGAAATAGGAAAATTCCTAGGAAGACACACACTACCAAAACTGAAGCAATAGAAAATCTGAAGACCTAGGTAACAAGAGAGAGAATTAATAATCCAACAATTTTATGAGAAAAACTCAGGCTCAGATGGCCTTACTGGTGAAATCTATCAAATGTTTAAGGAAGAATTATCACTAATATTTCACAAACAGTTCTAAAAAATAGAAGAGGAGGGAACACACCCCACCTCATTTTATGTGGCCATTATTACCCTAATACCAAAACCAGACAATGATATGAACAAGAAAAGAAAACTATGGACCAATATCCCCTATGATTTAAAAATGGAAAAATCCTCAAAAAAATACAAGCAAACCTAACCCAGCAAGATATAAAAAGGATTATACACCATAATGAACTGCAGTTTATCCCCCAGGGATGGAAGATTAATTTAACATGTGAAACATCAGTGTAATACACCATATTAATAGAATAAAGACAATACTCACATGATCATCTCAAAAAACATAGGAAAATATTTGACAAAATTCCAACACACTTTCAGGATAAAATACTGAACAAACTAGAAACAGAAGGGGATTTCCCCAATATGATAAATGCTATCAATGGAAAAACAACAGCTAACATCATACCTAATGGAAACATATCCCATGTTCATGGATCATAAGACTTACTACTAAGATGTCAAGACTTTCCAAATCGATCCACAAATCCATTTGAATCCCTATCAAAATGGCAGCTGTTACCTCTGCAGAAATGGACAAAGAGATCCTAACGTTCATGTGGAAATGCAAGGAACCCAGAATAGCCCACACAATCTTGAAAGCAACAATTTTTTTGAGGTTATGAAATGTTCTGAAAGTAGTGGTCATAGTTGTACTCTGTGAACATACTTTAAAAACCACTGAATTTTACACTTTAGAAGTGTAATTTTTTTGGCATGTGAATTATATCTCAATAAAGCTGTTTTTAAGAAAACCTCTGACAGATATGGCAGGCTAAATGTATTGATTGTGTGGACTTTAGTTTGCTTTCCCCCTATTTCTTTCATACGGAGAGATGTTCAAGTATTTATGCTTTACTTGGAATCATTGATCAAGAATTGTTTTCTAGCAAATAATATTTAGTGTCTGAGTTCAAGGTAATTAGTCAGTGCAGAGATGGGTGTTTCTAAGGATGTTTCAGTTGGGCCATCATGAGCAACAATCACTAGGTGTGATCATTTTTGGCTATGTAAATGTTCAATGAAACAATGATTTTAAGGATCTTTACAAAAATTATAAGAGGTCCTCTGATTGCCAAATGTCCAGTATATAATATGACTTTATCAACAGAAGGTGAGTATTGTTAGAAGCAGACCACCTGTCAAGGTTAAACCCTCTTGGTTAAAATCAAGAAAGCGCATTAAAGCATCTTCTTCATTCCTTTGTGCCAGATGTTGGTCTTTGTAAGATCAGCTCATCTGGACTCCTAAATTATGGATTGCTGACTTTCAAAATCCTGGGCTAACAAGCTTCCGAGGATAAGTAATGAAATAAATATTTCACGGGTGAAGAGCTGCAGGCCTAGATCACTGACACTCATTTCAGATTCCATTTCCCTGTTTGCTTTCTTTTTGACTTCTTAGATTAAGTAGACATAAAGAAGAAGAAGAAGAAGAAAAAAAAAGCCTAAGGCTATTTGAAGAAACCAGTTATCACACATTGAAAGATTCTTTTAAGGTGCCTTATGTCTTTTGGCGAAATTATTGAAAGAAAAGTGTTTGGCATACCAAAATTTATAGTGGAAATAAACCAATAATCAGGAGTTAGGTATTTATTTTAGCTCTTGATCTTTAGAAAAGGTATATATATATATATCACCTTATGTGGTAGATGTCATTGTGTCCATTTTAAAGAGAAAGAAATTGAAGTTTAGGGGGACTTATTAACTAACCCAAGGTGAGCAAGTTGGTAAGGTTTTTCTGGGATTTGCACCAAGATGTGAGCTTCTAAAGCCCATGTACTTGACCATAATCTTATATTGCCTCCTCAAATTAAAAATGGCTATCATCCAAATAAAAATGGGTAGCATCCAGTGAAGACCACTATTAAAAGGACAAAGGCAGAACATTCTTCATTTGTTTGCCTTTTCCCAATAACTATAAATACTGTGTACAATATTCTTTCACTCCACAAATATGTATTACGTGCCTACCGTGGGCTTGAAACACTGTCTTCAACACTGTATTTTAATTGAATGGAAAGATGAGTAGGGCGAGAAGTCAGGGGAAACTGGACTACATCATTTCAACTATTTTGAGTGAGCACGTTAGCTGGACTTCAAGCTAAGAATCTCTTTACAGATAGGTTTATGGCCAACTATGAGACAAGTACATTGATAAGCAAAATAGTCATTTCTGTATCATAACAATTTTTACATATAAATGTCCTTATGTCTACCTGGGTTGTTACCTAATACACGAATTCTTTTTAGCTAACTCTTAATGGAGAGCTATTGGTCTTCTGACAGCATTTTAAAGGGAGACACTAAAAAGAGGTTGATAAGAAAAATAAATAAAATAAAAAGAGGCTGATAGCTTTAGCCAATTCTCCTGTAGAATAACCACTGGAAGCAAACTGGATGGTTGACAATGTTTATGTTTACATTTTTGCTTTTCTCTGTCTCAATTCCTAATATGTGTAAAAGGAGAAATTCTTGGCCCAAACTCGAGCCTGAGAAGATGGGAAGTACTTTGTGGCGAAACACAGAACAGAAATAATTCACTTGTCCTCCTTAAAACCTTTCTGCAGCTTGGAAAACTTCTCACGCACGCAGGGGAAGACATCTAGCTTTTATCTGACAGGCGTTTAAGAAGTTTGACCTCTGGCTTCCTTTACATTGTGGGAACTTAACTTTTTCATGTAGTAAGTGTCCAGCATACTTTTTTTTTCATGCAAATTTTCTTGTCAAAACTACAAACGGATATTTGATCAAAGGTCAGCCCTCCTTCGTATTCCTGTTTGATAAAGAAATTTCTATTTTATCTTTGGCCATCAGGCCAGTTGGAGAACGTGTTAGCTGCCAGAGACATTACTGATGCATCTCTTCCTGGTCCTCTTCAAAGTTTTCCGGCCTCCCCTCATTTTCTTCTTTTAAATCTATAGGGTGTTTTAATTTGAATACGTTTTCACTTTTTAATGGAATACTTAAGTTAGCTGCAGAAGGAATCGGAGTTTTGCTTGTTAACTGAGGTTGAGTTGCGGGTAGATAATACCCAGCAACTGATAGAATCATCACCAACGTTTTCTTATCAGCTATTTTAGGTTATGACAAACATGTAGAACCTGTGTATAGATAATGCCTAAAGAAAGTGAGTTGTTACCTAGAGCCAAATAAGGACTTTGATTTCTCCAAATACTTTTTTGTCTTTGGACAAAAAGGAAGAAAGAAGGAAAAAAAAAAAGGAAAAGAATAAAGAAATGTTTAGTTTCTATAAATATGCTATTATTCTGTAGTCAACTCGCACTGCAAACTCGAGTTTACAAAGAAGCTGTTCAATCATTTAGGGTATGGGAGTTATCGAAGGGAAGGTGAACAATGCGACCCTACTCAAGGGACAAAATTCCACTTGAATTTTCACGAGGACTGTCTCAGCTGGTTGTAGATGGTGTAGAGCCTTGAAGACTTAAGACGTTAAAGCGGAGCTATTGAAAAATTGTATTGCAGAAGCAACATGGTAACGATTACGGTTAAAGAGACAACACTCCTGATGACAACACAAAACTTCAGATAAAGTAGAAATTGCTGAGCGAAAACTGGGCCAATTAAATAACACTGTGCCATGTAGAATATGTCACTGTTTACTAATAGGGACAATGGCCTCTGGAAAAAGAAACTTTGAAAGGAGACAGGTGGATTTGAACCCCAGTCTTGCCACATCCTAGGTATTTATGACTAAGTGAGTGAGCCAACTAGCTCATCTATAAGATGGGGATAAAGTTCCCTATGCAGGACAATGCAGTAGATTTTATTCCTTTCTCTTTTACATATGATAAATATATTTATATATAGTAGATACATATAAAATAAATATAGTAATAATGTTATGGGAAAGGTAGGTGAAAGATTTGTCTTCTTTATCCATGTAAAAAAGGGAAAACCAGAGAGGTTAACTGACCTGCTTAGCATTCCAGACCTAGGAAATGGGTCAAGGTTTCATGCTAGACCTTCTCTAAGTCAAGAATTCCTCTATTAATAGAAATCGGCACAAAAGGACTTTAAGAATTCCTATGCAATGAGGAATCGGAAACTCTTCTCCAACAGAATACCATTGCTTACTTACTCAACATCCATTCTAAAAGTTTTATCCATTTAGGTGGCACTTTATAAAGCAAGCTGTTATTAGTCCTGTTCAATCTCACTGATTTTGAAAATCAGCACACCAAGGAGAAACTGCTTCCATTTAGGGAAAGGACAATGTCCTTATATTTTGTCCCCGGGATTCTAAAACTCTCTGCTTGCTGTCTAAATGCACCACCAAATGCTTTTAAAACAGATCAAAAGGGGGCACCTGGGTGGCTCAGTTGTTCAAGCGTCTGACTTCAGCTCAGGTCATGATCTCAGGGTCCTTGGGATTGAACCCCACATCGGGCTCCCTGCTCAGTGGGGAGCCTGTTTCTCCCTCCCACCCCCATGCTCTCTCTCTCTCTCTCAAATAAATAAATAAATAAAACTTTATTTATTTGACAGAGAGAGACACAGTGAGAGAGAGAGAGAGAGAGAGAGCACAAAGAGGGGGAGTGGGAGAGGGAGAAGCAGGCTCCCCGCCGAGCAGGGAGCCTGATGTGAGGCTCAATCCCAGGACCCTGTGACCACAACCCCAGCCGAAGGCAGACGCTTAATGACTGAGCCTCTCAGGCGCCCAAATAAATTAAAATCTTTAAAAAAAAAGTCCCCAAGAAATAGATCAAAAGGGTGCTCTAAGTGGGCACATCCAGTCAGTCTCAGGGCAGTGCGTCAGGCAAAGACCTGACGGACCCACATCCCAGCAAATATTGAGAGCTCAGATCCCTTATTTTTATCTTCCAAAGCTCAGGAATATAGGGGGACCGCTGTAGTATAGCACGACATCCCTTCCTTTGTTCTCTGCGGGCCTCGCCACGCGGCCATACCACTCCCTGCATGCCCTCATCCCCCCACCACCTTGAGTATCTAGCTTGCCCCTCCCACAATATTCCCTTCAGCCCTTTCTCCATCCTTTATTATGGAGATTTACAAGGCTTTCTTTCCTATCTAGAGGAGAAGGAAGTAGGGAGAACACTACCTATAATTCTGGGATTCTCTTCCTCATGAGCCAGGGGTATGGGGGAAGGCTGAGAAAAAAAGTCCCTTCACACACGATTGATATTGCCCTTTTGTGCTGCTATAGGTATCTGATCTGATTTTGTAAGAAGGAAAACTGCTGGGGAGAGAGGCTGTTTAGGATGGGACGGCACCCCTGAGACATCGTGAGTTAGGAAGGTCACAGGTGGAGAGAAGTCAGACATTTGCCTCTGCTCAGATGTTTAGGGAGAAATTAATCAAGATATTGAAGTAATAGGGCCAGCAGAAGCTGATAGTTAATGGTCTTGCCCACCTAGTCATCTTTCTTGTGCTTGCTGCCCCTCCCTCTGGTGAGCCAAGTCTCCTTTTGAGTCCAATTTTTTCAAAGTTGAAAGCTGTCCTCTCTATCATGTGGCTTCCCCACAATCAACACCTACTAGAAGGCAATGAGCTGCACTCTGGTGGTGGGACTGAATTACTCTGCCCTCTTTTTCCATTCGTTTTTGAGAATTAGAACCATGAGCATGTACTAGGAGGCCATGTGGTCACCGAAACTGCCTGGAGACATCTGGATATGGTCCTCTAATCAAGGCCATTACCGTCACTGGCAGGCATTCAAATGAACCATGCTGCTTTCTTTCAGGGAGGTGATTATCTTCACTATTTTTTTTTTTTTTTGCAAGTGACAGAAGAGTCTGGTTGCACCCAGAGCTACTTGCAAGCTTCCTAGCTAATGCCTGCTCAGCAATAACCTGAAAGGCAACACCTCTTGGAACTCCAAGTCCTGCACCCCACAAGTGCACACGAGTGGAAACTAAGCACTACTTTATGAACAATTAGTGGCTGTGAATTTGATAAAGAGCAACAGCGTTCATCTGCCACTTCCTACCCATCTTGTGTTAGGTTGTCAGACAGGTAAGCGAAGTACCTCTAATGGGGTTCTTCTTCTTCCATCCATGGGTTTATTGAGATATAATCCACATATCATTCAGTTCATCTATTTAAAGTACAGAATTCAAAGGTTTTTTGTTTCGTTTTGTTTTTTAAAGAATATTCACAGAGTGGTGCAAAAATCACCAGAATCAATTCTAGGACATTTTCATCACCCAAAGTGAAATCTGTACCCATTCACTCTCCATTCCTCCCTAAGCCCCAGCCCTCAGCAACCTCTCATCTACTTTCTGTCGCTATGTAACAGCATTCTTTGAGTCCTTGCTTTTTAAACCAATGAAAGAAAATCTCTATCTCATTGCTGAGGAGTCTGGACAGTGTCAGGATGAGGGTCAGAGAGCTAGAGAGCCTTAGTGAACTGAGGAAGAGCTCAGCCTCTAGGAAGACAGACGTGGATGTAACTCCTGGCTCTGTGTGTGCTGTGTGTCTTCAAATGAGTTAACCTCTCTGAATCTGTTTTCTCAGCTACACAATGGGAATGATAACGACTCCCATTTCATGGGCCTGTTCTGAATATGAAATGAGAATTCATAGAAAGCACTTAGCTTGGAGAGCTTCCATCATTCTTAGAATCGTGCACGGGCTCATTACCTGTTAATTCACATCATCATATTTATTCTGATTAGTGACAAACCTCTCTGCAGAATGGATTCCAGTTTATGTAACAACTGCCACAGCTTAACAGTTCCACGTTACTTCTGACGTGACTGGAGCTGTCACTTGAGAGGTCCCCTGTGAGAACGGCTTCAGAGCAGTGGAGACAGATACCACACCACGGCGGGCTGGGGACAGGAGGAGAGCCGAGGGCATACAGGCAGCAAAAGCAGACGCCTCTCTTGAGAAACTGGGCCGCAGCTTGAGCGGAGAGTTCTCTGTGGGATAGTGAGGGTTTGCAGGAGGCAGTAGACCCTAAGGAACTGACAAAAGGATTGGCAGTGCCAGGGAATGAGGGTCAAGGTCATTGGGATAAGTCAAGAGACAAGGCCATCCTGGAAATGGACGTAACGCAGGGATGACTGGATACACGTTTTTCAAAGTCACAGCCCAGAAAATTAAAAACAGTGGTGTCTTATCCTGGGTTTCCCTGAAAGCAGAGCTTGACATGGAGGCTTGAGGGCATGTAGTTGATCTGGGAGTGGGGTCCCAGTGAGCAGGAGCAGAGGACAACACGAGGGAAGCAAGAAGGAACGAAACTTTATACAAGGGGTTGGCCTCCTCTGTGATGCTTAATTCCACCAAACCTTCTGAGAATCTCATAAAACACATTTCTGAACTGCGTACCTATGGGCAAAAAGGGAAACATTTATCTTTCATCTCCCTTTCTCAGGTCAAAGATGGTTCACTGGATTATCTCCTCTACATTTCTGGGCTGAGAAACTGAACGCCAAGCAGGTTCCCAAGGGTATCCCATGCTGTGGCATCGAGAGACTTCAGGGCTAAAAGCAAAAGGTACAGGTCTCTGGCCCAAGTGCAGGGCTGTGCCACTGTGTCTGGGGAAAGCCTGTCAAAACCTGCCTGGAACTGTCACCAAGCAGTGGCGGGGTGGAGAGCCCGGGCTGAGAGGATATTATAGTAGTAGGCAAGAGATGCCCCATCCTGGGGGCTATCATTACTGAACATTTATTATACACCAGGCATTGTTCGAAGCATTTGATATTAGCTCATAATCCTCGCAACTACCTTACATTGCAAATGAGAAAATTAAGGCACCAAACTTGAATACCCCACTCAAGGTCACATAGCTATTAAGTACCAAAACCAGGGGTCAGGAGTCAGCATATAAACTCCTAACCACAGCAATGCCTGTCCTGGGATAGAACCAGGCTGGTCGAAGCTGGGGCAGGAGAGTGTATTTGTACACGGAGGTAGGAATCCCACTCTTTCACATTTCCCTTGCCCTTTCTGGTCAACAGTCTGTAAATGACCTCTATTGACCTCTAGGTTTAATTTATTCCTATCTAGACATTCCAGGATTGCGTTGACTAAATTCCCCTCAACCTTGTTCCGCAAAGTATAAAACAAAACTCAAAAGAGACCTAGCTTGCTGACTCAAGATTAACTTGAGTCCTTGTGAGTTGGAAGTTTTCCTGCTCACTTTTTCACTGAGTTCTGCTGAAATCCTTTGGTCATCACCACCAAGAGTCCCTTCCAAAGTGTGTGTAAAAAAAATAAAGAAGAATTTAAACATCCAAATACACCTAGAACAACAACAACAAAAATTTTTAAGGTAGCCATAGCTACATTTGACTACTGAGCCCCTGACATGTAGCTAGTTCAAACGGAAGTATGCTGTTAGTGTAAGATACACATGGAATTTGAAGGATTTAGTACAGTAAAAATAGTGAAGTATCTCATTAGTATTTCTTATGTTGATTACATGTTCAAATAAAGTATTTATTTATGTATTTATTGGAGAGGGAGAGGGAGAGAAAGAGAGAGATGGAGGGAGGGAAAGGAGAGGGGTAGATAGAAGCTTAAGCAGGGCTCGATCTCACAACCCTAAGATCATGACCTGAACTGAAATCAAGAGTTGGGCACTTAACCAATTGAGCCACCCAGGCAGCCCCAAATAATACTATTTTAAATATTGGGTTAAATAAAAAATATTATTAATTTCTTCTATGCATTTTCCTTTTTTAAAAATGGGGCTACTAGAAAAGTTAAAATTGCATATGTGGCTCATGTTATAGGTTTATCGGACAGTGCCATTCTAGATAATCTGTCCTCTGCCCATCTGTTCTCTTTCCCATACTCATATTCTCACTTTCCCTGTCAATACACTTGTTCTTCTTAAAACACCCAACATGTCCCTACCACAGGGCCTTTGCAGTTGCTGTTTTTTCGGCCTGGGATGTTCTTTCCCCACAGCTTACTTCTTCTTTCATTCTGGACTTCTTCAGAGGAACATTCCCTAAACCCTCTATGTAGACAGTAACCCTGCTTTATTTTTCTTTATAATAGTTAAACTGGGATTTTATCCTCTGTCATTGCTCTGTTTATATTATAGTGGAGATAAATGCACAGATGAATGGATGGGTAGAATGAGTGTTTATGTTTTCTTATAACCAAAGTTTTGGATAATGTCCAGTTAAAAAAAAAAGTTTGCCCACCTCAATGGACGGTTACTTCTCTTGGCCTTGACATTCCTAACCTGCCTTAGCTCCATGCATATTTGTACCACATTTTTCAGTTCAGCTGAAGCTTAAAGAGGCTTGTAGCTTAAAGGACTTTATGAGGTCTTTTACCTTGGGAGGGATGTGGCCTTGTCTGGCCTTCCACTGAAGGAAGGGATCAGGGATAAGGAATTCCCATCCAGTCCCATTGAGAAGTGCTGAAATCTTGTCTCTGCATCTGCATCCTCTGCTTTTAGTGACAGTAGAGGGCAGCAGAGTCCTTTCCACCAGAGCATTTTGAGCAAAGACTGACTGGGCTGTGCACAGTTAAAGTCAAGCCCCTTTCAGAGAAAAACAGCTAATGAGTCCTATTATGTCTAAGATGGGACTTACAGCAATGGCATATTTTCTTCCATCTCTAATTATATAGATGATTCAAACTTCTGAAGATATGGAATTTGCATATTTGGAAGTTAGAGTATTATAGCAACCTCGTCTGAAAAAAGACTGTAATCTTATTTATTTTATGGTTCCCGGCCTCTTTATTAACTAATTCTTTTATCTGGGTTTTTATTTCCTTCTTTACATCTTATTCACAGCTTAAGGGTTGACTGAGGGGCTTTAGGACTAGAGGAAGCAGGTATCGGTGGATTCACATTTATTTGGTCTACCTCTCATCCTGGACTTTCCAGAATGAAAGCTGGCTTCTTCTTGTATTTACCTATAGTGATAACTCTGAAGAGCAGACGACCTGAACTCTAACTTTTCTCATGACTCAGAAATGAGCGTCTTCACTAACCTATTACCATTATAGCACTGAGAACTTTCAGTAAAAAGCAGGTATATAGCACAGGTGATTAATAACCCCCAGGAAAGAGGCAGATAAAATGCCTGCAAAATCTTTCAGTATGCTAGCCGGTGACACAGATTTGCTTCCTAAAAAGGTAAGAAGATCCAATTTCTCAAAAGGTATTTTTAAAAAATCTCATCAATAGTGGGGATGCTTGTAAGAAATTGCAAAGTGTTTTGGTCCATTAGTGACTTCAGAATTAACTCTTGGCTACAAACTTCAGTAAACCAGCAGCTCATGTATGGTTTACCTGCTCTATTTTTATTTCTATTTTTTCACTTTGTTACATTTTCCAAAAAAAAAAAAAAAAAAAAAAATCACAATTATTTCTTCATCTCTGCATTTCATGGACCAAAAAAAAAAAAAAAGGTTTAGAAAAGACCACTTGCCCTTGGCGTGTCCGTCAAGAAAGCTAGCAGCTAGTGACAAGAAGCTTCCTCGATTAGCTGTACTCAGTAGGATTCCACCTAGATGCTAGTTTGCTGTGTTGCACTAACACAATTTTGATTCGTATCTGAATTCATTCTCAAATTGTGTCCCATTTTTTGTTACGTAGTACTTACATAGATATCTGCTATCACGTTCTGGTTGCTTTTCTTGCGAATGTTATGCTCTCTAAAAGTTCTGTTTAGGAAAAACAGCCCCCAGATGCTTAGGGCTAGAGGAGAGAGACTTGCCTTTGCTAAGCTATAATCACAGTTATTATACCAATAGCCACGGGAAGATGTTGCTGTTTATGGCCACACAAATCAGTCTCAGGGTGGATTGTCTGGGCTTTGTTTGAATTTGATACTTAACTTTGAACTCTGGGTTTTGAAAATTTCCACTCAGTCTCAGGAATATAACCTTAGGAAATTGGATTCTCAAGAGATGGCAGAAGATAGTGTTGAGCATGCCTTTTAGATATAAAATAGGATTAAAGAGCTTCATCCTGTTGAAATTATTTACCATTGGAGCCTCTGAATATAAATGTACTCCTAAAGGCAGTGAAGCTTAAGGCATCCATATGAAGGAGAATAAGAAAAGATTTCTATTATTATACATATGAGATACTGAGAAAGAGATGAGAAAAAACTACAAGGAAAAAATAAAATGGATGGGGGATAGACATTCTGTTTTAAGTAGAAGAAGATACTGTCAGGGGAAAATTCTATTTTTACTTATAATAATTCTATGCAACACACATAAACCAACCAACTCTTATTCAAAAACCTAATCCTTGTTTAAGAAGTGGGAAAAAGACTTCTGCCTTCTGAATCTGTCCTTGTAGTGAGAAAGAACTGAATTACGACCAAAACTCTTACTGATGGTTATGAACTCAGGACACTGGAAGTATAAAGAATGCAAGGAACCTTCCTCTGTAGCAGGTGCGACACTGAATACTGGGCATGCAAAAATGAGCATGAAGGAGAAGTTAGTCTTTGGCCTGGCGGAGTCTAGTGTCTGGTTGAGGAGACAGAATAATTTAATGCATTTATTTAACAAATAATCACAGTACAACATCGCAGTATAACCCCCAAAGTATGGGCAAACCGCTGTTGGAACAGGTACAAACATGAATTTCTGAAAAAAATTTTTCTGAAAAAAATCTTACATACCTATCTATTCAAAACAATTTGATCCAAAAATAAATCATGTCAACACACAAACACAAAGGTCAGGCGACTTGCTTTGTAAGTTTTAGATTAGTTCCAAGTACGAGTATTTCTTTACAATGACAGTCCCAATAATTTAGTTTTTGTGGCTACTTGGGATTCCAGTTTGATTACATCACTGTATGATTCTCTCTCAGAAAACATGGGTCTCATTTTACTTATTTTTGGGTTCCTCCACAGCACCAAACATTGGACCAGCAGTCAATAGAAATTTTGGAGCTAAATTCAATTTGCCTGCGTTATAGGGGAGATGAAGTAGAAAAAGAGAAGTTACTCATTGGTAATATTCGAAGCAAAACTGGATAAGGAACTAAGAAAAAGGAAAACTGTATATATCCCCTTTATATGGTCATCTGCCAAAACTCTACATTAAAAACACTATTTAGGACTAAAAAGGTGACCTTACAACTTCCGTTATTTGAAACAGATTTATTGTATTTTTGGCATAAAATATATATCGGATAACTCTGATATAAGTGATGAATTTGGCATTTGTTCAAGATATTTTCTTCTTTATATAAATAGTGACTAGACTATAAAGCATGGATTTATCTAGGATGGCCTGGTCTTAGGTATGAATGAAGACTTTAAAGATTTTACTAATCAATTGTTTTTTCCCTTGTAGTGAATGTATGAATTTTCATAATTGCATTTTTTAGCTTTGTTTAATTAGGGTAAAAAATGCCCTGTGTGAAGCATCAGCCAGCAGATAGGGAATTTATTTGGGGTGATTCTCCCGAGGAGCCCTTCTCCCAAAAGACAACTCATTGATAAATTCCAATCAGGACCAACTGAGATTTGGGCTTTTCAAATGATTCTTTGTTCTTCCAGAAGAGCAACTCTTAGGCCAAGAGCTTTCCATGCAAGGAGCTGCCCAAACCGTCATGTACCCGCCACTGGCTGCATATTGCTTAAAACCACTGGTGACTGCCCACGAGGATCAGAGCACCTTGTTCTGTCACCAGATAGCATCTCCTGGGGCATGAGTAACATCATGGCCAACTTGGTAAATCTCCACTCTTCAGATGTAGAACCAGCTTATCAAAGTTACAAGAAATGAAAAACAAGAATGATAAGCACACCCTTAGATCCCCCATTAACTAGTGATACTGGCCTCATTTCACTGTTTTCCCCCTCTGGGCATAGTGTTTTATACAGCTGGGAAGATAATGTTTATTTCGTGAACTCACCCTTTGTAGGTACTTCATGTTGCTAACTACAGTGTAAACCATCACCCAACCAGAGTGGGCATCACTGACAATGATCTCCTATGAGTGTATACTGGCAGGATTTGAGAATTCTTTTGTTTCTGAATTCTGAAACAAACATTTAATGAGCATCTACTGCTCTGAAGATAGAGTATTCAAAGCACAGGGTATAAAAAATTTATATATACATATATGTATATAAATCTATATATATATTTATAAACATATATATTTATACATATATAAATCTACTTTAAAAACCTTTACAACCTACTTGCAGAGACAAAAGATATCTACAAAAATTTAATGAGTACTTGGGGCATATTCAGTAAATACCATAGACTGGACTGTCAGCTCTAGGAGGGCAGGGCATTTTGTCACTGCTCTATCCTCAGTTTCTAGAACAGTAGCAAGCTCTTATTTAGTACCCATAAAATTTTTTTTCTGAATGAATGAGCAGCACAGGCAATAGGGCATGAGGGGCTTCAGGGGAAGAGACCTGACAGGATTCAGAATAGAGAGGCCCTCAATGGCACCATGGAGGAGGGGCCTTTCAAACCCAGTACATAGAGTTTAGGTGGGCTTATTAAATGTAGTATCTTATTTATTCATTGTCTCCTATGTGCCTGGTACTGGGGAGAGGGCCGTGCAAAAAAGCAAATCCTTCACTGATCTAGGATGATCCCGAGAACTTAACTCGGTCTAAAAGTCTACCTGAATATTTCCTATAATTCAAAACATGTATGGAAACACAAAACTCAAGGTGAAATAATTAAGCAACAGTCACTAGTCTGAAAACAGATGGCGTAGCGACAGAAAAGGAGAGTGGACAAAGTCCCTTTCTTGTCTGCCATTTCCTTTCCAAACCCGATTCAAAAGTTGTGGGAAGGAGTAGAAATTCAGAGGGACAGAAATGCTCCTGTGTTTGTCACCGCACGCGGAAGGGATGCCTTCACCTTTGTTGTCCAGCCTGGAGGCTGGCTGCGCATTAGGCGTTCGGCATTACGCACCGTGGTCTGCTCTCTGCTGTCTGGTTCACGTCGAGTCTCACCACACTCCCCGTTCTCCCAACCCATTCCCGCCGTCACCCCGAAGTCAATGTAGAGCCCCCCCCACACACACACATGTGAGCTGCCTATCTGAATTCCTGGAAAATTGACTTCTGTCTGTTCATTTCCCTTGTAAATCTAAAAAGTTCCCAGGTGACTGTGACCTTTGGTGAGTAAGGAGCTAACTAGGAGGCCAGGAAAACAGAGACACTGAGAAGAAGTCTGAAACCTCTCTCCCACCAGCTCCCCAAGTGGGAAGTCAGATGCAAAGTGCCAGGTCTTTGATGGTAGGAATCTCTCACCATTCTTATTGTTCTAGGGACCTAACAGTGTCATTTAGTGTCTTGGTTGCAGTGATTCAGCACGGAATGTTTTTTCATGTTGCTGGATTCATGTTTTAGAAAACTCTCAAAGATAAGTATAAATATATATAGGTATGTATGTATGTATGTATGCATATGTATCTTTTGCTTGTACTGCTTTTGTTGTGTGGCTTTAGTTGAGAACATGATGAATTCAGGAAGCCTGTGTGACACACTGTCCAGACCGTAAACTTCAGATTCCAACACATCTTGGTTTAATCCAAGTTCCTCTGTGTACCAATGGTTAAACCATCTCTGTTCCCATCTCAATACTGGGGGATGTCAAAGCTTCCCTCACAGCATGGCTGTGATGATCAGATGGGTCATTCAATGTGTTGCTTATTGTCCCAGAGGCAGTGTGCGTTATCAATAAAAGTAAGCTATTTTGACTATTCTCTCATTTTCCAGGTTGGGAGTCTTGAGCCTGCCCTCAATCACCTTATTCTGGCTTTCTTTGTCATTTATCCTAATTATTTAGCCCTAACATCTGAGGACAGGATTTCTCAATCTTGGCACTATTAACATTTTGGACCAGATAATTCTTTGTTGTGTGTGGGCTATCATGTGCCTTGTAGTATCTTTAGCAACATTCCTGGCCTCTACCCACAGACGCCAGTAGCACACCCCTCTCCCCTACGGTGACAACTAAAACTCTCTCCAGACATTGACACATGTACCCTGGGGGACAAAAGAACCACTAGTGTTAGAGTCATTCTTGACTCCTCTCTTTTTTCCACACTCTTCCACCTAATTTATCAATAAACCCTGTTAGCTTTACTTGGAAAATGAACTTTCCTTGCTCTGTCCATCGTTACTGCCTTGATCCACACCACTGACATCTCTCCTGGGCATTACCACCTCAGTTTCCGGCTGGTCTCCTCATCCCCCAGCCCCCATCCCCACCCTCGCTCTGTCCCAGCCACACTGGCCTCCCTGCTGCCCCCTTACATGCGGCAGGAAAGCTTCCTATCTTTGTAGTGGCTTCCTTCCCTGGGGACCCCTCTTCTTCCTGTGACGTCACGCTGTATGCTCTCACCGTCGGGACTCTGCTCGTACATTACCTGGGGGGTCAAGGCTTCCCAATCCACCCCTATGTCCGGCAACTCTGGCACATCCTATCCCCCTAATCTCTGCTTTATTTTTCTCCAGAGCACTTTCCTCCATCTAATATAGCATATTTTATTCCTTTTGCTGGTCTTTCTTCACCGTACCATCAACTCCATCAGGGTAAGATTTTTTGCATATTGAGTTACTGATTGTGTTCCCCAACAGCAGAAGAGTGCCTGGCTCATAGGGACCATTCAAATATTTGTCAAATGAATGAATATACTTATTATCATTTAAAAAAATTTTTAATTGTGGTAAAACAGGCAACATAAAATTTACCATCTTAGGCATTTTTAAGTAGACAGTACAGTAGTATTAAGTGCATTCACAATGTTGTGCAACCAATCTCCAGAACTCTTGATTTTGCAAAACTGGAACTCTGTCCCCATTAACAACAACTCCACAACGTGCCATTCCCCTCTCTTCTCGGCTCCTAGACATCATTCTATTTTCTTCATGAAATTTGATCACTCTAGCTACCTCATTATAAGTGGAGTCAAATAGTATTTTTCTTTTTGTAACTGGCTTATTTCACCTAACATAACTTCCCCCAAGGTTCAGCTATGTGTCAGAATTTCATTCCAAGGCTGAATAATATTCCACTCTATGTATATATCACATTAAAAAAAAAAATCCATTCATCTGCTAGTGGACAGAAGTGAATTCCTGGATCCCATGGTAATTCTATTTTTAATCTTTTGAGGGACAGCCACATTGTTGTCCACATGGCTGCACCATTTTACATTCCTACCAACAGTGTGTAGGAGTTCTAATGTGCCACACCCTCACCAACACTTGGCTTTTTTTTTTTTTTTTGACAGCGGTCATCCTCCTGGGTGTAAGCTGGTATCTTGCTGTGAGTGTGATTAGCATTTCTCCAATGATTAGTAATGTCGAGCATCTTGAATGTGTATCACCACTGTTTTTTTTTTTTTTTTAAGATTTTATTTATTTGACAGAGAGAGACATAGCGAGAGAGGGAACACAAGCAGGGGAAGTGGGAGAGGGAGAAGCAGGCTTCCCGCTGAGCAGGGAGCCCGATGCGGGGCTCGATCCCAGGACCCTGGGACCATGACCTGAGCCGAAGGCAGACACTTAACGACTGAGCCACCCAGGCGCCCCATATCACCACTGTTTTTAACGTCTAGGCCCTGCTCCTTGGCTTACCCAGGGTCATGTAAACCTCCATCTCTCTCACCTGTTGCCTGCTCTGCCCTCTGCGCCTTGTGCCTTTCATCTCTGACTTAGTCTTCGTTCAGCAGGGTTCGCTAGTTAGTGAGGAAGGAGCCCACCCTTTCTCACTTGAGAACACGCTAGAAACCTGTGAAGTCGAGTCCTTTCTTGTCCTTCTCTCACGGACGTCAATTTTATGCTTCTACAGGCAATTACCTCACAGCAAAGTTGTAAGAGTAAACAATTACATGTTCAAATTAGGAGGTTCATTGGTGAGACTTTTGGAAGCTCTGAGTGGATGACTCACTCAGCTGACTCATTTCTACAATCTCAACGGAACACTTGTCGGTCAGATGTTTAATCTGAGAACAGGCTTTCTTTCCCCTCTTTCCATTTTTCCTTTTTGACCTTGCGACATCTCATCTTAAAGAGTTATTTGCAGTCACTGACTTACGTTAAGTATATCTTGTACATATTATCCATATTAATTAGTCAAGTTCTCTTCACTAAAACCTGGAGCATGTTTATGTGTGCTCACTAGACACCAAGCATAGGTAAAGAATAAAGGAGTCTCATATCCTCACGTTAATTTCTTTTTCCATTTAGCACTGATGACTTTCCTCTAAAGAACTCCAAAATGTCTCCTCCAAAAAATATTGATTTGTACAGATAGAATTCTGGACTTATCTGCCTTTGGGAGCTCATTCCAGTCAACATTTGTTCTTTCTTCACTATGGCCGATCTTGCAACAGTGACCAGAGGGGGATTATACAGTCCCATGGCAATATAAATGCGCACATCTCCTGAGCCTCAAGGACACCAGGGAACTGACTGCCCAGAAAGTACATGGTATAGTAAACTTTCCTTTCTTTACTGTCTTCCTGTTTTTACTAACTTCTGCTTCAATTCCTCCTTTGGTTTCTCCACATGCTGCAGCTTTCCATTCTACCTGCTCAATCTCTTTCACGAGTTCCTCTCCTCTTCAGCCTTTAAACATAGGTACTCCTCAAGTCTCTTTGCTCAGTCTCCTGCTTATTCTCTTTCTTGTGCACCCCATTCATTTCAAATAGCCATTTCCACCTCTGTGCACGAGATCCAAATCCACACCACTGACCTAGCCTTTCCTGACTTGCAGACCGGACTCCCCAGGCATCTTGTCCAACCACATCTCCCTAAACCCAGTCCTCCCTGCCATACCTCCTTTTTGCTTTGTGACTTAAGCATCCTACTACACTCAGTTTGCAAAATGTAAATACCTTCTCTACTTTCATTTCCACTGTGAACAATAAGTAGATAGTACTTCAAGCACCCGAAGGAAAGATTGGGCTTCAGGCACTCAGGGAGGATGCCAAGGACGAAGTGGCTTTTGAGCTGGCCTTTCAGGAATGTGGAGAAAATGAGGTCAGTTAGAGATGAAGGGTAAGGGAGTCTTCAGACAGAGGATGGAAGATGCAAAGAGGCCATGTTTCAAGAGGAGACTTAGCTGAACTGGCTAGAACAGATTGCAGAGGGGAAGAGGAATTTAAAATAGAAATCATGACAATGAGAAGTTGGATTGAAATGAGAAGTCTGAGAACCCAAAAAAGATTTCCTAGTAAGAATAGCATCATGTGAACTTAGAGTTCGATAAAGTCTTTTTTATTGTAATTTGTGTTTTACCTTCCCTGGGAAACTTTTAATCCCTGGGCACGTGTTGGCGGTCTCTCTCTCTCTCTCTGATGCTTTCCTGTATCCCCCAGCATGTTACCCAGGACATTATAACCCAGTAAATGTTTGATAAATGGATTATTAAGATAGTGCAAGGATGAAGGTACGGTGACTACAGACAAATTACTACAAAAATAAAGGTTCAGTTTAGCACTTGAACTTCTTAAACTTTGAGGCTTCCCCTCCAACTGTCTGCCCCTCTCTTACCTATCCACCCCCCCTTCTCCCTGGGCTAACTGGTCCTGTTTACGTGTAGTCTGTCAGATATGACACCTGTAAAAGAGTAAGGCCTCACAAACCCCCTGGTGGGAATCAGAAGGACATGTACACCAGCTCCGAAATACGTTGCAAAGAGTTTTAAGAGAAGAAGGCCTTGGGCACCTGGGTGGCTCAGTTGGTTAAGCGACTGCCTTCGGCTCAGGTCATGATCCTGGAGTCCCTGGATCGAGTCCCGCATCGGGCTCCCTGCTCGGCAGGGAGTCTGCTTCTCCCTCTGACCCTCCCTGCTCTCATGTGCTCTCTCTCATTCTCTCTCTCTCAAATAAATAAATAAAATCTTTAAAAAAAAAAAAAAAGAGAAGAAGGCCTTGAATTATATGGAAACACAGTGCAAAGAACAACTAGCTACCTGGCCCAACACCTGAGCCAGAGACCATTTATTCCAAAAAGATCTTCTATGTGCCTGCCACCTAGCTGCAGGTATCCTGTGTGGGACGCACACTAAGTCAGAACCCCCATTCCCAAGGATTCTTAGTCTAATTAATAGTAAATACTCTCATTTAGTGAGCCACGGCCATCATCCCGAGGATGCTCTCATAAAGCCTTTATACAAAGAAATGACTCAGAGAAGATAGATAACTTGCCCAGTTGGGGTTGGTGTTCATTCCAAAGCTCATGCTCTGCTTACTCCACAGTGCCCTTAAGAAATACTCAATAGAAACATGTCCAAACTGTTATGAGAACTTAGCAGTGGGGCTAGCTAGGAGAGACTCAGGGCAGTCTTCCTGGAAAAGATGGCATAGAACAGCAACAGGATGGCTGTTATCTGTTATTTCCTCTAATGAAAAACATTTTAATATCAAAATCTAGTGACAGAGTATTTTTCACCAAGCCCACTATGTACTCAAAGGAGCCCAGAGGTGCAATTTTACTGTTTTGCTTCATTTGGGTATCCAAGGTTGGGTGTAGAAGTGATTTAGGGGTGACATTTCCAGAAGAATTCATTTGCCCCCAACAGACGTCTGACGCATGAGGGCTTTTCTCTCCTATTCTAATGCAATAACAAAAATGCTTGGGGCTGAATGTTCACTACCTATTGTTACAGAAAACAAAGCTAGGATACTAAGGAAGATAGGCTCATCTTTTCTTCTCATCCAGACATTGCTCAACTGATATAAATCAATTTATTTGCACTGGGTTTGAGACCAGACATCTGAGCCTTATGTGTATAAAAGGCAAGTCACAATATCCCTACCCTGAATAATTCATGGTGTTTGTAATGGCTCTTTTAAGCCTTTCTGTTAAACTTGAAGATTAACTTTTCCGTTTTTTTCTTCCTTAATCAAAGCTTATTTCGATTCGACTTTGAACAATTCCTCAAGCTGGACTATTCAACTATTTGATTTAGTATTTTCGGGACTTGGAAGCAGGTTGCTGCTGGTTCTTAGGCCGGCTATATTATTCAACGCCTTCGTAAATGATGAATAGGTTCAAAGCCTAGAAGGCTATTTTCTAATTTCTCAAGGGTCTCTTTACCACCTCATTTTCTTTTCATCAAATGTTATTTACTGAGTAACTCCAATCAACTGCTTGGGTATTGTAGCTTGCTGTGATTCTACAGATAATAAATGTCAGTAAGGGGAGGGTAAGAGATCCGAGTCTCGAATTTAATAATATTGTTTGTTGAAATTGGCTTCACTTTCATCACACTGAGTCTCAAAGGGGGCAAGGCCTTTATTCGGCCATCTTGATAAGATCCCTGGGGTCCCTGTTGGTGTCTCTAGGATTTGCCATGTGGCAAGAGAAGAAAAGATTTCAAAGATCTGAGAAACAAAGCAATCTATTATTTGTCTTGAAAATCATATTATATTCTATATTTTACAGGCACAGTAGGCATATTAATGTACAGTGTTTCAAAGGCAGGGGAACAAAGATGTTAAATTAATATGTCACATGGAGCCTAGCAAAAAAGAATCATTTCTCCTCAGAAGGTAGGAAGATTAAAGTAGGAAGTCACAGAGGGCAAATACATGGAAGGCAGTCACAGTAGCCCCTTCTCCACGACAATAACCACTGCACTCAAACCAAGTACTTCATGCTGAGTTCAGATGTAGCTCTGAATCCTTCTCAACACAGTCCGGCAGGAAGCCACTGCTGATTCTGAGCTGCCATGCCAGAGGAAAATTATAGCCATTCCTGTTCTCTTAGGTAAGTTCTGTCCAAATGCAGGGTCAGTTATAGGCCAATCCAATAGGCTGCCTTAGAGATATTCCTTATTAAATACTGTATGACAATAACCTAACAAGATGGTGGTAGTGGTGGGGTGTGTGTGTGTGGGGGGGGGTCTAGATCATTATTTCAGCATCAGTAGTATGCCTGGGCTCCCGCTACTGCAAGTTTTTCATGACAGCTTAGTGCCAGTATTTTTATCTCATTACTAGTTTTCCACATTGTCGACTGGTTTACTTGATTAATAGCTATTTTACCTCATTAACAACAGGCTCCTATCTGCTTCGAAGCTTTTGGCCAAGATCTCTGTATTGGCTCTCCTGTTTTTTGGCAGGGACGTCCTTGACCTTTACTCCCCAGGACTTCCAAATTTTAACCCCTAATTTCTATCTCAAATTTTTTGTATCTGAAAATGAAAAGAGTAATTTCTATTTCCCTGTGTGAACTGCAGGCAAACAAGAGATACTACATTTTACTCTTTTATGCTCTTAAAAAAAAAAAAAAAAAAGCAGGTGTTTTTCTATTCTGTTGAGCTCTAAGTCTGATAGCTCCTCATCCACGTGTTTATTTCTCCAACTGTGACTTTAAGCATGACATTTCATGACAGTTATATATAATCTCATGTGAAATATTAGTCACTTCACTTCCGTTAAATCTTGTCCTCATAAAAAGGTTTCTAGCTCTTTGACAGTTGAGACAAGGGCTAGACAGTATCCCTATCTTCATTCTGACTTTGTGGTTTTTGGAATGTACGAAAAGCCAATTGAGAGAAGACTACAACTCATTTCAAACTAGTGCTAGAAGATATTTTATTATTCAAGTGAATAATATCAGATGTCAACTTCACTCAAAGAGGGGTGAAACAGAGACAGACGTACATATTACCTTCAGTGCTATGGGCTTCTTCTATTTGCCCCCTGCTAATGAAGGAGTACACCAGTTTGTCAACTGTCAACTTGGCCACGCTACCAGCCTTCAAAGATCTCCCCTATTTTGTAGAGGAGATGTCAGGGGCTACACCCTGAATCCCCATCCTCGTATCATTCTGGATCAGAGTAGACCCTCAAGAAGCACATGTATAAGATCTGGAAGATGAAAGAAATGGAGAAGACTTGATTCCACGAGGCAGCTGTAGCCAGACATGTGGTCAGAGATGTTTTGCAGCAGCTTCCCAGTGAGCTCATACAAAAACCACACTTCATTCCTGCAGAGGGAGCCGGTAGGAAATTCCCAGAGATGTGAGAATTCCAAGAGAGTCTAGGAGCTCTATGGGACCACCTGCTTCAAAGCTCTTGGCTGAGATCTGTATGTGCTGTCCCCAATCTTTACTTCACCAGAACTTCTGACATTTGAATAAGCGCCCGACTCCTATCTTAAATTCATCACAGCTGAAACAGAGGGTGGCACCTCTGTCCCTGTCTGAACCCTTCCTGATATAATAA
Organism: Phoca vitulina; assembly: GCF_004348235.1. NCBI lineage: Eukaryota > Metazoa > Chordata > Mammalia > Carnivora > Phocidae > Phoca > Phoca vitulina. The sequence goes on from NW_022589716.1 coordinate 23,257,542, forward strand.
GCACACGAATAAATGAAATGAATGCCTAGAATATGTATTATAGATAGTTCATCACACTATGATAGCAATTAAAACACAAACATTTCCTGCTGACCAAATACTTGCAATTCACATATTTCTCCCTTATAGTTGGTTGAGACCATGTGACTAATCCCGGCCATGACGCTTATCTGTAAACAGAGAGTATGGATTATTTCAGGGCCAAGGCATTCAAGAGTTTCTTGTGCTACCTGGACACTCAATTACCCTTCCACAGAGCTCCCATGTTATGATGGCATGGCTACATAATGGTAGCACTCCCAGGAGCCCAGGTCTCTGAATGCAGAGCTGTCTTGTTGAGCTATACTGAACATGTAACCTGACCAAGGAGTAAACCTTTGTTGTGTGAGAATGACTGAGATTCTAGTTAAATTTGTTACTGCAGCTGACCCAAGCCTAGCCTGACTATTTCACAGGTCTAAGACCTATTTTTTAAGGTATAATAGAGCCTATTCCCTAATTTCAAAACCACGAACACATCTTCTAATGAAATGTACTATATCATAATTTTAAAAAATCCTGTTGACCTTGTCAAATTCACATAAAGGTAAGTTAAAAAAAAGTAAGAACGAAATGAGAAGTGCTGGGTACAGATACATTCGCCGACACACATACATATATGTAAAGCTCTCAATTTTTAAGAACTACAAAGTAAGTAATTGGATAATTGGATAATTTTTATATTATAAAAATATAATTCACAATTAAAGTATTATTTCCAAACAAAATAGTCTCCTTTACTAGTAAGAAATATGCAAACTGAAATAAGGTATCACTTTAAAGTTAGGAGATTGTCAGTTAAATGATCTACTTTAAAAGATAATACCTCAGGTTTCTTCAATTATAGGAAAACTTGTTCACCCAAAGTTCTAAAGGGGCAGTATAAACATGTTTTTGGAAAATAATTTGGTAAAAAAAAAAAAATGTGATATAAACATGGCCCTACTCTTTGCCCTAATAATTCCATTCTGATGAATAATTGAAAAATGGAGGAAAGCCATATATATGAACAAGACTGTTGCCAACATCATATTACAGTAACGTAAAAATCAAAATAACAATGGACATATTTAGAAAACCGTGGTGTGTTAACATGATATAACATTACATAGCTATTAAAAAGCAAATATGAAGCAGATTCTCATACTTGAGCATGCATCAGAGTCACACATTGCTGGGCCCCATCCCCGGTTTTGGATTAAGTAGGTCTGGGGTAAAAGCTGAGAACTTGCATTTCTAACAAATACTCAGGTGAAGCTGGTCCAAGGACCACATTCTGAGGACCCCTGAGAAAAGGACTGCCAAGTATAAGCAATAATTCTCATATACTGTTAAGCCTCAGTAATGCAAAAAGACATTTTAGTGAAATAGTGATTCAGAGCACAAGATGAGCAATTGGCCACCCTCAATGGAATTCCAGCTCTGACAGTAGGTGCTATGTGGGCCTAATGTCCTGGTCCTACAAACTCCTCAAGGCGCTCTAAAAATGCTTTGAGAAGAAAAGGACTAGAGAAATACATAGAACAAACTGCAAGATAGAAATTATTACTTAAGCGTCTAAAAACAAAACAAAACAAAAAGCATTGAGCTTATCAATCAATCGAAAGTCAACTCTTAATTATCTATAGACTTATTTAAAGATGTGTGTGCATTGAACTGTATTTGCTATGTGCAGAGAGGAGCCTCTAGAAGTAAGGAAACTGGGTTTTTTGTTAATAATATTTATGCGCCAATCCCAACCAGTCAAACATTTATCAATGACAAAAGAAGAGTCCTGTGTTGCCTTCATCCCGCTGCCATCCACTCACCCCATCTCCCACCTAATGGTGTTGGTTATACTTTGTTTCGTGTAGAATCTACTCTCCCCACAAGAGCCACAGCAGATTAAATCAGATGTATCCCCAATTAAAACTCTCCAATGGCTTCCTACAGAAATTCGAAGAAAAGAAAAAAATCCAAACTCTGTAAGTACAATGACCACACACTGTGGTTTGCTTGGATCAGACTGGGTTTTAGCCTGTTGTCTCGCATCAGCTGTCAACAACAACCCCTTCAGTCAAAAGTGTTCTTGTATGGACAGGAAGGATAAGGATAAGGCTGCTGCCAGCTTAAATATAAAAATACCAAATACTGCATGAGACATACTTACACTAAAATTTTTTCATCCTTTATCTGAAATTCAAGTTTAACAGTTTCTTCTATTTTTATTTGATAAAACTAACACCCCTGTTGGGCCCAAGCAGGGGCCCTGAGGGTTATGCCCCTTTCTACTACTCTGTTGTCACTGCTCCTTCTCCTCTGTGCCCCAGCCACACTGGTCCTTGTATGCCTTGAACATCTGCACTCACTCCCTCCTCTGGACCCTGCATCTGCCCTGTGACCTTCCTGTATCGCTTACCTTCCTATGTTCACAGACTCCTGATCAACCAGGTTTCAGCACATGTTAGTTCGTTCAGAAAGACCTTCCAGATCACCCAAGGGAAAGAAGCTCCATACCTTTTTCCCTCTCCTATCACTATAGAAAACAAGAGCATTTGTTTTCACAGCTCTCTCTCTCTCCCCATTAGGATAGATATTCCATGAGATCAGGGGACCTTTTCTTTCTGGATGACTGATGGGGTGGCATATACATGCCTAGACCAATGCTTGGCATGGAGTAGATAAGAAGAATTGTTCAATGTTAAATGGACAAATAAATGTGCGTCAAAGTGTGCTGTCTTGAGTTTCTTGGCATAAGAGCACATGCATACTTTTTCCTCTACAAAGAGGGTCGCATATCTTTAGAAAGACCTAAGATGAAGCTGAGCTATTTCCAAATGTGCAATGGTAGTGTATATGGTAATGGTTTCATAAAGTATGTTAATCAAGGAACCACAAAAATCATTTAATCTAGAAGGTTTCCTCACCACCATCAAATACTGATTATATTTACATAGAAATTGACTCATTATCATGCAGCTGATAAACATTGCTGAAGGGAGAGCCTGCAGAAGTGTATTTGCCAAAGAGAATCTCCAATTCCTATTGCTGACAGGAAATAATCATTTTAAAGATTGCCACACAAAAAAGGCACATTCCTGTGTCATCACATTTCTTCTCCCTAATAGAAGCAAAGATTAATAAAGTTAATAAAAAAATAAAGCTACCACATTAAAAAAAATAAAATGTTAAGGTATAGAAATGCATGATGATAGATGTGATGTCTAAAGTAAGGATCTTAAATGACTATTTCAAGTTCTAAAAATCTGTGTAGGGCGTCGAGCTGTTAAAAACATTGAAAACAACGGAGAATAATGATGAGATCCCGTGCATCATTTCGATAGATGCATATGTATGAGACCATCCTCTAATTGTGTATTTTGTAAATAGACACAGATGCACACGCTCGAAGTAAAATTTTGCTTTCCATTTAAATTTAAACAAAAGGTATGAAATGTACATTTAAATATTTGAGCTGTATATTCTCCATGTGATTTGCATTCTTCCATGTACTTAAAATAAAGATCCTCCTTACTGATGCTGCAGATAATTTTCATGAGCACAGACAGCCCCATGTGAACCTGGGCTCTGCCTTGACCTGCAGCTGAAACTAGCACTAAGGCTATCCCACACTCTGCTCTCCCTGCCCTGTTCCACACTTGGGGTTCAGACCCTTTGGTTAAAGGGCTGCAATGTAGCATACCATGTAAGGTGGGCTCTGCACTGATCTCAGGAGTGGAGCGAATTCTACAGCCCTCTCTTGGTCTAGAGGATGTTTTGTGTTGAGGGCCTAATTTCTATAATGCAAAAATTTAAGAGTATTATCGGATAAGATTTTTTTTTAAAGAGTTCAGTGAGATCAATACAGTGATTCATTTTTCTTTCTTCTGATTTACCTCTCAATTTCACTCAGATACCTGTGAAATTACTAGCTAAAATGATAAGGCTAGAAGTAATTAACTGGTGATTTTATACAGAGGATTTCCACAAACTTTGCCTTTGGTTACATCAAAAACTGCACTGATAAAAGGCCCCGTAAAATGTGAATAGGAATTAAAAATTGTTCAGAGGCAAGCCAGGAAAAACATTCTGCAATGGAATGCATTGTTCTTCTACTTCAGTTTCCACTCTGGGATAATTACTTGTTAATTTAAAAAGACCCCTAGATTGAATACAGGGTTCAGCACCTGAGGATTTCAGATGGCCTTCATTTGACTCTGGGTAATGGAAGATATTTTTATTTACTGCCTAATCAAGGCAAACCTCTAGCTGACATTGTTGGCAAAGACTAGTCACACTTCTAAAGCAGAGATTGTGTCCTATTTATTTTTATTCTCAAGCTACTCAATAATGTAGTTAAGTTCAATACAAGGAAAATATTCTGCTTGTTCTCACATGTGGCAGAGACGGCTCTGTCATCATTCATCTGAACTCTACTTAATCTGACTGGGGACTGGGGCACAAGGTAGAGCAAATTAGGCAGAAATGAGGAAAAACTAAGCAGGAGCGTTGGCAGATGGAATCAAGAAAGAAGCTATTTTGAAATTTTATCAAAATTCAAACCTCATGTCTGGAGATGTATTTGAGCCCAAGATGGTTTAGTTATATAAGAACTTGCTTTATAAGGCACCTGGGTGGCTCAGTCGTTAAGCGTCTGCCTTCGGCTTAGGTCATGATCCCGGGGTCCTGGGATTGAGCCCCCTGCTCGGTGGGAAGCCTACTTCTCCCTCTCCCATTCCTCCTGCTTGTGTTCCCTCTCTTGCTGTCTCTCTGTCAAATAAATAAAAATAAAATCTTTAAAAAAAAAAAACTTGCTATAAAAGAATGCAGTACTGTGCATAAAGGTAAACTATATTATCAAGAGCATTTTTCCAAAATGACTAAGTATGTATTACAGTCTTGTTTTAATACTAATCATTTTTGGCCATTTTTGTATGTCAAGTCAAAATTTAGCATGTATTTGTCCAGACTTCATTCATTACTATAATTAAAATAACAAAAGACACTTAATTAGTAGAAGCATTTCGTTTTGCTTGTTTTCACTCAAGACTTACACAAAGTCCAATTTAATGAAACACTGCAGAGCCTACAAAAATAAGAAACACATTCTTTCCAACTTTGAGATACAGCTGACATATAATACTGCATAAGTTTAAAGTGTACCATGTGTTGATTTGATACACTTCTTTTATTTTTTGAGAGAGAGAGTGTGAGTGTGTGCGTGCACACTTGGGTGGGGGGGGCGGCATACAAAAGCAGGGAGGGGCAGCGGGAGAGGGAGAGAGATAATCTTAAGCAGGCTCCACACCCAGTGTGGACCCCCACCCAGGGCTCAATCCCATGATCCTGAGTCAGATGCTTAACTGACTGAGCCACCCAGGTGCCCCTGATTTGATAGACTTCTATATTGCAAAATGATTACCAACATAGCCTTAGCTAACATGTCAGGTAACTACCATTTTCTTATTTGTGATACGAACATGTGTGAAGTACTCTCTGAGCAACTTTCAAGTATATCCTACATATTATTAATTATAATCACTATGCTGTACATTAGATCCTTAGAACTTACTCATCTTATAATGGAAGTTGGTATGGTCTGAGCAACATCTTCCCCTTTTCTCCACCCCAACCCCTGGTAATCACCATTTTGGTCTCTGTTTCTATGAACTTGGCTTTTTTAGATTTCACATATCAGTGTTACAATACAGCATTTGTTTAACAAATCCATTTTGATCCATATTATACATCACACTTGTTTTTAATTTTTATCTTGAAACTATCTCAAATGTACAAAAGTTCCAAGTATAGCATTAGGAGGTTTTGTTTTTTTTTCTTGAGCCATTTGAGAATAAATTGCCGGCCTGATACCCTAAGCACCAGAGTGTATTTCCCACAAACAAGGACATTCTCCTATATGATAATACATACACAAAATTGGGGAATTCATATTATTACTATCATCTAATCTTCAAACCCTATTCAAGTTCCTCCAGTTATCCCAATATTGTCCATCCTAGTAAAAGCGATCCAGGAAGAATGAAATGTTGCATCTAGTCATAGTATTTCTTTGATTTCTTTTAGTCTAGAACACTTCCTCTGCATTTTTTAATACTTTCTTGACTTTGACACTTTTTTTCCTTAAATTCAATTAACATTGCGTATTATTAGTTTCAGAGGTAGAGTTTAGTGATTCGTCAGTTGCATATAACACCCAGTGCTCATTACATCATGTGCCCTCCTTAATGTCCATCACCCAGTTACCCCATCCCCCACCACACTCCCCTCCAGCAACACTCCATTTGTTCCCTATAGTCAAGAGTCTTTGTCTCCCTCTCTGATTTCATCTTACTTTATTTTCCCTCCCTTCCCCTATGATCCTCAGTTTTGTTTCTTAAATTCCACATGTGAGTGAAATCATTTGATAACTGTCTTTCTCTGATTGACTCATTTTGCTCAGTATAATACCCTCTGGTTCCATCCATGTCATTCTGAATGGTAAGATTTCATTTCTTTTGATGGCTGAGTAATATTCCATTATATATATATACCACATCTTCTTTATCCATTCACCTGTTGATGGACATCTGGGCTCTTTCCACAGTTTGGCTATTGTTGATAATGCTGCTATAAACATTTGGGTGCAGGTGCCCCTTCAGATCACTATGTTTGTATCCTTTGGGGTAAATATCTAGTAGTGCAGTTGCTGGGTCATAGGGTAGCTCTATTTTTAACTTTTTGAGGAACCTCCATACTGTTTTCCAGAGTGGCTGCACCAGCTTGCATTCATCGTAAGAGGGCTCACTTTTTCCCTTTTCTCTGCGTCCTCACTGACGTCTGTCGTTTCCTGACTTGTTAATTTTAGCCATTCTTACTAGTGTGAGTTGGTACCTCATTGTGGTTTTGATTTGTATTTCCCTGATGATAAGTGATGTTGAGCATTTTTTCCACATGTCTGGTGGCCATTTGTATGTCTTCTTTGGACATTTTTAAAGATTACAGAGCAATTCTCTTGGTGACCTTCCCTCAGTTTGTGTTCATCTCATGTTCCCTCAAGCTTAGACTCAGGTGATGCTTCTTTAGCAAGATGGAGATTATGTTGATTCCACTGCATCCCATCAGATGTCACATGAATTCCATTTGTCCCATTACTGAGGATATTCACTTTGGTCACTTGGATACGGTGGTCTCTACCAGATTTCTCCACAGTCAAGTTGCTCTTTTTTTTCTTGGTAATTTATAAGTATTTGGCAGAGGTACTTTAAACCATTCAGATACGTGATTCTTCATCATAGTTTCAATTTATCCATTCATTTACTTTTATCAGTTTGATGTTAGGTTTCCTGTTTTACTCAGTGGGTTATAATCTGTTTTTGACATTCACTTTGTCCCCAATTTGGCCAATAAGAATACCTCTGAGCTGACATGCCCCCATCATTCTTTTAACACTTTCTTGCTTTCTGGCACAATCAGATATACCAGGTAATCTACTTTGTCTGCCTGAGGCTTGGAATCAGCCATCTCTATAAGAAGCCCTGATTCTTTTTAGTGGAGGATGATATTTAGAAGCCAAGACTTGGGGGCCAGCTGTCCTCACTGCTACTGGGGTGTTGTCACTTGTCAGAATTCCCAGTGGACAGAGCTAGGGAGCACAAACGCACATACACACCTATACACACTCAAGTTCATATGTGTCAATATAAATGTGTGTATATATATAATATATATGCACATATTTACATCCATCATTCTATAAAAATATGTATATTTACATCTATATAGATGGATATATATTTTGATTTTTCTACCTATGTATATATTAAAATCTATGAATTCAACCAAGACATTTAATTTCATTCCAACATCTAGTCTTCTCCCTTTCCATATTTGTGTTTTCCTTGTGAGAGAGTGAGAAACCAGGCTCCTATAACACTCATTTGGTCAATCTCCCTCTGTGTAACCAGTTTCCCATCACCATCACTTCCCAACCCTCCGCTGATGTCCTCCTCAAACCACTTGGGCTCTGACTCTTTATTGGGCCACCCTCTTTCCAGGAAGCCCTTTCCACCCAGCTTGGGCTCTAATACCCCATGCCAGACCACACACATGTGGATACCTTCCTCACCCCACATAGGCTCTTGGTCCCCATTGGGAGCCATCGTCTCTTCTATATTGGTTCTGACACCAGACTGATTCTTTGCAAGGGTCTCTTCTCACTCCACTTGGGCTTCATACCCTGTGCCAGGTCTTCCAACTTTATGGATGCCATCCAAATTTCAGTTATAAGCAAGGAAACAGCAAGAAAGCCTTCATTACATACTTGTAAACAAAGTATGTAAACAAAGTATGTAAACAAAGTAACACATACAAGTAATGAAAATATGGGCAATTCTGGGGGGCCTCAGTGTTCCCCCACCAGTTCCACTTTTATGCCTGTACAAATATGTAAACACAAGCCTTCCCTTTTTTACACACAAATGGGATTATACTATATTAACTGCTATACCTTTTTTTCTTTTCCTATTGAATATATTTTGGAGATATTTATATGGCAGCATAACACATTTATTTTAGTACTCACATAACATTTTTTGTTTGAATTAAGAATGGATACCAGTCAGGGGCGCCTGGGTGACTCAGTTAAGCGCCCGACTCTCGATTTTGGCTCAGGTCATGAGCTCAGAGTCATGAGATAAGCCCCAGGGCCCCACATCTGGCATCAGAGTCCACTTGTCCCTCTCCCTCCCCCTCTGCCCCCCCCCCCCGCTTGGGCACACTGTTTCTCTAACATAAAATATTGAAAAAAAAGAATATTAAAAAGTAAAAATGGATATCAGTGTTTTATTGATGGAAATTTAGGCTGTTTATGATCTTTTCTTCTTGTGAACAATGCTGCAATGTACATCCATGTGGGAATATCTTTGCGTATGTGTCTATTCACATTTTCAATTTTTAAGTTTAGTCCTAAAATCAAATAGTTTGAATAAACAAGAACGTGAAATGCAGGCTGTTTAAAAGTCCTTATATCCTATCTTAACTATGAATCAGTATTTGTGCCATAGAATGTAAGGTTAAAAGGTTTTAAAAAAAGGTTAAAACCATTTTGTCTAAACACTAGATTCTAGGGACACCTGGGGTGGCTCAGTCAGTTAAGCATCTGCCTTCGGCTCAGGTCATGATCTTGGGGTCCTGGGATCGAGCCCCGCATCGGGCTCCCTGCTCAACAAGGAGTCTGCTTCTCCCTCTCCCTCTGCTGCTCCTCCTGCTCATGCTCTGTCAAATAAACAAATAAAATCTTTAAAAACAAAAACAAAAGATTCTACCTAAAACCCTCTTGAGAGCAGATGAAGGAAGCTTGATGGGGAAGTCAAAGCAATTTATTGACAAAGCTAAGAGTAGCACCGAGGAGTCCAAACAGGGTTCCACCCGAGAGTAAACACCATAGGGGAAAATCCCAAACTACAGGGGGCACACTGTCACTATCTTTTTTAGTGTCACCTGCAGTTCTAGCTGGTACTGCACTGCTTACATTCACGGAGCCCTTTAAATGCCCAGATGTACAGTCTGCTCCTGGACATAAGTGGGCCCCTGGAGTTGAAATCTAGTTAAACTTTGTGCTCCTGTTCTATTTGTCTTCCAGCATTAAATCAATGACTTGGTTTTCAACATTTAATTATCTTTATCATACCTAAATACATCACATGTAATGAAAGACAAGATCAATAAGGAAGAGGAAGATCAATGAAGATAAAACTGAAAACAGGGCCTTAAAGATGAAGTCACCCAGGGAAGCAAAAGAAAACAAGGTAGAAGTAGTTCAAAAGGGCAAATTACCTTTTAAGACCTGAGAGAAAAGGCCACAAGGTACAGAAGATACAACAGATAAGTTGGGGGCTTATGGAGGTACATAAATTTCTCAGCTAAGATTGAGAATAAGAAAAACTTGGAAACACCAGGAAAAAGGAAAAAGCAAAAGCTCTGGCTTGTTCTGCTCCTTGACCTTAAAGATTTTACTTATGTGTCAGGTTATTTCCCACTAAATCTTCTTAAATCTCAAACTGAGCAGTTATATTTGAATTGCATTAATTAATCATTATTGTAAATCATGCTATCAACTATTAGCAATATTAACTGTTAAAACATTATTTTAAATTATTTGTCATCACATGCTTGTCTCAACTAAATACAGAAGAAATAAAACAGGAGTAAAACACAAAGTATATCCGTACAAGGAAAAACACTGATTGCAGTAAAACAATGACTTGACAAATTAAATTACCATGGTCTTTCAACTTATGAAAAAGGAGATATATCAATTTTCTAAAAGTTTTTAATACACATCTGAAGTTCTTCCTTTATGTCAAGAAAAAGCAACCTATAGGAATTTTTATTTTTATTTTTTTTATAACTCCACAATATACCAACTCAAGTTTCTGATGATTCCTAAGGTGGAAAAAACCTCAGGGGACTGCACTGTTCCTTGTGGTTTCTTTCTCCCCTGCCCACACATTCATAAATAATTCCTTTATTAGACCTTCCTTCAAGTACCCCAATTCCAATGTGCCATCTGTTTCCTCCTGCAACCCTTGCTGATACAGAATGTGAATGTGGAATGTTCTTACAGGAAGCTTGGCTGTAAAGGGAAAGGCGGTGGTAGGTATGAGGAGTGGAAGCAACAGGGTGAAGTCATTTCTTCATTCTTTCAATCTGTTAGAGCATGTGTGCATCATATCAGGTTACTCAGAGTACAAAAATGTAAAACTGTATTTATTTTTTAAAATTTTTTATTTAAATTCAATTTAGTTAACATATAGCGTATTATTAATTTCAGGGGTAGAATTTAATGATTCATCAGTTGCATATAACACCCAGTGCTCATTACATCAAATACCGTTCTTAATGCCCATCACCTAATTACCTCACCCACCCACACACCTCCCCTCCAGCAACCCTCATATGCCACATCTTTTCCATTCATCAGTCCATGGACATCTGGGCTCTTTCCATAACCTGGCTATTGTTGCTAGTGCTGCTATAAATGTTGGGGTGCATGTGCCCATTCAAATCAGCATCTTTGTATCCTTTGGATAAATACCTAGTAGTGCAGTTGCTGGGGCATAAGGTAGTTCTATTTTTAACTTTTTTAGGAACCTCCATACTGTTTTATACAGTGGCTGCACCAGTTTGCATTCCCACCAACGGTGCAAAGGGTTCCCCTTTCTCCAAGTCCTTGCCAACACCTGTTGTTTCCGGAGTTGTTAATTTTAGTCATTCTGACTGGTGTGAGGTGGTATCTCATTGCAGTTTTTAAAAAAGTTTTTGTTATTTTATTTACATTCAATGAATTAATGTATAGTATATTATTAGTTTCAGAGCTAGAGTTCAGGGATTCATCAGTTGTATATAACACCCAGTGCTCATTACATCAGGGAGGAAAACAAACCAAAATAGACTCTTAACCATGGGAAACAAACTGAGGGTTGCTGGAGGGGCAGAGGGTGAGAAGATAAAACTGTATTTAAAAAAATTCCTACCAGGACATGTGGCTCTAGCATTACTTGTCAAGAGTAAGACTAGCTCTCTAGCCTGAAAGGCTTGAAAGGTCCAAAAGAGGAGGGTAAACCCTGAGTTTCTGTTCCTGGACATTACTAAGGCAGGTGTTCCCTCCCTAGAGCATTATATAGCTCCTTTGGAGGTAAGCACCCTACTGTTTTAGCTCAACCAATGGGAAATTTTGATGAGGCTCCCAAGGCCTCAGAAACTACCCCACAGTTACTCTTCCTGAGCACTGCGCCCCCAGGAATCACCATGTCTCAAGCACCAGCACATGCAGACCCCAAAGCTCTCCCCCCCTTCCTGGTAGCTGAAATCCACTTCTCACTATCTCTGGCCAGGACAACCAGAATGGATGCTCAGTGGATTCCTGATGGATGGGAAGAACATGCTTTATCTTCCTCCAGTCTGTCTTCCAGATTACCCCAAGAAATACAATTCTAACAATAGAACTGATCACAGCATCCTCTGGTACTTCATCAACTTTCACTGACTTCAAGATAAAACAGAAGTATGAGATAGAAGCCTCTCTTTTCCATTCTATCTTTGGTCACTCACTGTCCTTATCAATAATCTGACGATATTCCAACTGATCATCCCTGAACACCCAGGTAACAGAATAAAGTAAATTTAATGAGCGTCTATTATGTGTCACCCACTGTGTGGACAGTGTGGTATGTATCTGATTTAATCCCACAACCAACGAGGAGACTTAGGCTCAAGTATATTAAATAGCTTACCCAAGGGTTGAGAGCCAGTAAGTGCTGAAGAGGTTGTTCATTGGACTCCAGACTTTCTGACATGGTGTGACCTCTAATGTTCAGAGCTACCACTGGCAAAGTTCTCCTGACTGGAATGTTCTTTCTCACCCTCTCCACCTGGTAGAACCCTCTGCTTCTTTCAAGTCAAGCCTCAGTTTTCATCTGCTCTGAATTCGTCCATGGCTACAGTAAACAAGGTTGGTCCCTTCTCTCCCTCAGACCCTAGAGCACATTCATCACCTCCCTATCACTGTTCTTATCTCATGCCATCCATGCTACCTGCATTTATCTCAATCTGAAATTACTATTTGGGGAGATTTGGGGAACCAGGGCTGCTGGTATGTTATTCATCTATGCTCCTCAGCTCTTACACAGGGCTTGATAAGTATAAGATGCTTTATCGATATTTGATAAAGGAAGAAAGGAAAGAAGAAGGTGGTGTCCCACCACCATCCGTGGATATGCATGGAATGGAGAAACATACTTTGCCTAGCAGGAAAGTTTCTAACCATGTTGTTTAATCATGCCGAGTAATGAGATGTGCCACATGTACATGATACTGGGAATAAGCGTTGTGCTAAAATGTCCATGAAAAATAACATTTAATGAAAATACTACTAAAAACAGTAACAAAAAGTACATCATGCCAAACGGTTCTGAGATATAAACTCAATTTTCTAAAATTGACCCAGAACATAGAGTTCCCTGATGTAAGGTAAAAAAGGCTTAGCAGCAAAGATGAATTATTTTTACATAAGGGAAATGATTAAAGACACCAAACTTGTCAAACAGAAGAGGAAAAGATTAACCACTTAAGATCAAAGGTGACTTCTCTAAGACTCTAAAGTTCAAATAGGATTTAAAAAAGTGATTATGGTGGTTCTATATTATCTTTACCGTGATGGATTAAAAACAATTAGCAGAATTTAACACAATTAGGGTCTAAAATTGTTATGTTCAGTGTTCTAATATAGAATTAGAAGGAAAAACGCAATGAAATACTTAAACACCTATGTATTAGAAATACAAAGTGTACAGTATTAGTAAATTCTCACAAAAGAGATGTGGAATAAGACGATTTCTTTCTCGGGCATGGAGTAAAATACATTTATCCTCCTCAACACACGAGTCATGGTTTTAACAAAATTCCTTCAGTTTTGTCTGTGTACATTTGTATGAAATATCGCAGCACTGAGAAGCTAATTATTGTCAAGTCAAAACACTAAAATGGTAATCATAAGGCTATAATATTCACAATTCAGTACTCTGCCTTTCCACTGATTGCATTAAGCATCGAATAGAAACAATTCTCAGAAAAAGCACACTTGTCAGTTTTAAAGCTTATGAACAGTGGCCCCAGTAGTTAGAAAAAGGGAATGCTGTTGACCACAACACAAGGTCCGTTTAAGATGATAATTTGTAAAGTTATTTTGCACTGAATTTAAGAGTAAGAGAAGCCAGGAGGATTATTTTAATCCTGCGTATACTTCATCAATTAATTTCAAGAATCTTCTTCTTAAAAGTAACCAAGTATGAAACAGGCATATTTTTTTACTGAGACACTAAGTCCCTGAGCTACTTACCATAAAATGAGTGAGCTTGGAATATATGAAAGATGTGAAAGTGTTTTATCCAAAGACAGTTCAAGAACCTCTGTATTAGGAACACAGCTTCTGACTCCAAGGCACTGGCCATATGTGCAATGATTATAAAGTAAGTACATTCAGGATGGTGAGTAACCTTCTCTGGTTACCAATTTTGTTCACTAAGACTACACAAGACACTTGGTTTTAGAGGTGATGCTGGGAAACTAGTACCACATACTTAATGCTTCATTTGGGAAGACATTCTGTTGCACATGAGGTTATTAGGAATGAACTTGATGAGATTCAATCAGAACAGACTGTGGTTCAACAGGTCTTATTTCTAAACCTTTTTAATAAATGACGTTGTAACACATTTAGCTATTTGGGCCCTAAAATCCAAGATCTAAAAGGAAGATAATTATTTTAAATGCTACTCACATATTCCTTTCCATATAGTCACTAAAATGAGTCATGGACTTAACCCTAAACTTCTACAGTCATCCTCTTTAGTAAGGAGAAATCAGTAGCCTAAAAAATCATCGTTTCGAAAGATAGAAAGTGAAGTTCATTGTTTCACCGGTTTGTTCACTCAATTCCTATTTCTCTTAGTGCTCTTGTGTTCACAGTGCTCTTCCGAGCACTTCCTCAGGATTTAGGAAGTGTGCTGGGATGGATAACAGAAGAAAGCAAATTCCATCTCTGGTCCCAAGCAACTTACAGCCTAATAGCGAAGACAGATAAGAAATAGTATTTGCACAAAAACTGACTTCTTCCATGCAGGATGGTGAAATGGAAAGCTCTCAAGCCACCTGAAATCAGATCCTGCTAGTGGTGAGCTTGTGACCATATTTTAGCCTCATTTTTAGCAAAATAGGGATTGTGACATCTACCATAGAGAATTCTTCCTAAGACTAACTGGGATAATGTCTGGGAAAGGCCTGACCGTTAGTAGGTATTCAAATCATTCCTCTTTCCTCCCTTATTTGCATTCCCCTTAATTTTCCATTCACTTAACACTGGTAACAAAAATTTGACAGTGAAAAGCACTTTTCCTCCATCATATTTAAGAATTTAATAAAAATATTCACTTCAAAACAAAGGCTAAATTAATTTTCCTGGTTAATGAAAAAGTTATCAATATTGAGAATAAGTGTATACTCACATTTGTTATCAAGTTCCTAGCCTATTTTCAGGTTTCATCCAATTTCCTTACAAATGAAAGCACATACATACACAAACACACACACACACACCCAAAAACATTTTCATTGCCTTAGGGAAAACTAGATTTTTATATTCAAAACAACAAAGCTCACAGAAAGCAACGAATAAAGTACATACACTCTGTGCTATTTCCTCTTGGTATAAGAAAACCAAACTTATGGAATTAAAATTATTTAGGTCTCTGCAATCAATATAAATTTGAACAAAGCTAATGCAGTTAAGGCAATTATCAGTAGTTTATAAGAATAACAAAATTTTTCTGCTTACCAGTAAAATAAAATTAAATTTGTGTGGGTAAAATAAAATATTAATCTTCATTGGAAGTTTTCGTGCATATTAAAATTTCTCTAGGGTTGTCTTTTAATCCTATTTTTAAGACATGAAGTAGAAGACTTAATCTTGCATGTGCAATTATGAAGAATGACAACCACACTCATTCTTACACCTCTTCAGGTACTGATGGTGCTTTCCTAACCCC
Source organism: Phoca vitulina (assembly GCF_004348235.1). Taxonomy (NCBI): domain Eukaryota; kingdom Metazoa; phylum Chordata; class Mammalia; order Carnivora; family Phocidae; genus Phoca; species Phoca vitulina. The sequence continues at coordinate 23,273,162 of NW_022589716.1, forward strand.
TTTAGACTTAACTCCGAGCATCCGAATTCATTACAGTTCATTTTAATATGACCTTCCTTGGAAGAAGGTTTAGCATTTTTGCTTATCATCTAAAATTCTGATGAAAAGAATCCCGCTGCCTTTTCTTCTTGAGACATAATGAAAGAAAACAGATGTCATAACTCCACAATCATAGCACCCTGATGTAGGAGGGGGACTTTAAAGCAATAACTTAGACCAATTACCTTATTATATTCACCTGAGAAAACTCGGGAGGCTTGAGGTCCTGTTTCAAGCAGTATCTGAGCCAAGACTGGAGCCCCCTCTATGGTTCAGATGCGGGGGGTGGCTCCGAGGGACCACACCTGTGAGTGTACAATCTTGTGTTTACCTATTTCTTCTGTGTCCTGAGTGCAGACTAAGCACTTCAAAATGTCTGCTTTATTGAAATGTGAGAGAAAGAATTTTACTATCGATCTCGAAATAGTTTTGAATCCAAGTTTTAGGGTTCACACACGTGCCGCCCACATTCTATCACCACTTTTTAAAACTATTTTAAAACAATAATTAAAGGAACAAATACCATGAACAACTCACTCAAAACTCAACCAAATTTTAACACATTAGAAATCTCTAATACATAACTCTTTGCTGCCAAATTAACTCGCTTTTCTGCAGGCCTGAGAACAAAGCCGGGATCACAAAGTAAAGGACATCAAGGAGCAAGGAGGTCATGTGAGGACCTGCAGCCAGTGAGGACAATGAGGAACTGGAGCGTGCAGCCCCATCTAATTCAGTTAGCTCAGTGGTATCTGAGAAAATAAACAGCCAATATTGACATACCTTAGTCCTTTCAAGTAAATGAAAGCACTCTTTATCTTTATGAAATAAGAAAATAGGAAAAATTAAGGATTCAACCAGTGACTGGCTTCATTATCACCTGCTCTAATACTCAGTTCCTAACCCGAAGGTGAAAAAGGCACGTCAAATGACAGAGGAATAGAATAGCAGAGCATTAGGAGCCAGAAAGTTCTAGGCCTGAATGCAGCTTCATCATCTAGGAGTTGCTTGACTATTTGCAGTACTTAAGTCGGAGAATTCAATCTGCATATGTCAAGCAGAGAGTAACAATCCTACCTCATGGGATTGAATGCCAATTAAATAAGATAATGCACACATATATTGTGAACAGTGCCGTACATCCAATAAACCTCTATTATTACCATCATCATCATTTTGAGACTGCTTCTTTCGAGCCATACTGAATTGAATCAATGCTCTATAACCCCACATAGCAAACAGATGAACCCATTCTATGTGAAAAACAAAACAAAACAAAAATCCTAAATAAATTCATGGATCTCTTTGTTATTCAATACAAGTGTATTGAATGGTTTTATAAAACAATGTAATCTTTTCAATGTACTTAAAAGTGGAAAACTATTGTTTTTATAATTATACAATATGCACCTAAGATAAAATGACAATAGATCTACAGGAAGAAAAATTATAGGATGAGATCCACCCTGACTTAGAAGATTTCCAGCTGTTGTCATTTATGTAGCAGTAAGCATCACCTGGCTGAATTCTAGAACCTGCAGCTGGTGCTGGTCCTATTGGAATCTCTAAAGGCTATCATTTTTAGATCTTTTCTGGAGACATTTGCACATGATTTTTAAATTTTCTTCAATATCAAATCTTAATAATTTGGGAAGCTTTTCTTCCTCCACCAAACTACAGATAACCACCTGTTTCAACAAAGTTGTTCAATAAAAATTTTCCCATTTGTAAGAAGTAACATTTGTTAACATGAGAAGCTCCATAACCCCATGAGAGTTTTCTGTTTCGACCAGCTAGTTATAGCCAGGCCAACTCCATTGTGCTGTGGGGTAATCAGAACAGGCACTACGGTATCTCAAGGAGTTTACATGAAGTCAACATAGGAAAATGAGTTGAATGTTCCAAAGATGACTTTAAAAAAAATCTATTATAAATGTAAGCTTGTGCGTAGAATGGTTAATTATAACAGTAAGTTAATTGTGCCACTTAAAAATGATCGAAAAAATGCATTTAAAAGATAAGGATTTCAGGCACGCTTCCTAAATCTAAATATATAACAATAATCATCACAGCAATTATATAGACATAAACCCTTTCCTTTGCAAAGCTCAGAGGTCAAGGAAACAAACCTCCAGAGACTTGAATCTCTCTTTCTCTCACACGTGTACACACCCTCAGGAGACCAGGAGACTCCAGTAAGTGGAAAATTTAGGGGCTTTTCTGTATCTCTAAAAGGGAACAATGGCTGTATTCTCATTATTTCCCCCAAGGAAGTACTGAAGTACAGAACATCATCTTTTCCCTCAAAATGCTCCCTAAAATTGGGTATCTAAGACTGAAGGCCGAAGTTCAAAAACTGCCCTGGAGCTTTCTGACTTCATTTTTGTCCAACCTCATACTGTATAAAAGGACCGATTTCTGAAAAGCCAGATGACAGAAACCACAGGTAAAATTCTACTAAAGGAGCCTGCATTGTATTATTGTCAAACGCCTGACTCCGAAACTGAAATGGATTCCAAGAAGCTCATATTCATCAAATACATCTGAAATCCACCTCGGTTTAGCTTTATTTCTCGATGCACTGGAGTATCAAAACCCATTTTCCAAAAGATCAAGACGTGGCCACATTTCAAAAGTCGTGAAAAATGCCTAGAGATGACGAACGTTTACTCTCACACAAAGAACACACCTTGCAAAAGACAACTAGATTCCTAGTGGGCAGAAGAGACTGTCAGCAACCTTCCAACAGAGCGTGACCTTTAATTCCGAGCAGCGCTAGGTGGCAGAAGAGAGTTGGCTAGGCGTCCAGGCTCTCCAGGCAGCTCTAGCTGGTGCTGCTCTCACCCTCGCCTTCTCTTTGCTTTCAAAGAGAAGCCTTTTGGCCAACGCGACTTCCAACAGCGGCTTCTTCGTTACGGGAAAACTGCTGTGAGCTAAATACAACTCTTTGGAACGTTCACTGCAGCTTATGTGACTGGTGGGATGAAGCCCACATTGAAGGGACCTACCTGGACAGCGGTGTTCTCCAGTCTAGCAGATGACGCGTCACGATGCAGTCCCACATCAATAAGAGAAACACGACGGGGGGTCGGGGGTGGGGAGCTGTTGGGGACCCCTCTGCCCCGCAGGAGAAAAAAAAAGCTGAATTACTTTCAAATGCCGAATCTTGACTGTGGGGAGCAAGTTCTGAGATGGTGCCTGCTTTCTGGCGTGCTGTGGACTGAAATTAGTTTCGGCTGAAACCGCCTTGATTGGAAGGTCCACGTGGGGGGAGGAGGGGTTGCAGGCAGAACAGGTGTGTGTTTGCACGCAGTTGCTCTGAGCATCTTTTGATGGTATTCACGAAACTGGAAAAAGAGGTTCTTCTAGGAATCATGCTTTGGTAACTACCCAACCATCATTTTCTTTGTTTCAAAAGGAGGATAATAACAGTACCTATTTAAGGGTTGTTGAGAGGAGTCAATGAGATAGGTGTCCATGAAAAGTGCTGTGTATAGTGCTTAGTCAATAAAGTCCTCAGTAAATGTTGCCTATCTGTGTTACCACCATCAAACAAGACAGGCAATGGGAAGGGTTTATAAGTCCAAGAACAGCCATCATCATCATCATCATCATCCTTACAGCTCTCCTTATGCCCTCTATGCTTCATCCAAACCAGGTGACTTGGTATTACTGCAGGGACACCCCATAATTTCTCTCCTCTCTGGTATCTAGAACATAATCTTCACAGCCTTTGCTCTGGAATTATATAAAGGTGAGTCTGAAATCTGCCTCTGCCATTAACCAGCCATGTAACTTTGGGCAACGGGTCTCATCTTTCTGAGTCTGTTTCCCCACCAGAAAAACAAGGATAGTAATAGGACTTTCCTCCATAGGTTATCTATGAGAATGAGACGCCATGCTGTCTGGTGCAGAGTGAGTATTCACCAGATGTTAGCTCCTTTTAGTAGTATTAGTATTACTATTCACTTGGCTTGGCATAGTCTCCCCATCTAAAACTTAGTTTCTTTACTGCTCAGTTTTAAAATCTCCTCCATTCATCCACATGAGACTAAGCGTACTGCCATGATTAGAAACCTGGAGTTTTGTGTGACAGTGATCTGGAGTTCAGTCTCAGCTTTGCCATTTGTTAGCTAGGTAACTTTGGATAAGTTATAATATTGTCACTGAGTCTCAGTTTATTCTTCTGTAAAATGCAGATAATTGTAGAATCTATATAATCGAGGGTAAATGAAGGTTATACATGGAAATCCACTTAAAATGTTAGAAGTTTCAATAAAGGTTAGTTCATATTAGCACTACTGGTATCAACATAGGTAACACCATCATCAGGCCTTGGTGATGGGGATACTAAATGTAGTTCTTGAATTCAGAGTAGGATTTGAATATAAGGTTGGGGAAAAGGCGCTGAGGCAAGAAGAAAAAGTCAGAACTGAGAAAGAAGGGGAAGGTTGGAAGAACCAGAGAGTGGTTCAGTTTGGCCTCATGAAGCACTAAATGTGTACTTAGGGTAACCATCTGTCCTGGTTTGCCTGGGGCTGATGGGCTCTCCAGGAAAGCAGTACTTTCAGTACTAAAACTGGATAAGTTCTGGGAAAATCAGGGTGAGTTTATCACCTTACACTTAGAGGATTGTAGCCCAGCAAACATGGGTCTTGAAGGCCATTTTAAGGGGGTTAGGCTGTGTTTGTAAGAAATAGGGAGCTCTTGAAAGTTCTTGAGTAAGGGAGTAACTGATCAGAAGTCTATTTCAGTAAGTCAATCAGAGAAAGACAGGTATCATATGACCTCACTAATATGAGGAATTTTTAATCTCAGGAAACAAACTGAGGGTTGCTGGAGTGGTGGGGGGTGGGAGGGATGGGGTGGCTGGGTGATGGACACTGGGGAGGGTATGTGCTATGGTGAGTGCTGTGAATTGTGTAAGACTGATGAATCACAGACCTGTACCCCTGAAACAAATAATACATTATATGTTAAAAAAAAAGAAGAAGAAGAAGATAGCAGGAGGGGAAGAATGAAGGGGGGGAAATCAGAGGGGGAGACAAACCATGAGAGAATATGGACTCTGAAAAACAAACTGAGGGTTCTAGAGGGGAAGGGGGTGGGGGGATGGATTAGCCTGGTGATGGGTATTAAAGAGGGCACGTTCTGCATGGAGCACTGGGTGTTACACGCAAACAGTGAATCATGGAACACTACATCAAAAACTAATGATGTAATGTATGGTGATTAACACAACATAATAATAAAAAAAAAAGAAGTCTAGGGGCGCCTGGGTGGCTCAGTTGGTTAAGCGACTGCCTTCGGCTCAGGTCATGATCCTGGAGTCCCGGGATCGAGTCCCACATCGGGCTCCCTGCTCGGCAGGGAGTCTGCTTCTCCCTCTGACCCTCCTCCCTCTCATGCTCTCTGTCTCTCATTCTCTCTCTCACAAATAAATAAAATCTTAAAAAAAAAAAAAAAAGAAGAAGTCTATTTCAGGAGTCTACAGAAGGAAGATTTTACCTCTCTTTCCTGCCAAATAGTTTGCTCCTTCCTACTCTTCTCACAGGCCTTTATTGGTCTGTCCTCTGGTATTTATCACATGGTATCTGTGTTACAGATTTGTGTGTGTCCTCATAATCTTACACTGTAACTTCTTTGCTATCAGGATTGGGTCTTTACTATTTTCTCTTCATGTTATCTTACACATAATATAAGTTCAATCAGTATCTAATTAAGTTGATTAAAACCTATGATTCTTTGCAGTACAATATTAATTGATGTTTACTGTTCATCTCAGTTCAAACTCAAACATCAGTTTTCTGTCGCCTAGTCATTATTCTTCAGGGGACACAAAAAGTCAATCTATTAAAATACTGTTTGGTAAATATACACACAAAATAATTTTCTGTAACATGCAAGGGAATATTCTCCCCACCCCACCCCCCCAGTAAAATTTTAAATTGAAGACATTTTTCTTATTCATTCATTCATTCATTCATTCCCTCAACCACCAAATGTAGCTTTAATAGTACAATGTGTTTGTTCCTGTCCTGGAACCCAAGACACAGGTAAAAAAATTGAAGTCCTTCAACTTATTTGGTGGCCAAATTCCTGTAAGGCAGAGCACCAGGGTAGAGTTTCCATGCAAATTTCAAGTTAGATCAAGGTCATTTTCAAATGCTTAACTATCCCCATCAAAAGGTATGTTTTAAGTACTATCAAATCAACAAATCAAGTAAAAAGCATTTATTTATTTCTATACATAAGTGACTTTGGAGAAAACCAAGATATTAGCCAGTGTGAAAATATAGCATGGTGGGGATTCTAGGGTCAGAAAGACATGGGTTCAAATCTCAGCTGTGCATCTCACTTACTTACCTGGACAAAATATTAACCACTCTTGTCCTCAGTTTCTTTATAGTCAAAATGGGAATAAAACAGTATCTATCTGACAGGGTTGTTATAAGAATAAACGAGATAATGTGTGTGAGGCACTTAGCATCATGAACACATTTTATGCAAGGAATATGTTCCTGAAACTCTCAAATAATGTTAAGACTGACCCAGGCAAACGATGGAGTATGTTTACTGGATAAACAGGGACTTCTTTGTAACCAGTTCATTCATTCATTTATTCATTTATTCAATCACACAGTTTATAATCATTTGCTGACCAAGCTTTGACATTATGTAATTCTTTTTTTTTTAAAGATTTTACTTATCCATTTGAGAGAGCAAGCGAGAGAGAGCACAAGCAAGGGCCAGGGGTGGGAGAAGGAGAAGCAGGCTCCCCACTGAGCAGCGGGAGCTCAACGTGGGGCTTGATCCTAAGACTCTGGGATCATGACCTGAGCAGAAGGCAGACGTCCAACCAACTCAGCCACCCAGGCACCCCAAATTATGTGATTCTTGACAAATTTGGGGTTCCTGTGTTGGGTTGGGTTCCTGGGAGGCAGACTCTGAGTAGAGAAGTTTATTAAGGAATGATATTGAGATCAGTACGTACGGGAGAGGGGAAAGGAGCAGGCCTAGCACAGGCCCCAGTCAATCCCACAGGATACTATTTTAGGATATCCAATGTTAGGGCTTTCCTATCCCTGTTTTAACCAGTCCTTGGAGGAAGTCCTCTGGCCTTGAGCAAAGGCAGCTCTCTTCAGATGAGGCAATCTCCTGAGACACTGACCTGAGGCCTATCAGCCCATTTCAGGGCTAGCAAATGGGTGAATAACTCCCAGATAGGGGGGATCTCAGCAGTGTAGCACCCCATTCACTACACGAGGGATTGTCAAGATTGCAGATGTTGTACATAAAGTGAAAGTTTATATTTTTAAGTGACAGTTTCAAAATTATAGACATCATTAACCTTACTGTGTAGGTTCCCTATTACTACCATTTTGTCACCTTTAGCTAATGCTTAATTTCTCATCTACTTAATGGTACCTATCTTGTAGCATTTTGGTAAAGATTAAAAATCATATAGTGTATGTAAGGTACTCTGCAAACTTCCTGGCACACAGCAAATGTCTGGTATGTGTTAGCTGTTTTTATTAAGAGAAGGTCTAGGAATACAGAAGGACTCAGTAATAAGTGAAAAAAAGGAAACTATGTCAGAATTCTAAAACTTACAGACTGACTTAAAGCACTGAGTCTGTCACTGGCAAAGTTTACATTATGGTATTTGACTAGTGGGTGTCTCGGTCTAGTTTTATGTCAACATTAAATAAAGGTTTGGGTTTTGGCACCTAGTGGGAAGTCTCAGCTAGCCTGTTAACGTTCTTCTGTCCTTCTTATGAGAAGGTAATTTGAGAATGTTAGAATTACACTCTGTCCATTTGGGAAATGAACATGTAAACAATGATGACAAGAGAGGGATATAACCAAGATATAATAAAGGATCTAAGTTCAAAATATAGGGTATGTATCTCCCAACTAGGTTGTCATACCAAGCTATTTTTTAGTATTTATAATCTTGCTTGAATCCTTAGAACATGAGTTCTCTTAGGCAGAGATTAAATTTCTGTAATTGCTTTTTAACTTACTGAACATAGTATCAACACTAATGGACAGATGAGAATGTTCCTTTTGACTGTCTTAGTAAGGGGAATGGTAATTTTTTTAAAGTGTAATTCGGGGCGCCTGGGTGGCTCAGATGGTTAAGCGTCTGCCTTCGGCTCAGGTCATGATACCGGGGTCCTGGGATCGAGCCCCACATTGGGCTCCTGGCTCAGCGGGGAGTCTGCTTCTCCCTCTCCCTCTGCCTCTCCCCCTGCTCATGCTCTCTCTCTCTATATATATATCTCTGTGTCTCAAATGAATAAATAAAATCTTTAAAAAAAATAAAAAAATAAAGTGTAATTCATGTACCTATTTATAAAGATAGATTCAAAACAAAGTCTTCCTACTGTTGAACTGCTCCTTTCCCTGTCGCTAAAATAAGGTTCAAATGCTTATTTGGGGATTAGGAATCATGTACTATTCTCATTTTATCTTGTTTTGTTGTTTTGTTTTTAGCCCCACAAATACCTAGTGGAATACAGTGGGTGCTCAATAAAAATTTGTTGAATGACAGACACCTGGCCAGCTCAGTCAATGGAACATGTGACTCTTGATCTCAGGGTCCTGAGTTCAGGCCCCATGTTGGGTGTAAAGCCTACTTAAAAAAAATTGTTGAATGAATGAATGAATTTCAGAGTTGGAAATGACATTAGAAATAATACAGTCCTCATTTTAGAATAATGTTCAGATAGACAGAGGCTGTCTGAGTTAGAGCAAGGACCTAGGGCTCAGCAACCCCCAAGCAAGATTCTTACCACCACAAAACACTTTCGGCCTTCTGTGCTCTAAAAACCCTTGTAAATCTGCTCAGATCATTGCTTGGCAGCCATTCCTATCCAGGCATTCATTTCTTGAGATATTTTCTTCTCCAAAGCTAGAAATAAAACAGAGCATGCTTTCCTCATTTACAGCCCATCAAGTAATATTAACATGTCCCAGGTACCCTCACACTTTTTTTCTTTCGTATCTTTGTGAAATTTCCTTTTATTTGTAGGAAGTGTCAGATGCCTTCTTTAATCAATCCCCATAACTCTGAGGTTCTTTTTATCTAATTCCACAAATTCAGAATAGGTCAGAAATGAGGATGGAAGCAGGTTTCAGAGGTGTAAATCTTTAACAAATGTATTATAAATAGTCATCAAAAGAGAAAAATATTTTTCGAAAATCATCCATGATCTCACAACTCTAACAAAAATGATAATAGCATTCTGGTGAATTTCTTAGCCATATTTTCACATAATCAGAGTATGCTGATAACTGTAAATTCTACTTTTTCACTCAACATTATATCATTAGTGTTTCCATATTTTAATATAACCTTCATGACTACAATTTTCATTGATTGTACAATGTTCCCTTGAATGCATACATCACAATTGTTGGGGAGGAAGAATTTCCTTTATCCCTCAAGGTCCTTCTAGCTGGACTTAGAATCACATTCACATGAGAAAGATTAACAGGAGAAAATAAAATTTAATAGTGTATGTATGGGAAATACACACCGACAAGGAAATTCTAAACAGTGAGGCAACATAAGGCTTATATGAGCTAAGAAAGGGTTATGAGTCAGAGATACAAAAGAGAGAAAGAACATTAGCAGGAAGGTGAGAGGAGGTGTTTGTAAAACAAAGGTTGCCCTCTTACACAGATAGGTTTATTAGGTAAAGAAGAATCTCTTAATAGCTCTCTTCTTGGTACAAGCTGGCAGTTAAGTGGGAGGTAAAGAGCTTTTCCTAAATCTGCTGGGTTTTGATTGCTTTCCTTTCAAAATAATGTTCATGCCAAAGTGGCTCATCTTAGGGCGACCTGCCCTTGGCCTCTACACAACTGATTTAACTGTTTCCCTAAAGGTGGACCTAAATGCTTTCTCTAATCATTTGATATTATAAATCAAGTAGGGATGAGTATTTTGGGTCCCATAGCTTTTTCCATGTTTTGGATTGTTTCCTCAGGAAAGTTCCCAAAGCAGAATTACTGAGTCAAAGAGAATGGACATTTTTATGGCCGTTAAAGCACATATTGCCAAATTCCTGGGTGAAGGGATGTAATTCTGAGTTTAATTAAGTTAGGTAAGGGGGCAGCAATGGGGGTTTCCTATGATCAGTGTTGCTAGGCAACCAATTGAATCCAATAGTGTGAACAGAGAGGGTTGTTTTGAGCAAGGTCCACCTTTTCAGCCAGCCTATGGAGACTCATCAGAACTGTGGTGGGTGAGATAGTTATTTCTTAGAAATCTGCATTTGAAATTCTAGCTGAACTATATTGCAGTATTGACTTTTCTTAGTCCTGTTTTTAATCTGTGACAATTATCTAATAAGCAAACAGGAGAAAAAGGCTTTTTAGATAACACATTTTCATGTCATTCCTTCTAATGAGGTTAAGCAGGTTCCAAAGCTGAGATTTAAAGAGATGGAGTACTATGGCTCTGAACATTTCTGGACCCATTCAATCACATGGTCAGGAGCCACTGTGGCTTGGGCAGAGGCCCCTAGTCAGGTAGGGTCCTCAGGGGCCCCTGTTTACCATTAAGTGCATATAGCGGTGAGACAGAGGGTTTGTTCTTTGCCCTCAAGTGGTCAGCCTGAGGTAGGACCCTTAGAAACACATCTAGATGTCTGAATCAGTAGAAAGGGACCCCCAACTATTCTTCAACTACACACCTAATGATTGAGTAAATAGGCACTTTCTTTCCCTCATGTTTATTCCTCAAGGCAAAGAAGACTTTATGATGTCCCAGAGGGTGACTACAAGCAGATGAAGAATGAATAACACTTCTAACATTCGTGCATGCTTCATAGTTTTACAAGTGTTTTCACACACTTAACCTTCACAAGAGCCTTGAGAGTTTAGTGCTTTTATTCTCCCCATTCTACAGATGAAACAGTGAAGGCTCGAAAGCATCAGTGATTTTCCTTCAATCACTAGGCCGGGAAAAGGCTGAATCATGACTAAAATTCCTGCCTCTGAGTCTCAATCCTGTATGTATATTGCCCCCATCACCACAAAGTACCAATCATAGAAATGTATTAGGTGACTTTTAAAAATCCTGGAGCTGTTTTAAAGAAAACCTCAGAACACGAGAATTACAATTGATGGAAGATGCAAAGAAATAATTGAATTTGGGGTCAGAACATTCACAGAGCCCAAGGTAACAGAGAACTGGGGGAACAGAATAACCACTTCCAATTCACAGGGGTAGCTATCACTGAGGCCCAAGAAGACACTGTGCTCAGAACGATCATGCCTTACAATGCCTATACCTTTTCCATTCAAACAGTTTCTCCCCATGCCCAATTTCTAATCATTCAGAAGACTGAGATTATACCCTTGATCTACAGCCAAGATTTCATAATTGCATACGCTTTGTGCTGTCTTGAAATCATCCGTGTGTCCTTTGGGATGTTCTTACAATTTTAAGAGATCTCTATGGATTATCTGAGCCAGCCCTCATTCTGCCAACGAATCTGGATTATTACCCACAAGAGGAAACTGAGGTCTGGAAGGTTGTGACTTGCTCAAGATCCTATATTCAGTCAAGGTAGAAGAGAGAGGAAAAGAGTGGGCTCCCTACAGGTAAGGGGCTTTCTCCACCATAATTGAGGGGAACCAACCTTTTCCTCTTTCTACAGTCCTTTCTAGACAATAAAATAGAAATTCCACAAAATTGGAAAGGTTGAAACTATCACCTTTTCAACATTTCTCATGAAAAGAGAAATGAATTAATGAGATGATGAAAACTCTGCCATCCATGGTCTGTATTTTTCTGCTAAGAGACACTGATGAGTTCAACATTGTTCTGTTTCTGTGGTTTCACTCTCTCCATCTCCCTGGACTCCCTGTGCTGATAAGATACAGATCTCTCTTCCTCCAGATTTGAAGGGAAGCATTCAGAATTCTCCTTTTGCCATTTGTCCATATTATGTTCTCCGCTCAGGCTTGGCCAGATAGAAAGCTAGTACACTTATCCCTGAGCTTTCTATACCAAATCTCAATGTGTTTAGGATCCAGAGGGAGGTAAAGGTATGAATTAACCAGCTTCCTTAGGAACTTTAACAATTTCCAAATATTTACTTCCTATATATTTTGACCAACTTAATTCTTACATACATATAATAGAGGCTCTCTTAACAAACCTTCACTTAGGAGCTTGCCAGATCAACTAATGCTCTGTAATCCAGGGTTGCTCAACCTCAGTACTACTAACATTTGGAGCCAGATAACTCTTTGTTGCGAAAGGCTGTCCTGAGCATGGTAGGTTGTTAAACAGCATTCCTGGCCTCCACCAATTAGATGCTAGTACCACTCTCTTAGTTGGGATAGCCAAACATATTTCCCGACATTGCCAAATGTCTCCTGAAGGGCAAAATCACCTCTTGTCAAGAAGCACTGCTCTAAACCATCAACTACACAGAATGCTTGATAATCTGGGCCCGCGGAAACCTCCAGGTTAGAAGATACCCCTCCAAGATGCCCATGTCCTCCTTATCCCATTAGTTGAGCTGTAGACTTATCAAGTGTCATTTATATATTTCAAATATTTTATGTCGGTTGCACTCCTGTGATTTGTATGTCACATAAATAACACATAATTCAATGAGATATGAAGGGCAAAATAAGAGAACTTTTATTTCTATTCTAAGTTGACGATTAGAAAAGACTCCATATGACGGAAACAAATGATATTTCTTTACCACATCTCTTTTCTCCAGGATAAACAAAAAAGCAACAATTCCCAGCCTCCCCCACAGTTAGGGGGAATCAATATGATTGAGTTTGGGTAAGTAGAATGTTGGCAAAAAACATGAACACCATTTCTTTGTCTGGCACTTAAAACTCCCCTTGCTCTCACTTGTTGTACCTGCAAAGAATCCAGAAGAGGTCTCTGATGTCCTAAGGTGGAGGCTGGCAAACTTTTTCTGTAAAAGGCCAGATTGTAAACATGTTCAGATTCATATATTTTTTTCTTTTTCTAAAAACAAAAACAAAAACAAAACAAAACCCAATCCTTTAAAAATGTAGAAACTGTTCGTAGCTTATAGACAATACAAAACAAACCAGGAGCTGGATTTGGCTTACGGGCAGTAATTTGTCAACCCCTGCCTTAGGACGTAATGGTGCAATACTTCTTTCTATAAAGACACTTAAAAAAAAAATCCTGTCAAATTAGGTATGGCTAAAACAACTGTAAAATATTACAGGGGACCATAAAAGCCTAGAATGATTCTGCATGTAGTTGTTTCAAATCTCTTTAAATTCTCATTCTACTTTAAAGAAATTGAAAATGGAAACCATAGACTTTGCAATACAGATACTGTGTAAGGAAGAAAAATAGCGCAGACTCCAAATGACAGAGTTAGTCCAAGATGAGACTCTGGTTTTACACTAAAAGACTGGTGAAAAGAATGTTTATGCTTTGAATTCAAATTAGAAGTTTAAACTCTGTATCATGTTGGTATGACTCTCTTTTAATAGACTTTTTATTCAAGTAAGAAGGCTTCTATTTTAACTCTCTTTTGTGTGAAAACCAACTGAGAGGAGATGACAGGAAAGCCTTAAAAGAAATAGGACAGTACCACAATACTGAGTCCTCTGTTCTGGGTCTTGGCTTGGATATCAGCTTTCCCAGGAATTTATGATAATACAATTGTGGCAATGTTCTACATGCAGAAATATTAGAATCTCTAAATGTTTGCTATACAAAGGTGTACAAAAAGAACAGTTAGTATAGTTTATTTAATATAAATGAACATGGGCCAGGAATAAGAATAGGCTAAAGAACATTTAAAAAAACAATCTAGTCATCATTCACATGAATGTGTCTACCTAGTCTAATATACCTTAAGTTAAAATAGAGCCATTCACCATGTGAAAAGCTTACACAGACTAGCTTTAGTGTTTACAAAGTACTAACTATATAGCTTACAGCATCCTCTCTTTTCTGAAATTCCTATTAGCTCTCATAACAAAATATTTGCAATTGTCAGCATGGACTGCCATAGTAAGAGGCCATGAACTGGGTGGCTTGAACAACAGAAATTTATTTTCTCTCAGTTCTGGAGGCTGGTAAGTCCAAGACCAAGAGGAAAGTATGGATGGTTTTTTTTTTTTGTGAGAGCTTTCTTCCTGTCTTAGACATAAGGAAAAAATCCAGAATGGGAAAACAGCTGTATGAAGGAAAAAAGCATCAAAGAATATGATAAATATGTAGAAATGTAAGCAAACATTGTTCATATAAAGCAATAATGGTAATGTAGGGTTTAAATTATGCCAGATAAAATTCCTGCAATCATGCCATTTATATCAATAGGGAGATACATGGAATTAAAATGTTTTTAAGGACCTTACATTTTCTGGAAAAAGGAAACAAGTAGAGATTAACAGTAGACCTTTATAAATCAACAATGTATCTTATATGCATTATAATGACTAAGATTATTTACTAAAGAAAAGGAATAGTACTTATAACTTCCAAACAAAGGAAAGAAAATGGAATGATAAAAAAATACTTTATCAATTAAAAAAAAGAACAGAACAAATAGGGTGGGAAAAAATCTGATGCACATACAGTGATGTTAATATTTAAATTAAATACACAGCAATTACACCGAATCTAGAACTAACCATTTTATTTCAAAATTTTCAGATTTGACTATAAAATATGTGCTATTCATATTAAAAGTACATGCCAACTTAAATGCAAGGATACAATAAGGTTGAAAGTAAAAGGAGAAAAAAGTTAGACCATGCATATACCAATTAAAAAAAACTGTGTGGCTATATTAATATCAGAAAAAATAGACTTTAAGATGAAAGGCATTACTTAAATTAGGAGTGTCACTTTGTAATGAGAAAGGTTGAATTTTCTAGAAAGAGAAAATAATTCTTAATTAGTATGTACCCCGAAATATGGCCAAAAGACATATCAAATTTATTTAAATGTATTTAAGTCATAAATCTATTCAAGCTTTCATATACATAATATATGCCCATCATTTCTCCATATAACTAATGTATATATTTCTACAGGGCAAAACATGGAGACTATTTGGTGACAAAGTATGCCAAAATAGGAGCTTTAAGATTTTTGCCTCAGAATAAGAAATAGGCATAGACTTGGCGACTCTTTTTTTTTTTTTAATTTTTATTTATTTATTGAGAGAGAGAATGATAGAGAGAGAGCATGAGAGGGAGGAGGGTCAGAGGGAGAAGCAGACTCCCGCTGAGCAGGGAGCCCGATGTGGGACTCGATTCCGGGACTCCAGGATCACCACCCGAGCCAAAGGCAGTCGCCCAACCAACCAAGCCACCCAGGCGCCCTAGACTTGGCAACTCTTAAAATAACCTGAAGATACTGAGATTATGAGATTGGCATATAATATTATTCTTTCTATATGATCAGACTGTGTTGTTTTTCTAGAGTAAAAATGTTAAAACATACTATGGTTTGATGTTAGTTTATATTGTAATTTCATTAATCACCAGTCATCTCAGTAATATAGCAAAAGATTTAAAAACTAAAGCTGTTTCACCTTCTGGTTGTACAAACATATGTGTATATGTGTAATAGTCAATGCAAATACCTCACTCCAATTAATACGATAGTTTTAACTCTATTATTGAAGCCTGTAGAACATTAATTCACATTGACAACATGTTATGTTTTGAATAATTATAGCTTTATGTTATCCCTTATACTTTCACAAAAATTTATTTGGTTTCTCACTGTGTCTTCCCATGGCAGGGAGAGAGAGAGAGCACAAACTCTGTGTCTCTGCTTAGAGGGTTTCAAGCCCATCACGGCCCCACCCACTCATGACCTCACCTAAAACTAATTATCTTCCAAAAGCCCTGTCTCCAAATACCTTCACAGTTGGGGGTGTTAAAAAGGAGATAGGGGGCACCTGGGTGGCTCTGTCCATTGAGTATCTGACTATTGATTTCAGCTCAGGTCATGATCTCCGGGTCATGAGATGGAGCGCCATGTCAGGCTCCGCACTCAGCGTGGAGTCTGCTTGTCTCTCTCCCTCCTGCTGTGTCTGTCTCCTTGCTCACACTCTCTCTCTCTAAAATAAATAAATTAATTGATTAATTAAATCTTAAAAAAAAGAGAGACAGAGACAGACAACAGGGTGGCACCCAAATGGCTCAGTCAATAGAGCATGTGACTCTTGATCTCTGCGTCAGGAGTTTGAGCCTCACGCTGGGGGTAGAGTTTACTTAAAAAAAGAGACGACAGGACCAAAATGGAATCACTTATGCCATGCCCATGTCTGCAGACTGAAACTATACCTAACCAGATTGCACTTTCAACCTTATCCAGGAATATAATCTTAGATGGTCAGTCTGGAATTTCCTGGTTAGCATGAGGGAGGTCATCTTCTGATAGACTCCTTTTGTCCCCCAGAGGAAAAGAAAGGAGACCTTGCCCGAAATAATCTTTTTGTTGTTGTTTATGAGTTCCTTGTCTTTTTTTTTAAGATTTTATTTATTTATTTATTCAACAGAGAGAGAGAGAGCACAAGTGGCAGAGTGGCAGGCAGAGGGAGAGGGAAAAGTAAGCTCTCTGCCGAGCAGGGAGCCTGACGCGGGGCTCGATCCCAGGACCCTGAGATCATGACCAGATGCTTAACCGACTGAGCCACCCAGGTGCCCCATGAGTTCCTTGTCTTAAACACTTTCTGCCTTTAAAAACCGTCTCTCTTCTGTAGCTCTTTGGAGCTCCTTTCTTTTTGCTAGATGGGATGCTGATTACATGAATCATTCATTAAAGCCAATTAGATTTAAAATTTACTCAGTTGAATTTTTGTTATTTAACAGGGGTTAGGACTTTAACATATGAATTTTGGAGGGACACAATTCGGTCCACAGCATCATTCAACAAGGAGGTTGATGGGGTACAAACCACTACAATAAATTGTTAGGTCTTGCAAGCACTGAGTGCTAATTAAGCACTTTTTCTCTCAACACAATCTGTGGCTAGTTAGCCAAGCAGCTCAGAGCCCAGTGCTGTGTGAATCGAAGGGAACTCAGACTGAGTCATCCTTAAAAAAAAAAGTATACCTTTATTTTTATCCTTCTGAATATGCCTTTTTGTTGGTAAGGAAAGGAACCAGTTGACATTGTGTGGCTAAGTCTGGAATCATCCCCTATCACTGCTGAAAACACACCCTGGGAAGAGAGGCATCATCAGTATCATTTAACAAAGATTTGAATTCTGTGTTCCATCATATCCAAATGCTCTTTTATTTCTACCACATTTTCTCTAAGGAAAAAAAAAACTAAGACAATTTTAATACCGTCTCATTTTAAGATTTCAAGCTTAGATCATAGAACTTCCTTCTTTCTACTACCTCACGAATCTGGGTTGTTTGGTCATTTATTTTTACTTTTTTTATTTGGAAATTTTAAACCTAAAGGATAACATTTTGCCACTTTTGCTATATTCCTGTGTCTGTGTATACTTTTATACTTATTATCTGTGCCAAACTCTGAAAATAAGTTGCAGGAATTATGACCCATCACTCCTAAAGACTTGAGCCTACATTCTCTTTGAACAAAGATAATTACTTAGTAAACAGAACCCAGAGAATAAAAGAAAAAAAAAAAATCGTTGGTATTCACCAAGGACAGGTGTGAAAGGGGCCATTTTTTTAATGAAGAATTTGCATAGCAATTAAATTTCCCTTGTGACTGCAGGAACCTAGTAAATAAAAGAATTCCAAACTGGGTTTAGGCATGCTCCTCTGACCTGTTGTAGTCTGAGTAATTAAGAAACTGTTTGGATTGTATTTACACTACAAGCTTCAACCCCCTGAGGAGCCACTGAGCTAACACAGGTGGAAAAATTAGCAATTTATTGATTTGGTACATTCCAAACATAGTTTGGAGACCCCAAACTGGGTACATTCTTGTAAATGATTGTACTGGCTTCCTCTCAGCCATCAGGATTAACATACTGCTGGGCCAGGGTTTGCCTTTTGATTCACAGATTAACAACTCACAAATATCCTTTTGCCAGGCATCACATCATCCTTCTGGAGTCAGTCATTTTGCAAGCCTCCGGCTCAGACCAGGAAACAAAACTTGCTGTCTGGGAACTAACTTTAAACCCAAATTCAAACACAAGTTGAGGTTGGAAGGTCAAAATTCCCTCAGTGTAGTTTACTTACAGCTCTCAATCTTCAAGTATAAAGAATTCATTTCACATGCCTCTCTTGCTTCTGCATTCATTTGTGTCTGTAAAAAGTTGTCTGACAAACTCCTTTAGTATCCCAGAGCTTCAAGACACCCCCTTCCCTTGGTCACTGGTGGTCCATCATTTCCTGACTACTCCTATCATGGTGGACTGTTCTTAGAAAAAGGTGACCCTGTCAAGGTCTTGCCATAGCCCTGATATAAAGCTTATTATCCATGGTCAGCATCTAATTATCTCATGCCACTTTTTTTTTTTTCCATTGGGACTAAACCTTGCTTCATTAAGTTGGCAGATATATTTATGGTGCTGTTTTGAAAAGCAATGCTTTAAATTTGAATTTCAAAGCCTTTTTGAAAAAAGAATTGAAAATATAGTCAACTCTCTCATGTGGATCTCAAAACAGAGGTACAAGATGGGCACTTCTGAATAAAAGTACCATGCTTGAACATGAAATGTATGATGGTAGAGCACACTTGGGCTTCTGGGCACTGGTGTATATAATCTCAACTACAGACATTTGAAAGGCATGAGTTTCATTTCAGTGGATTTAGGAGTGTGTGTGAGAAAGTTTGGAAATTACCGTAACCCAGAGTTTTGCAACATCAGCACTATCGATATTTGGGACCAGATAATTCTTTTTTGGGGGAGTTGTGCTGTGAATTGTAGGATATTTAGCAAACTCCCTGGCTCCCATGCAACACTCCAAAATGTGCCAACCAAAAATATCCTCTGGGGGACAAATTCACCCTGGTGGAGAACCCCTGTGATAGATGGCTTTGGTTCCATGTGATGGGGGAAAGTGATCTTAGCCGCTGCTGGCGTGCTTTAAAGTCCTATGAGTGTACGCTGCAGATTCCCTTCTTAACTGCCAGGTTCCTGAGAGTGGGTACTAGGCATTATCTATTCTTGTGTCACTAAAAGTGTCTAGCACAGTCCTTGCATGGTATGTTCCTCATTGATGCTGGTTTCTGGCTTTCCTCCTTCTGAGAACGGTAGAATTGGACTTCCTATCCTATTTGTAGGAGCAGTTAAGTGTGGCCACATGACTTTTTTGGCAAATGAAATGGGAAGGGAAATGATGCATGTCTTTCCAGATGAAAACTTTAAAACCCAGGGCACAGTTTACCATAGGCTCGTGTTAAAGAGGGAGAATTTCCTCTGCCCTTCAATGTCCTTTCAGCTGGAGTAAGAATCAAATTGATGTG
The DNA here is from genome assembly GCF_004348235.1 of Phoca vitulina. NCBI lineage: Eukaryota > Metazoa > Chordata > Mammalia > Carnivora > Phocidae > Phoca > Phoca vitulina. Next base: position 23,292,644 of record NW_022589716.1, read on the forward strand.
AAATAGATAAACAGGAGAACATCAAATTTAATAGCATAAGTATGGAGAATCCACACAAATATGAAATTCCAAAGACAGTGAGGCAACAGGATACTTATATGAGCTAAGAGAGGGGTAGATGTTTGAGAATACAAAGGAGACAAAGACCATTAGCAGGAAGGTGGGAGGAGATGTTCAGAAAACAAAGTTTTCCCTGTTATGTAGCTAAATTTCTTCAGTAAAGAGGAATCTTTGTTAAAAGTTCTTTGTCAATAGCAGGCAATTGAGTGGGAGGTAAAGAGCTTTTCCTGAATCTGCTGGGTTTTGATTTCTTTTAACTCAAAATAATGTCCATACAAGAGTGGCCCATCTTGGGGCAGCCTGCTCTTGGCACCTTCATTTTCTTTCTGGTGTAGTGACCAAGAACATTTGCATGGTGGCTGCTCCATCAGTCTGGGTCTCTGAGTGAGTGCAGTGAACAGAATCCCTCCTTGCCTATGTTGAGCATTAGCAAGAGTGAAAAATGAAATTTTGGTGATTTAAGCTATTAGAAGTATGGGGTTGTTCGTTATCAATCCCATACTTTAGTCTGTCCTTACATATACATGCGGGTTTTAATGTCACAGACATTTGCATTCACAACACCTATGAGGGTGGTTTGATTCCTCTTCTCTTACTGTTAGCGAGGCTAGAGATCACTGATGATGAGCCTATGCCACAGTATTGAAGTGGGAAAATAGCTGTATCACAGGTTCCTGCTCAGGTTTAACTATGAATAAGCTGCAAATAGGTTAATATGCCATGAAAAATAAAAAAAATTAATTGCAGTTATTATTTGCAATCATTAAATATATATATATATATTTAACCATTTTATTTAATGATTTAGTGGTTCTCAACTTGGACAATTTTCCCCATAGGGGATATTTGAGAATCTTTGGGGACATTTTTGGTTGTCACATCTTTGTGGGAGGTGCTACTGGCATCTGGTGGGTAGAGACCAGGGATGCTGCTAAGTACCTAATAATGTACAGGATAGCCACTCCCCCCCCGCCCCCACCACAAAGAGTAATCTGGCAGCAATTGTCAGTAGTGCTGAGATTCAGAAGCCCCGTGGTAAAACAACCAGAAATAAAAATTAAATACCCTGCAATTATTGTGGTACACCAACAAATTTGCTTTATAAATATTTGATTATTTGGGGGATTAAAGTACAATTAACTCCTTATCCTCTGTGTTTTCTCTGCTGTGTTTAATGCACTCCTTTCCTATTCTGATGCCTATTCCACAAGAATTTCATTTCCTGTGTCTATACGCTAAAGACTACTGCCCACTGATATTCTTTCCCATTTGGTTTTTTAGTGATTTCATGAGCTTAAAAAAAATTCAGATCATGATTGAGGTTAGAAAGAATCAACAATCATTGTTTAATTCATTTCATTCCATTTGGATTATAAGCTAATCTTCAAACAGGGAAGGGTGTTGATGTCTCCCATTTCACAGTGGCCTTGGCTCTCACAGTGATTGTAAGCTTAAATATTGTCAAATAACTTAAGGGCCCAATAGGGTAATTCCATTCAGTCTCTAGTCTTGTACGATAATTCAGTCTTGCAGTAAAATAGTGAAGCATAGTCAACTTAATAAATATTAATGATTAATCATATATATGCATATTTAAACATTTTATTTAATTATGTAGTGGAAAGATAAAAATACTACATTACTATACCTCCAAATCTATCAGTTTAGTCTGACAAAGTCAAATTACTTTAACAGTGTAACTATTTCCCCTCTGACTTAGATTTTGTTTTCCCATTTCTTGGGGCATAAAAGTATCTCAAACCTATACCAGTAGTACCGTCCATTCATGGTAAATACTAGCAGATACTAATTGACCATAGTTTGATACAGAACTAGATTTGTTTAATGGAGAAAAAAATTCTACAACATCTTATTTTCAATGCTCTGTCTTATACCTAGGGACCTTTATATACTGTAATCAACAGAGAGTTGCCTTTGGAGCCAAAGATCTCTATATGACTGTGGACACGTTATGTAAATTCTTTAGGATTAAGTCTCTTCATTTCTAACACTGTTCTTATAAAATTTAATTAAAACATGATATTAAGTGAAATAATCTAGGTAACACATAGCCATAGCCAAGTGTTACCTTTTCTTTGTTCAAGCCCTGAATTAAGCCCTATCAGTCTTAAAGTATGAACGAATTAATGCTTTATCTTGTAGGTCAAGCCAAGATACAGCAAATGGGTAAGAACATACACTGTTCCTTTTGTGAATATTTCTGTGGTGTATCCTCCATTGATGCCCAGCTGAAATCCCACACCAGCTGGACAAATTCTCGTATCTCTTCTGAAATCCTTAATTTTAATTTTGTGAAATACTTACTTTATTCTAACTACGGGATGTCCTCTGTCCTCACTTTTTAGTTGATTTTTCATGTGAATATTGATTTTCATGTGAAAATGTGAATTTTCATGTTTTATCTCAATGGATAAATCATAAGGTCTTTGAAGTTAGGAATCACACACATATGATTCCTATATACCTTATATCACACACACACCTTACTCTAGTCAGGCTGCTATATAGAATCCATAGATTAGTTGGTTTATAAGCAATAGAAATTTCTCACAGTTCTGGAGTCTGGGAAATCTAAGATCAAGGCTCTGGCAGATTTTGTTTCTAGTGAGGTTCCTATCCTGTTTCACGAATGGCTGTCTTCTCTCTGTGTCCTCATATGGTGGAAACTCTCTGGGTGTCTTTTATAAGGGCACTAATCCCATTCATAAAGGCTCCACCCTCATAACCTAATCACCTCCCAAGGGCTCTCCCATCAAATACCATCCCACTGGGGATTAGGTTTCAACATGAATTTTGAAGGAACATAAACATTCAGTCTTTATCTCTATCTCTCCATATAATTGGTAATTATTGTTTTTGATTTCAGGAACATTAGTTTATACAGTGCCTGCCCAGAATGCAGACTAGGAGGTGGTAATAAATATTTTTGAAGAATTGAATATCCCTGCCACTAGTTTGACAGTCTCTTGTTTTTCATATATATGCTAAATTTCAAACACTTAAGAAGCAAATTAATGTGTTTTAATAACCCTCAGTACGATCAAATTCAGTGACTCACAAAAGGCAGTCTTCTAGTTCCTACCATGTTGAAGCCTCACATCACCTCAAGGGAATTAAAATTAACATACGGGGGCACCTGGCTGTCTCAGGTGGAAGAGCATGTGACTTTTGATCTTTTTGATCTTGGGGTCATAAGTCTGAGCCCCACATTGGGTGTAGAGATTACTTAAAAATAAATTTTCAAAAATTAAAATAAAACAGAGGCCAGTAATGTACAATCAAGAAACCTGATGTTACTATCTATTTAGAGTTTTGTATTTAAAAGAAACAAAATCTTATGAAATATATAAGGTTCTAGACATTACAAAAAACCCACTTTTTCAGTATGTGATATTATATAAATTTATAATCAAATAATAACTTCTGTTGCTTCATTTAAAGCATTAAGTCAGCCAACATAAAAGTCTTTAGCAAGGAAAAATATCACATTTTGCTGTAGCTATAGCCTGAGAAAGATATATATAGAAGGATGTCATTTGTTAAAAGGTAACAGTCACAGGTATTTTCTCTTTACTTTCATTTTATATTGCTCTGGTCAATTTCACAACCTCAGCCGGTACTGAACAGGGAAATTGGAAAACGGCAGAATCGATTTGCAGAGTGATGTCCTCTTTCCTTTATACCTTCTTCATCAGGGTTGCTATCGTTTTTGTGTTGTGTGGTATTAATATCAACAGTAGCCTAGGCATAGCTGATAATTGCTAAAAGTCATTCTCTTAAAGTAGAAGCATAAAAAAACCCCAAAATGAAGCAAGGTGACTATGCGATTTTCTCATTTTCCAAATTTGCTGTTTTCACAATCCTTCATTTCTGCTAGAATTTTAATGTAAAGACTTTTCTACTCTCAACTATGAGTATAACAAACATCTTTCCTTTTAGTTCCTAGGTAATAAATATTAAAATAATAAAGCTCTAAGTACCTAATTTGAACTAAATACAGGTCATTCAAATATCTGGTTTGCTTTTTCAATTTTCATCCTTACTAAATTTTACTTCAAATTGTAAATATATGAGAAATTGCTCCATAGGACAATATAGTACTTAATGCATTAAGAAAACTGGTTTACTTTTGCTGCTGCCTTTCTAGATTGGCAGTAGGTTCTTATAAAATTACAAATTAGAGCTATTTGAAAACAAAGCTGTAGCCTTTGGCTATTTAGTATCAACCCTGAAACAAAATCTCCTTTGTATCTTAAAGATCATTGAGAATGAATAGTGTGGGACTATCGGCTCAATTTTTACATCCTCCTCCTTATTCTTTTTTTTAATGCATTTCTAATGATGATGAAATCTTTACTATGTAATGACATCTGCCCAGTAGAATGGAGTCTATTTACAGTGTCATATAAATGGCAACCTTGTAATTATAAATGTTCACTTTTCCCCCTATTTATATTTAGATTGGCCTTTGTTCTTTGTATTCTGCCACCCCCAAATTCAGAAATTTTTGTGGGTCAAAGAATCAGAAAACTTCCTTTTAATCAATTAAGCAATATTGTCAAGTCTGTTTGTTCATTAGATGAGAATTAAATGAAAAAGAAAACTGGCCAAATTCTTAAGGCTTAGATAAATGATGAGGACAAAAACAAATTGCAAACAAAATCTATATTTTAACAGGTTTGAAAAGGTTGCCAGATAAAATACAGAACACCCAAATAAATTTGAATTTTGGATAACAAATATTTTACTTTAGTTATGTCCTAAATATTGCATGTCCTGTATTTTTATTTGCTAAATCTCTAAGGATTGATGCCCTTTTTGTCTTAATATCTTCAACATGGTGAGTGAAGAAACCTCCACCATTTTCATAACTTAGAAAGCAATAGCATTGAGATCATAAAAAATGGAAATTTAAAGTTCTGAGTAACAGAAGTTAAATCAATTTTATCCATGCAGAGCTGTGCAGACAGGGTTTACAGGGTACAGTCCGGGTGTAGACACAGTGTATATCAGTGTTCGTATATCCCAGCCCCAAGGAAACACCAATTCTTGTTAACTTGACTGGAATTACAGTATTCTGAGCGCTAAAGTTTTCAGCGGAGCTAGGAGAGCTGGATTGTTTTTCATCATTCTCTGTCTTTTTCAATCACAACTTAAATTCCAAATCCTTTATCAAGAAGCTCAACTGTTTGATCTTTTCAGTGTTAGAAAAGCTATGCACACAGACTAACTATATCTTTACTAAAAATTCCTTCCAATTCACTGATACTTACATTTCAGTGGTCTACAAACAGCATTTCCAATGTTAGCTCATCTGTGCCTTACATTTATTATAAAATATTAAGTATCTATAATGTGCCAGGCACCCTGTTACATGCTAGAAATACAACACAAGTAAATCAAAACATGCCAACAGTAAAATTTCTGCTTTCTTTCAAAAAGCTTGCAGCCTATGAGGCAGATGGAATAGTAATCATTATTCACATGGTACAGGTGAAGGACCTAAGTGCTCAAGAATTAAAAGGTCTTATCTAAGTTCACATATTTAGTAAGGAAAGAACCAGGGCTTCAGTAAGGATGCCTGGTTCAGGCTCAGGCACCCTCCAATATTTCTTCAAAGGAAATCTCAGACTATTTAGTATCCAGTTCCCAGGAGCAAAAAAGGAAAGCATCTTGAATCCTTCTATACTGTTCACGCGCTCTTAAAAGTGGAACAGGTGTTCTCTGGGTGTTGGAGAAAAGCAAGGCATGAGTGGGAGTTAAAGATCCTGAGCAGCCGTTGTAACCAGACCAAATTAATCTGTAGAAACCAGAGCTCTCGGCCAAGGCGATGCTATTTCAATTGGGTGTCACAGGTGACTCATCAGAGATGGCTTGCTTTTGGGCCTCCTGATATTTTACTTCAGGGTGGAGTGTCAGATTTCCTTCGCATTTTTGGACAACAGTCCTCTTATCCATTTCCAAATTTTTCTGGTTTCACAGCCCTCACGCAGAGTCCGTTTTCATACCAGAAACTAGTCACTGGCGAGAGGTTTAGGGAATGAAGAACAAGGTAAAAAAAAAATAAATAAATAAAGAACCGGGGCCCTGGAGAGAGGCCGAAAATGGGGAAATTTGCACTTCAAGAGCTTTCCCTACCCTAGCCCCTCAGAATGACAGCTCTCCTCAGCCAGAAGACTACCTCTCCCGGCAGGCACTGCGCGCCCCACAGACACAGGCTGGCGAGTTCCCAGCTCTCCACCTCCGCCACAACCAGCCAATAAGAATCACCGGCGTAGGCCTCCGCCCTACTCGGACCACGCGGGAGCGGGGGCAATAAAACTACACTTCCCGAAAGGCCTTGCGCACACCATGGCCAATCGGAACACGGAACTCGGAGGCTAGGGGCGGAGCCGGATGCATAGGCCACCCCATTGGCCAGGTGAAGCTTAGAAGAGCCGGAACCCGGGAGCGAGAGAAGCGAAATGACATTTCCTCTTTAAATAGCTGGAGCCGGGGCCCCGTGGAGAAATGGCCGCGTCGGCAGGTGGGTCTAGTGGTGGCTAGGGAGGTGTGTTGCGGGGGAGGTGGGCCGGGGTCCAGGCTCAGGTTGCGAGCTGAGGAGGTGGCGATGAAGAGCCGGAGAGAAGGATGGGGAGGTGGAGAGGGATGAGGGGAGGGAGGATGGATGGCGTGGAGGGCGGTGGGCGGTCCGGCCGGGCAGCGATGGGGAGGCCGGGTACCCGCCGCCACTTTGACCAGTTCAGCAGGCGGTTGAGGGGGGCACTGGCGGCCGCCATCCATCGAGCTTCCCTCGTGAGGCTTCTGCCCTCCGCTCTTGGCTGGGACGTTCTGGCTCCCGGCGGAGTCGCCGCAGACACCGCGCCTGTTCTGCCTGCACAGTCTCTCCGCGAGCACGGGGCATCGGGCTCGCCGGGCTCCGGAGGAGCAAGCTGGGGTTTGAACTTGCATCGCAGCTCTTTCTCTCTCCCAGATCTCACCCCGCGGCCCCATTTGGTGGTGTATATATACATGTATGTATTTTTGTAGGCGGGGAGTACGGGGGGTGGGGGGGAAGCGTGAACGCCGTAACTGGCTCCGAACTTCTTGTGGTTGTACGATTTTTCTCCTAGATTTAAGTAAGTCTTCCCCAACACCGAATGGGATTCCATCTTCAGACACAGCCAACGATGCCATGGACCCCTTGCATGCGTGCAGTATTCTTAAGCAACTCAAAACAATGTACGATGAAGGACAGTTGACAGACATTGTAGTGGAAGTGGATCACGGGAAAACATTTTCCTGTCATAGAAACGTTCTTGCTGCAATCAGCCCTTACTTCAGGTATGATGATGGTAGAAACTTCTGTTGATATCTTCATCGAGTTCCCTTTCTTTATCCCTCAGGGTTGCCCACTTGATTATAAAACGGAAATGAGACAATTAAATGAAACCAATGAGTTTGTTTCCTGAAAATGAATAACAGGCCCTATTTATTGAGCCCTGGTTTTTGACTTGACGGGTTCTTATAGAATTCAGGTCGTTGATTTTTAAGTTAGTGAGTATATTTTTGTTTGTTTCAGGTATATAACTACAAAATCTAGACTTGTGCTGCTCAGTCATTGTTTTAAATTAAATAAAATTAAAAATTCAGTTCCTCAGGCAAACTAACGACATTTAAAGTGCCCAGTAGCCACATGTAGGTAGTAGCTGCCAGTTGTACAGCCCAGTTATAGAGCATTTCCATCACTGAAAGTTTTAGTGGACGGTGCTGATACCGAATTTGTTCCAAAAATTCATCCATGAGGCGTAGTTCTCTGGTGACTGTAACTCTTAGAATTTAAAACATAATAGTGCATTCTTCTGAAAACAAATTACCATTCAGTAGATTGTTTTAATGCCATGGGGGTTAAAGCAATGAAATAAAAATGAATGAATGCATCTTGGGCTTCAGATTAATGATTATTTCCATGATTTCCAGAAGTGTTTTTAAGCTTTCATTTTCATTAAATTCTTCTTTGTGTATCAAAACGTTGGAACAGTAAAATTTCAAAACTGGGGTTTAACAAAGAATTTCATACTTTGAGAAGAGATCACTGATAAAGACAATTTCCTGCTTGAATTTAACTTCTTTTGTTTCAAGTGCTCACTTTTTTAAGCCTTTTGGTGTTCAAAAATGGTGCCTGAATGACAGTGAGATCATCTCAACTACACTCTAAAGGTGTTTTTTTGTTTTTGTTTTTTTCTTTTGAAGGTGCTTACCTTTACAGGGCATATAGCAGTATAATGTTCCAGACAGTAGTTTCTGGTTCCTCTTTCTCAGAATACTGGGTTAAATATAGTCACTTCAGTCTGATGCTTATGATGTAACCATTTAGACTTGCCTAGGGATAGGTCATTGGACTGTTAAGTATTAACCATCACAAGGGAGTGAGCTGGAAGGAAAAAAAGAAGAAACTCATATACACAGAAGGTATGAAGTTTGGCCTGGTAATGGAAACTACTGGTGGGATTCGCTTATCCAGACTATTCATTAGATATGGTTAGTTCATCTGTGCATTTAAATATATGTCATAATTACTACTTACCAAGTTCTGGGCTAAGCTTACTTTACATATATTGCTTTATATATCTTTACCATTCTGTCTCTGCACAGTTATTCCCATTTTACATGTGAAAAACTGAGGTTTGGGGAAGTTAAATGACCTACCTAAATCATCTAACTACTAAGTGGCAGAGGCTAGATTTGATTCCAAGTCAGGCTTTTTAGGCACTGTTAGGACTTTTAATGAACAAGAGTAGGTCCCTTTAAAGTTGCCTTTGAGAAGTTTCTATTGTATATTAGATTTGAATAGTTTAAAAAAAATTGAAACTTGAAAGTAAAAATGCCTGTATTTTACTGAAATTTTATACTCTGGCTTGTAATTAAAATTAGTTTGAAGACTTAGACAAATCACTTTAAAAGAAGTATGCTACAGATTTTCTTAATTACAAGAAATTAAGGAAATGGTTAGAAAACTTCCTAAGCATAAGATACATGAATTCAGATGAAGGTATTTGGCTAAAAAACTCAAGGATTAGGTTCTTATCTCTTGCTAGAGGTTTTTGTACAGAAGTTTCTTGGCACTGATGCTGCTCCTTATGTGAGATCTAGGAAGACGTACTTAATAGTTTCTAAGTCTTGCATCACTGGTGGAAAAAAATAAAAATAGCTTGAAATCTGGCATGGCTGTTTCATGATCCCAGTGACTTGTCAGAATTAAAATTTGCATGATTATTGGAAACTTTCTGCTGCTCAGGATTTTGTGTGAGGAAATGATCCATCTTTATGTGGCATTTACAGAAGGATCCTGTTAGAACAGAGGAGAGCTCATAAAGTGTCACACTGCTCCTGTGTGTGAGGCCAGCCTATTCAAGTCAGTAGAGTTCCCATGATAAAGGGGTATGTGGTAATGTTCTCCTTTGGGAGTTAATCTTTGCCTAATGAAGGGCTTTATTTTTCTTTTTAATTGGTAGATGTATGTATAGCTGTGTTTTTCAGCACCTGAAATGGAAAACCAGCTCATACATTGGGAGATCTAGTTTTCAATCATGAAAAAAAGCCTGTGTGATATTAAGCTTAAAATTTATGTTGTAGAAGTCAGAGTAGGACTCAGAGATGGTTCATCCAGGTAGCAAGCTGGATCCTTGTACCCATGTGTATCCCCATGTTTCTCATTGTATTTTAAAATTAACTGTTTAAGGATATATTTATTTTATAACCTAGCACTTCAAAATGAGAGGGGTCTGGATCTGTATAAAGAACTTTATCACCAATGTCAGGTCAGTTTCTTCAACAGACATTTAGTAAGCACCCTAGGGCACGCAACCCTTTTCCCAAAAGGCTTTTTAAAAGAACTTTGATTTGATTTTTATATTTAATTTTAAGAACAGCCTAGAAAGAAACCTTAAAGGGGGGGGGGAAGGCAAATGATATATATAAAGGACTAATACTAAAATACAGAGCCAGGCTTTTGGCTACTTAATGTTTTGCCCAAGAAAGTCCCATAAATGCACAGATATTTTCAATTAGAATTAAGTAAGTATATAAATAAATAAATTTGCTTTCAAAGGCAAAAGCTTGGGATTTTCAAAACCATTATCTCCAAAGCATCAATTAATTCTTAAACTCTCTTTAGAAGTAGGCATTCTATTAACCCTACTATAATCTTTATTTATATTCAGATATACATAGGTAAAATATGGTAGCTTTGCGAAAATTGAGTATATTTCTTTACGTAAAGGTTTTCAAAATGTCCAAGAGAAAGTGAAGTGGCTCTTTTTTTTTTTTTTTTTTTTTTAAAGATTTTATTTGAGAGAGAGAGAGAGAGAGTGAGAGAGGGAACACAAGCAGGGGGAGTGGGAGGGAGATGCAGGCTTCCCGCAGAGCAGGGAGCCCTTGACACGGGGCTCGATCTCAGGACCCCAGGATCATGACCCAAGCCAAGGACAGACACTTAACGACTGAGCCACCCAGGCACCCCTGAAGTGATGTTTTTTATATTCCTTATAATGATTAAGGAAGCATTCAAAAGATCATAGTTTTAAAAGGAAGTAGGTAGAGAATATGAACTTCTGAAGAACATCTTGTCTTTCTGAGATCAAATTTTTAAAGATATATTTCAGGGACAAGTTGCCTTGTACATTTCCACCGGGACATGAAGAGTTTAATCAGATAGTCTATATATGCTAATGTGTCACATTGACACCTATAGGTATTAAATTTTCTGATTAGTCTGGTGAGTTAAGATCTCAAGTCCATAAGGCAACTGGACCAGAAGCCTGGATAGGGGCTCCAAGGAAAATAAGGTGTCCTGGAATATTCCATGCCATCTTTCAGTGTGCTTTAATTAGGTATACTCTCTTTTTTTCAGTGTTGGCATAAAGCGGATGTGATATGATGAGCACTGGGTGTTATATGCAACTGATGAATTATTGAACTCCATGTCTGAAACTAATGATATACTATATGTTGGCTAATTGAATTTAAATTTTAAAAAAATGAAAAAGAAAAAAAGCGGACTGGCCCTGAGAATAGAATTTTTGAGATTAGCTAGATTGAATTCTTATGCTAGATGATCAGCTTTTACCCCCATTCAGAATATCAGGAAACACATTAGGAAGTATTTTTCAGTCTCCAAGGTTATCTTTGTGGTAACTGTATACTTTAAAAAACTTGTCACAATAATTTTTATTTGGAGTGCACATATATTATTAACCACTCTTTCCTTCCTAGATCCATGTTCACTAGCGGCCTTACAGAAAGTACTCAAAAAGAAGTTCGAATAGTTGGTGTTGAAGCTGAATCAATGGATTTAGTGTTGAACTACGCCTACACCTCCAGAGTGGTTCTGACAGAGGCCAATGTTCAAGCCTTGTTCACTGCAGCTAGCATCTTCCAGATTCCTTCCATCCAAGACCAATGTGCTAAGTACATGATCAGTCATTTAGACCCACAGAATTCTATTGGGGTCTTCATCTTTGCTGATCATTATGGTCATCAGGAACTCGGAGATCGATCAAAAGAATACATTCGTAAAAAGTTCCTGTGTGTCACCAAAGAACAAGAGTTTCTCCAGTTGACAAAAGATCAACTGATAAGTATCCTAGACAGTGATGATTTAAATGTAGCCCGAGAAGAGCATGTTTATGAAAGCATCGTAAGGTGGTTTGAACATGAACAGAATGAAAGAGAAGCGCATCTTCCAGAAATTTTTGCCAAATGCATACGTTTTCCTCTGATGGAAGATGCCTTTATAGAGAAAATTCCACCTCAGTTTGCACAGGCTATAGCCAAAAGCTATGTAGAAAAGGGCCCATCCAATACCAATGGCTGCACCCAGAGACTTGGAATGACTGCATCTGAAATGATCATATGTTTTGATGCTGCCCACAAACACTCAGGAAAGAAGCAAACAGTGCCTTGTCTAGATATAGTCACAGGAAGAGTGTTTAAGCTATGCAAACCACCAAATGACCTAAGAGAAGTTGGGATTCTTGTATCACCAGATAATGACATTTACATTGCAGGAGGGTACCGGCCCAGCAGCAGCGAGGTCTCCATCGACCATAAGGCAGAAAATGATTTCTGGATGTATGACCATTCCACCAATAGGTGGCTTTCCAAACCCCCCTTGCTGCGAGCCAGAATAGGCTGCAAACTGGTGTATTGCTGTGGTAAGATGTATGCAATTGGAGGTCGTGTTTATGAAGGTGACGGGAGAAACTCACTGAAATCCGTGGAGTGCTATGACAGCAGAGAGAACTGCTGGAGCAGCGTTTGCGCAATGCCTGTTGCGATGGAGTTTCATAACGCTGTGGAGTACCGAGAGAAGATCTATGTTTTACAGGGTAGGTGCAGGTCTAACGTGGTTTCCTTACTTACACTAAAACAGATGTTTGTTCTTAATTGAGACTCCTCTGGCTTTCTTATCATAAACTGTTTGTTGCAACAGTCTGTTCTTTAAAGCATGTATAAAGGCAATAAACTTTTGAATCAAAAAAGGCAGGCATCTTTAAGTTACTAAAATGATCCTGTAAGTTTTTTATGTTCTTACTGTGTTTTGACATCATGGAGGATAAGTATTTTTGAAAACATAATTTAGTGAATCCTAGTTCAGGATTTTGGGAGGACATTCAGAGCCATTTTTAAGACTCTAAGCTTGATACAAGACTGTTTTACTCTTCAGTAATACATAATCAAGAGACGTTGTAGCAGCTACTTTTTATGGAACTTACGGGATTAGTTTAAAAGAGAAAAAAGGACAAAGAATTTTGTGATAAGCCTTATGATTGCAAAGGTTATGAAACTTAATTATAAAGAGTTTGAAATTACAGTCTTTAGATTTTAATTTCACTGCAGCATATGATACCTTCCATAATATGTTTTCAAGTTTTTTCACCGAAAAGATGTGAGATGTTACCTTTTTCTTTACATTTGCTATTATAAGAGGGACTGTCTAATATACTTAGCTTTAAAAATTTTTTTGTTTAAACTGTTGAAGGCTAGTATTCTGGCAAAGATCATGTAGTAGGAGTAGAAAGAAGGACCAAGTAAGTATAAATAAGATACTTGATCCATGGTTCTAATTAGTGATAACTAATGTTTTCCCTGTGTTTGGTTTCTTAAACATTTTAGTTGCTTGAATGTTGAAAACAGTGATGATAATACCAACATCCTTATTCCTCTTTTGGGTTTCTTAATTGCTTATATATGTTTTCCTCACACTATTACTTTAATAAAACAAGAAAAAAGGGACGATTCCTGTGTAAATACACATGATTTTTTTTAGCTCTTATACCATTTAGAGGAATATGTTCTTTGCTCTCATCTTTTATTTGACCCAAAATGCCTGAACGCATTTGTTTAAACTTCAATATCAAGTTAATTCTCCAAAAGGAGTATCACTAGGTAGTGATACTTTATTTTAGTTAAATAGAAGCACGGGCATGATTAGGTTTGTTGGTCTTGCTGAATAATGGAATATAAGACTGGATGTATAATCTGTCCAGTATGGTTGGATAGGTTATATCATTCAATATGATGACGCTTTGCTACATATATTTTGGTCTTGCTGACTAACCAGTTGATAGAGAGAATCAATTAAAAGACTTCCAATTGGAAGGTAAAGGTTATGCATTAATGTAAATAATAAAGCAAAGTAACAACAAATTAATAGAATTTCAGGGCTAGAATGAACATTGCTTAATCCAAGGTTATATTTTATATAAGAGGAATCTGAGGCTCTAAAAGTTTTCTTAATTGCCTGTCTGGTTTAAGTTATTAAGAGGACTTTAGATTTTAAAAATTAACTTTTTTTGTGAGTCATCTTTTTATAAGAAATTTGTAGAGAGGTAGTCCATGTTAGAAACTTTTATTTTCTATTGTCTTTTTAAGAATCCTGTTAAAAGTCAATGAGGGAAGGTAATGTACAACCAAAACCTGGTGGTTTAACAAGCTCTTCTAAGAAAAATTCAAATTATAGTGTCACTATTATTAAGTAGGCAGTTAAATTTGTAGATAAGAGTAAATCTAGTTCAAAACAGTTTTGAAGGGGAAGCTCAATTTAGAAGTAGGTATTTCTAATCTAAACAAAGCCTCTTTATATAAATAAAGTTGACATAAATAGTTAGAGGCTTATGCTGTACTATATGTGGCTATTGGAGTATCATTTAATCTGTTCCTAAAAGATCCAGATTTTTAAATCAAGGATTTCATACAAATGTTATAACTAATGAAATTCTTGTAAATCTTCACTAATTTAATTATTTTGAACATTTTTATATAGGCAGTCTGACTCAGCACGCCCTTTTATCATCAAAATAGAATTGAAAGTGACCCAAAGTCAACTCCATGAACTGTGTGTTTTCTATCATATTAAAGCCATGCTTTCTCCTCTTAAGTATTTATCTTTGCATTATAGCAGCACTAAAGTAAATGTATTAGTGGCCCATAGACATAAATCTGAACAATTCCATGTGCTATTTTCTAACTTAATAATTAGCACATAAATGTGTAGCGGCCTATTCATGATGAAGCTGTATGCATACTTTGATCCTACCAGCTAACCATTAGTGATAGTGCTTTTTTAGAGCTGGCTTAAAATATATTTTTCTGAAATATACAAGTGTATAGAATAAATGGAGCCAAGCTCTCAACTATTATTCTGCCTTCAAGCCAAAGTAACTCCTTATACCTCCCTATTACAAACCCTCTAATTCAGGTTGACTATTATGTTATGTTCTGCCATGGAATTAAGAAATTTTAGGCTATTTTATACTATATAATGTATCTCTGGAGATTATACAAGAAATATTTTAGAAAGTGAAATATTCGGAAAATTACACTTTTCAACATATAACCAAAAAGAAACATGTAAATGTACATTTTCTTGTTTTCCTTTCTTTCTTTTTTTTTTTTTTTTTTAGGAGAATTTTTCCTCTTCTATGAGCCTCAAAAAGACTACTGGGGTTTTTTAACCCCCATGACTGTGCCTAGAATCCAGGGCTTAGCAGCTGTATACAAGGACTCTATCTACTACATAGCTGGAACCTGTGGAAATCATCAACGTATGTTTACTGTAGAAGCCTATGATATTGAGCTAAATAAATGGACTCGGAAGAAGGACTTTCCATGTGATGAGTCCATAAATCCGTACCTTAAACTGGTACTTTTCCAGAATAAACTGCATTTATTTGTTCGAGCTACTCAAGTGACCGTTGAAGAACATGTCTTCAGAACCAGCAGGAAAAATTCCCTTTACCAATATGATGACATCACTGACCAATGGATGAAAGTATACGAGACCCCAGACAGGCTCTGGGACCTTGGCCGGCATTTTGAATGTGCTGTTGCTAAACTCTATCCTCAGTGTCTTCAGAAAGTACTTTAATGAGTAGCAGGCCTTAGTGAGCTCACTGGCATCTTGTGCTTGGGGAAACTTAAGTCTTTCATGATCCAAGAAGTGCTGGCAGTATTTAAGAAGCTGAGAGAGTTTGTACATGGCAATGGGTGCTCTTAAAGATTACGGTGTAGGGAGTGATTTCTTTTCATCCTTGTGATGTTTTCATTTCATTAAGCAAAAGGTAACAAAGTGCAATTATCAGCCTTTTTTTTTTCTGGTATAAAAGTAATCATTTTCATTCTAGAATTTTGTGATAATTCATCACTGAGATACCAGATGAATCAACAACTATGCACTCTTATAAGAGCAGTTAGGGTATTATGGTTAGAGACATCCAAACTAGTCTGATGTGACTTTTTATTTTAAATACGGGTAAAAATTTGAGGCAATATCACTAGGACTTTAGCTGTGACCTCTCCAACACAGAGAAGCACTAACTTAGATCCTCATTCTATATATATATTTGTGTACTGTTTTCAAGTGTACTGAGATTTAAATGTGTTTTTAGCGTAGGTTGAAGGAAAACAAATATGTCTGAGAAAGAGCTTTTAGTCTGATTGTTTCATATTTCCCATGTAACTTTAAGTTAAGCTAAAGTTTTAGGGTAGCAGTTTTTTTTGTTGTTGTTGATAACTTTTTCAAGTGCTCACACTGTCTCATTATTTACAAATCCCGAAAAGGGCTTACATTCACAGGTGGCTGGTGCTAGTATAAGTGAATTCATGTGTCTTTCTAGATAGGTTTAAATTGTCTGAGCCTGTGCTTACCTTTCAAGTTGGTATGCTGGTTTCGTGGCATAGTACTTTACCTGTTGAACTCCTATGATTTCACAAGATTCTCTGCTTACATGATAGCAAGATCTCTAACTGGACTCAGTTTTAGACTAATGAGAACATGACACTCAGTTTGCACTAACACGGGCCATTTTGTTGCCCTACCTCCTTTCCCATCTTCCCCCCCGCATCCCCTCATTATCGGTACAGTGAAAGGTAACTTATTTCTCTTCTGCACAGAGCATAATGTGAAGTTTTATACCTGCTTTTACAATTTTGTTTTCTAAAAACCTAAAACTCCTGCAGTGGTCTAATTTAATGGCTTTTAAGTTACATATGACCATTAAAACCTCACTTTTTTTTTGTTTTCTCGTTTTTGCACTTAATAGTAATGTATATTTTTACATTGAAAACCTTGTTCTAGCTGAAGGTGATTGAGAAGGAAAGGGTGAGTGAGTAGAACCATAGCATTGTAGGTACTAAATCACTTTTCATATTGAGTGGATGAATTTCTAACAATCAATAATAGTAATATAAAGGTAATAGTACTATAAAGGACAAACCAACTCGTTTGTAATAACCTAAGGTGGATATTTGGATCAGTAACTTGTTTTTTACTATGCCTAGAATAATTGATAAAGGATATAGGGATAGCCCAGAGTCTGTCCTCAAGTAGAGCATTTTGATTCTCTTCAAGAAAACAAACTGGCATGGTTTGTATTAAAAACTCTTGCACAAATTGTAATGTGATACTGTGAAACAAATTTAAAACATTGCCTCTTTGCATCACATACCTCGTTTTTCAGAAACTTTCCAAACTGCTTGTCCTTGACCTCTACAAGTAAGGAACGTTTTCTGAAGCAGAATTTAAAGTGGACAGCATTTATAGAATTAACATTTTAAAATCTAGTCTTAGGAAGTTGGATATGTGGTTTCTTATTGGCCTTGATAATATGTCTATAATCTCTTTATAAACTTTGTCAACCACCTGTTTTTTCTCTCTAGTTTTTCTTCTGTTTTTCTTTATCTACATGTTGTTGTGGGGCTTTTGCTGTGAGTGTTTTGAAGCATCTTTCCAGTGTTGCATTGCGGAGGGGAGGAGAAAACAAAACTAACTTTTGCAAGAGATGTTCATGTAATTTATTTTTGAAAGCTTTGTTGAATATCTAAGATTTTCTGCCGCTTTTTGACAATCTTCTGTATTTATTTAGAAAAATGTGTTACTTGAAAACATGACATAGAACAGTGAGTTAACAATTTACATGTGTCGTGTGATCTATAGGAGTATAATATACTGTGGCTAATTCTTCATCTGCACAACAGTTGATCCTTTGCTATAACCATTTATATTGGGAGTGTGATCTAAGTATAGTGTGTCAAAGCCAACGTTTAGAATTTGCTACGAGGGTAGAATATATATTGAATTTTGTACGAAGAACTATTTGTTTAAATTATATAACTGGGATATTTTGCCACTTTTTAAAATGATTTCAGAAGAGATCCTAGAGAGCTAAGATTAGTAATTTGTGTGGGTATATATGTTTAGATATTTAAGGTACATTTGCATAGTATGATGAGAATACAAGTAAAAGGCACAATGGGGACTACAGAATTAAAATATAGGCTAACATATGCCAGTCCCACTTGAACTTTGTTTTTGCATTTGAAGAATGTATTTAGCACTTTCCTATATATTTTTTACACATTGAAAACTGGACTTGGTATAACTATGTTATAGGAAAGTAGAAACTGTATTCTTTATTTTCCACCCTCGTTTTCTGTTATCTTACAAAGTTGATGCTTAGGCATCAGGCTGATTTCACTGGTGCATGAGGAGAAGTGGGTGTGCTGTGCAAGGAATCAGATTCCTTCCCTATGTGAAGCAGTTTCAAATGGCATTCAATGTTCAGTGCTCAGGTATGGAGTAAGTACTGTAGTCCTTTGGGGGCAAATGTGTAGATATTTTTAAACATTTTGCCATAATTGCACAATTTTTTGCATTTTTATCTGATGGCATTGTTTCTTATAATAAAATCTTTTCTCACTAAAAACTTCCACTGTTGTAACTTGACCTCTGACTAGTGAGTTCCACAGAATTAAAAGTTGGTGAAAAACATGAAATACCTTCTGTCATAGTAGAATGGAATAAGATGTTAATCTATCAAATATTTGGCCTCTGGTACAAAATGAACTGGTTAATATCACCTAACATAATGCTCTTTAAATTCCAAAGCAAGCTTGCTTATATCAGTAATTCCTTTGTTTGCTTTGCTTTGGCCTAAACTTTTGTTATTCTACTCCTCTCTCATACTTCACATCCAATCCGTCAGAAAATCCTGTCCCTTCTTCAAAATATACCTAGACTCCGACCACATACCACTGTGCACCACTACCACCGGAGTCTAAACTAGCCTATCTTGTCTGCCTTCTTCACTCTTGACTGGTTGTAACCTATTCTGTTCTCCACACAGTAGCCAGAGTGATCCTGTTAAAACACAAGTCAGATGACATCCCTCTTCTGCTCAAACTGGAGCAGAAGGAGATGGCTTCCCATCTCCTGTGGTGTGAGAGCCAGACTCCTTCCTTAAATGATCTACACCTCACAACCCCACCTCTTGGACTTCATCTACCATTCCACCAGCTCACTCTATTCCAGCCTCACGGACTGCTGTTCCTGAAGCACGCCAAGCCCTTCCAACATCACTGCCTTTGTCTTTGCTGTGTCTTTTGCCAAGGAAGCCCTAACAACTCACTTTACTCGAGCCACTATTAAAATTCCAGACAGGACTTCCCTAATCACCTTATGGAAAACTGAACACTCCCAACTCCGCTCGTACACACACCACCTGACCCTTCCTCCTTTATTTTTCACATATCTACCCCTATTGAAATGTAAGCTCCATGAAAGCAAGGGATTTGTTCTGTTCAGATCTGAGCCTAGCATATACTAGGCACTCGATAAATGTTTGTAAAAAGAAATGAATTTTCTGTTAAATCTTAGAAAACCCTGAGAGGTGGTAGAACCCATAGAATCAACTGTTTTATCTGACAGGAAACAAAGACGAAGTCAATTGCTGAAGGTCATCTCACTAATAAGGGGCTCATCTGGGATTAGAACAAAGATTTCCACTTTCACCTTAGTCTAGTTCCTATATGCTCCATTAGTTCCAAACAAAACTGATAGAAAAAGGTAGATGCTTTCCTAAGGCAACACGATTACTCCCCAATACTATTATTTAAAATATCTACTGGAATTTTTACTGTGATTGATTCTCAGTGACGGAATAGATGAGGTAGGAAAATACCTTCTCTTTGTCACCCCACCTGGATGCCCCATCTTTATATCATTCTGCTAGTACTACTGTTATGAGTTCTGTCCCTCAAATAAGGTGAAGAAAAACAAGAAGAAAAGGCTTGGGAAATACTGATTTAGAGTACTGTTATTTTGGTTCTTAAAATGACTTGCCATTTTAAAATCTTGGTTGTATGCCTGTGTTTTTTATTTGCAAATTATTTGCAAATACAAAAATTAAAAGGGGTCTAGTATCTCTAACTCTACAGAGCAATGCTGTAAATAACATCTGCTTGTCTTTTTAAAGTGATATTTGGCATTTTATATAATGGATGTAAGTGGGGGGGAAAAGAACATTTTCCTTTCATTTTATGCTTCTAAGATATACTAAAACTTCTTGACTTGGAACTTTGGTAGACAGAGTTCAAGTGTTTTTCAATAGTAAACATGAAGAGGTGGCATTAACTACTACCAGTTCTAGTAAGTATCAAGTTGATGAGTCCTTAATTCTTGTTCTCCACACTTCATTTTGACTACCTGTATCTCTCTGGTAGAAGATCCCAGAACCTAGAAAGTTGGGTACCTGGCTCATGGGTCTGCTGGTTTTCCTTTCTCTTTTGGTAACCAGCTTTAGCCCAGACACTGAATACATAAGGAAGCTACTCTACACATTTGGACAGGCGAATCAATATGGCTGCCATTTCAGAGAAAGGGAAAAGTACAGTCACAAAGTAAACATTTAGAGATTTAAATTGCTATGCCATAAAGGCAAAATTTAATCCATGAAAGTGTGAAGTGTATTATGACTGCTGAGGGGGGGCACAGTCCAGTATGACTAGGTAACCATGACACAATATTTACTTCCACTTCTTTTCAATCGTGTATTTTTTTTTAAAGATTTTATTTACTTTTGAGGGAGAGAGCGAGAGCAGGGGGCGGGGAAGGGCGGTGGGGAGGAGCTAAGGGAGAGGGATAAGCAGACTCCATGCTGAGTGTGGAGCCTGACGCAGGGCTCGATCCCATGACCCTGAGATCATGACCTGAGCTGAAACCAAGTGTCAGACCTTCAACTGACTGAGCCACCCAGGTGTCCCATAATCTTGTGTTTTAAAAGATTAAAATGGTACAAAATGTGCAATAAACTTCTCATTAGCCACCCACTTTATTATTCAAACTCTCATGCTCAAGAACCCTGCTATCAGGTTTTTGGGATCATTGAGATGCCAATCCATGGTCCCCCCCTACTTTTTCCACTATCCATCGGCCCCTACTGGGGAACTTTCCTGAACTTAGCCAAGGTCAGTTCCATGATTCATTCAGAATAATGTTATTTTGAGGAACCTCCATACTGTTCTCCAGAGTGGCTGCATCAGTTTGCATTCTCACCAACAGTGCAACAGTGATATTTTGAGAAGACAGAAGTCACTATATAGGCGTTCCCCCATCTCCCTGCCATCTACCTGAATTTTCTCTTCTCTTCTGACATCATGTATTTCTATGGTATTAAATGCCATTTGCATACTGATGACTTCCAAACTTGTATTTTCAAATGTACTTCTATTCTTGGCTCCATACTCATATCCAGCTGCCTACTAGATAGCTCCTGTTTGGGTTGGTAGAGACATCTCAAACTTAACATCTTTGAATTCTCCATTTCCATCATTCCCTGCATCTACTCAAGCCATTGAACAGGTCCGGAAAGTTCTACCCACAAAATGCAATTTATATCTGTCCACTCCTCTCCATTTTCACTACAAGCCAGTCTTCCACTGTAGCAACAGCACCATAACAATTCCTACTTCAACTTATATCCACATTCTCAGTAATACATCCCTAGTACAAGAGTCAGAGTGATCTTAACAAATGGTAATAAGTTTCTGCCAAGTGTAGAACATAGCAATTGCTTTCCATCAGGTGCTACATAAATGGCCCCTTGCTTACTTCTCCAACATTACCCAATATCACTTTCCACCCTTGCTACCCATTCTGTAGATACACTAGCTGTGGCAGACCTCATGGGGGTTCCTCCCATATACCCCTGGCACTCACTCTTCCCAAGCATATTGACCTTTACGGCTTCCAATTGCAACTACTTGCAATTCTTGCTGGCTCCTGGACCTTGCTTGGTCCACTGTCAGGCAGGCTGGAAGTGCCAGAGAGTTAACACCCCCTGAGGACTAGACTTCAGCCAATTCCTGATGGGACTCAGTTGATAAAACCCTAGCTTCTTTCTAAGGTGGTATACGTGAGGCATGTTCTTACACCGTCTCTTAGAGTTCTTCAGTGTAAATGAATCCTCGTAGCCCGTAATAGTAACCTGCTTGATAACCACACCTTCCCTGATTCACTTTCCTACTCTCCTCCCAATGCCTCTTGGGACATCCCGCCTCCCCTCAATGAACTTCTGGCACTCAGATCCTTGCTCAGGAATGGTTTCTGCAAAAGCCCAACCTGAGACACTGGCCACTTTTTCAATTCCTCAAGGCTCCTCCCTACATTATTAACTTTGTTCATGCTGTTTCCTGTACTTGGAAATTTCTTCTCTTCACCTGTTCTTTGCATGACGATTTCATTCTCATCTTTCAGGTCTCAGAGAAATCTTCCCTGATAATCCTAACTAAAATAAATGGCTGATCATGCTTGCTCACACCAGCCAAAGTGGTTTCCTTCCCTTAACTTCTTGTTTCTGTGTCCTCACTAAATAGTCAGTTCCATGAGGGCAGGGACCAGGTCTATTTGTTATGCAGTGGGTCCCCAGTACCTGGAAATGTGTCTAGCACATAACAGACTTTTTAAAAAAATAAATTTTTAATTTCAAAATAGTTTTAATTTATAGAAAATTTGCAAAGATAGTGCAACGACTTCCCCTATTCCTCACACACACCCTATTATTCACATCTTCTATTAATGAGCCAATATTGGTTATTATTAACCGAATACTTTCATAAATCTTTAGTTTTTATGTAATGTCCTATTTACGTTTCAGGATCCCATCCAGGATGCATTTAGTTGTCATCCTCCATAGGCTCCTGTTGGCTGAGACAGTTTCTCAGACCTTCTTTGTTTTTGATGACTTTGACGGTTTTGATGAGTGCTTATTGAGTCAGAGGTTTTGTAGAATGTCCCTCAATTGGCATTTGTCTGATGTTTTTCTTATTTTTAGACTGGAGTTATGTATTTTGGGGAGGAATTTTCCACAGAGGAAAATTACCATTCTATCACATCATCTCAAGGGTATATACTCTCCATATGACTTAGTGCTGTTGATGTTAACCTTGATCTCCTGGCTGGGATAGTGTTTGTCAGGTTTCTCCACTGTGAAGTTATCCTCCCATTCCACACTGTACCCTTTAGAAGGAAGTCATGATGTGTAGCCCACACTTAAGGAGTGAAGAGTTAACTATCACCTGAGGGTGGGGCATCTACATAAATTATTTGGGATTTTTCTGCACAGATTTGTCTCTTCTCCCTAATCTATTTTTTTATCCAACCACTTCTCTCAGTATGAACTCATGAATATTTATTTTGTGCTTTGGATTATAATCCACTACTACTTTATTTTGTGACTCAAATTGTTACAGCTTTGGCCACTGGGAGCTCCTCAGCTGGTGCCTGTGCACCTCTGACATACTCGCATCAATGTGAATGGTTTGGGTTTATTTATTTATTTATTTATTTATTTATTATTTATTAAACAGAAAGGGAAATACAGTTTGTGCATTAGCTTTCTTTCTTTCTTTTTTTTTTTTTTAAGATTTTATTTATTTATTTGACAGAGAGAGACACAGCGAAAGAGGGAACACAAGCAGGGGGAGTGGAAGAGGGGGAAGCAGGCTTCCCACGGAGCAGGGAGCCGGATGCGGGGCTCGATCCCAGGACCCTGGGATCATGACCTGAGCCAAAGGCAGATGCTTAACGACTGAGCCGCCCAGGCGCCCCAAAAGTTTTTGGGGGCAGTTTTCATTTCTGACCCTAAAAGATGCTCCAGGCTCACTTTGTATATTTCCTTCCCCAGCCCTAGAATCAGCCATTTTCCCAAGGACCTCTAGTTGTTTTTATTGGAGATCTGGGCATTAGGTGTGCTTATTGGTACTGGGATGTCATTGTTTCTAGACCCTCTCAGCTGACCAGATAAGGAAGTAAGTATTTGTATGTACTTTAACCTGGCTGCCACCATCCATCATCCACTTACTTAATTGTTAAATTTTAGTATACACATAGAGTGCTGTCAGAATTGTTAACCTGCACTCCTGTGGGGAGTCACTCTATCAGTTAGAGTACAGTTCTTATGTACAATCCCTTTGCCTTTACACTTACAGACTCCACTCATTTCCCAAGTTATTCAGGTCAGTACCTCTTCCTTCCATCTACTTTAGTGAGGTTGCTTTATACATTTTTAATAATTTATATGATAATATTTTTCTTCTTTAGCCTGTGAAATGGTGGATTATATTCATTGATTTTCAAATGTTGAACTAGCCTTGTATACCTGGAATAAATCCCACTTGATTATGAAGCATTTTTTTATACATTGTTGGATTTGCTTTGCTTATATTTGTTGAGAATTTTTGAGTGTATGCTAATGAGAAATATCAGTCAGTAGTTTTCCTTTCTTGTAATGTTGGTTTGAGATTAGGGTAATGCTGGTGTCTTAGTAAGAATTAGGAAGTTTTTCCTTTTATTCCATTTTCTGGAAGAGATCATGGAAATTTGGTATAATTTCTACCTTAAATGTATGGTAGAATTTACAGGTAAAACCATCTGGACTTGATGCTTTATTTTTGTAAAAGTTATATATTACTAACTCAATTTCTTTAATAGCTGTAGAGCTCTTACCTATTAGAGTTATTTTAAATTCCCACTCAGACAATTCCAAAATCTCTGACATATCTAAGATCTGTTCTGATGCATGATTTTTCTCTTCAGAATTTTTTTCTTGCATTTTAGCATGTCATAATTATTAACTGAAAGTCAGACATGATGAATCAGGGAATAAGAACAAAGATAAACAGAACCTTAGTGTGAGGATTTTTGTTCATATGGCTAGGAGCTGGGCTTTGTGAATGATTGCTGTACTTGTAGGGGTTAGAGGCATCAAATTGCTCTAGCACCCTTGTTTCTCTCCCCGCTTACCTTTGGTCTTCTCTAAGTACTTCTACTCGGAGAGTCTGTGTCTTGCAGCTCTCTCAGCTATAATGAATCCACTCTTATTATACGGAAGCTTGTTGGTGTGGTTGTATGGTATGGGAGAAAGAGAACAGTATAAAATCTTCCAATTAAATCTGAGTCTTTGAGTGGGCTTGTGTCACAGTGCTGCGACCTTCACAGGTGTTTCTCCTGTGGTCTAGCTTTTTATTTTGCCTTGCACCATCCACCCATCCCCACTGTAGCATTCCCCATCTGTTTCCTTAAAGCCCTGGCCCCTACTGACTGTGTAGATTCCTTTCTCCCTTAGGTGAGACAGGAATGCCCTCTCTTCCTCCAGCTTTTATCAAGCTCTGTCAAAGTATTTCTCCCTGGAGACGCCTTTGCGATGGAAAAGGTTCTGGGTATATTTCACAATTATTATCCCTTCCCTCTTGCTGGAGCACTAGGGGATATTTCTCAGATCCTTGCCATGAGACTTTGGTGGGGTGATTATAGGTAAAGCCCACAAAAGTGTAGGGGCCCCTCTGAGACTATAGTTCTCAGGATTTCTTCACTTTCATGCTAGTCCATGCTCAGCCTTCAGTAATTCATCTGAATTACCATGTAAGTGTTCTTAACAATTTATGGCTCTTGGGACTTTTGGGCCAGGTAAGCAAATGTTGACTACAACTGTCTGGATTCAGCTGTACTCCAGATTTCAGGGTGACTATTTGCCCTGCAAACAATTCCTCTGGTGGGTCCAAGAAAAGTCACCGATTCTCAGCTTGAACAGCTTTATCTTGTAAGGTTGTAAATGACAACTTCCAAGC
This sequence comes from Phoca vitulina, assembly GCF_004348235.1. Taxonomy (NCBI): domain Eukaryota; kingdom Metazoa; phylum Chordata; class Mammalia; order Carnivora; family Phocidae; genus Phoca; species Phoca vitulina. The sequence goes on from NW_022589716.1 coordinate 23,318,168, forward strand.
TCTGCACATTCCAGTGCTGAATCTGGAAGTCCCTATAATAAACTTCTAATGTATATCTGTTGACTGAATGAGTTATTCTTTACTTCCTACATAAATTATTTATTTAGTTATGTGTGTGATATGTATGTATATATTTTATATGTATGATATATTTCACAATAAAAAATAAGTGAAAAAGTTAGTCTTACTTTGTAAAACATGCTCATACACTTAATCATATTTAGGTATCTTTTGTTTGTAATTTACATAATCATGGAATTATTTAACATAGTTCAGTGAATGGTGACTCTCGAGTACCTAATAACCCAGTTTTCTAGCACCAAATTAAAATTATGTGATATAATTTAATTAAAATCGTCAATCTATTTTGAGATTTTTTTATCATACTATGAAAACTAATTGAATGTTACAATGTAATAATTTTAAATTATCCTTATCATGTATATACAGAACATTTTCTATTGATTAGTTTGTTAGAAATAAATGGGATTTAGGGCGCCTGGGTGGCTCAGTTGGTTAAGGGACTACCTTTGGCTCGGGTCATGATCCTGGAGTCCTGGGATCGAGTCCCACGTCGGGCTCCCTGCTCAGCAGGGAGTCTGCTTCTCTCTCTGACCCTTCCCCCTCTCATGCTCTCTCTATCTCATTCTCTCTCTCAAATAAATAAATAAAATCTTTAAAAAAAAAAAAAGAAAGAAATGGGATTTAATAGGTCCTTTTCTTCCTTTCTTTCCTTTTCCACAAAAATATGCACAATTGCATGATTTGGTGGGAAAAAAACTACACATAAATGCTAACAAATAGAAAATGTTAATATATTTCCTAAGTATTTTTTATTGGTCTTATGAACAGGACTTATAGTATTTTTGGTGAATATAAGCAGATTTCTTAACCTCTCAGAGTTTCAGTTTTCTTGTATATAAACTAGGGTTAATAATATAATCCACCTTGTAGACCTTTTGTGAGGTTCAAATAAACATGACAAACTCTTATCACAGTGCCTGGCACATAATGAACACTCTATAAATAATGTTCACTGTTGTTAGTATTATTAATAACTCTAGTCTTTTGGATATACTTAAAACATAGCCTCAGTAGAACAAGATTTTCTTTCTTTTTTTTTTTTTTTAGAACAAGATTTTCTTAACAGCTTATTGGACATATATGCTAAAGAGAAGGGAAGCCATTTGCACTCTTGTTAATGACATTGTGCCCATAATCCCCATGTGAAAGCAATTGTCACAGTTTTCTGGTCACACAGTTCTCACTTTCCTTTCTGCACTGTGCATTTCTGAAGGATTGAACTTAAATGATATTTAAAGCAAGCTTGTAACCTCTGTCTGCAAAATAAAAATAAGGGTTTTTTGTTGTTTGTTTTTAAGACCTGTCCCTCACGTTTATCTTATCCTCTGTTGTCACTTAGAGATAAGGATCTAATAGCGTTCAGGTCACATAGTTCAGTGTTTGAAACCTGTGATTCCAAAGATCCTTTAAGGATAAAGAGGTAAGGTCAAAATACCTCAAACCAACACTTAGATTAGGATGTTTGATACCTACCTATCCATAAGTCAGGCGGCCAAAGTGAAGTTTTAAAAATCACACACTGGGAGGAATTTGTACAAACGCAGGACAGAATTTCCTTGTAATCAGGGAGCATCTGAGATGGTGAGAAATCCCCGGATGCTCTCTGACAATTGGTCTAAGCTCAGGAGTTAAGTCAACGTGGGCAAAGAATGAGATCCATGGAGAGTAAGGGAAATGCAGGCTGAAAAGGGGCTTCTGGATCTGGCAGTTTAAAGCCTGAAAATGACAGATCAGACTCAGCAGGGTGCTGGGGAGAGAAATCACACTGCTGTGCACCGAGGTGCGAGTTGAAGGTGTGAGTGCGTGTGAGTGAGCAAGGGCGCGGGCACTCTGCCCAGAAAGCCTGGAGGCAGGGAGATTCTGAGATGGGCAGGTCCTGGAGCCACCAAGTTAAAAAAAAAAAAAAAATCAGAACACTCAGTACCTTTCCAATAAAAATAGGATATGAGAAATACCTGTGCAAAAAGTCATAACCTATCCCATTTCTAGACTGTGCCCAGTTGAGAGTTCTGCAGTATCCCCATTCTCCCTAAAGTAATGCAAGTTACAGAGGTAAGGGACATGCAGAAACCTACAGGTAGGGTCTGGAATGATGAAAAAACAAATCCCTAGAAACAGAAGGAGAGTGAAAGGCAACAAAGAGAAAATGATACACTTTTTGTGGCCTCTCACATTTATGCAAGAGCATAATGTGAAACGAAGTTTTTGCAACTTCTTGCTACTTTGCCCCACGGGTGGGATGAAATTTAACTGAGAGCCAAATCTGGTCCCACTTCTGACCAGAACATCTGGTTTGTGATAAGTATTCGACAATCCTGTGTTTTCTAAAGTATGCAGTGGGTGTGGTGATGGCAGGAGTCACTGGATGCAGAATGGATGAGTTAATCAGAGCACGTCATAACGTGAAGGTGGGGAGGACCTGAGTCCTTTCTTGGAGTAGTGTCTTAGCAGAGAGGTTGGGGAGATGGTGTACGTCATGTAGACCTGGCCCGCACGGATTCATGGGTTGCATTCATGGTTTCTGGATCTCAACACCAGGCTGTAAAGCACGTGCCTGGGGCTTTAGTCCTGGGACAACTGTAGTCCACAGTTTATAAAGCCACACTATATAGCCGGGGGTAGGGAAAGAGGAAGGCAATTTGGCATGTGAATATATACTTTTATGGTCATACATAAATGTGATATACAGCAAAATATGTACATCTATATGTGTATGTCTTTCTCAAAGTTTTCTAAGAGATATGATTTTCTCTTAAACCTACATCTCACCGTTTCGAAAATAAAAAACTACCCACATTTTATTGGGTACTGAGCTGTACAAGTTTGACTTGCCGTTCAGCATGACAAACTCTATATTTTAAGCCCGCGTATCCTATTTATCATACTTGTATATGACAATAGCCTCCCATGTGGAAAATATTTTAATGTTTATGAGCCACCAGCTAACATCTTATTCCTGCACAACACTTTCTATTTTTCCAAATGCTTTTATATGTTATCTTTTTGGATCCCACTCCCAGTACTGCAGCCATCTGTCACTGCCTCTGTTTTTACTGCTGAAGAAACAAACTGAAAGGAAATTGTTAAATTTGTGGGATCCAATGTAGCTGTACGTGAAAGCGGACACGTCAAGCTCTTCCCAGTCCCCAGGGAATGGGGACCCAGGAAGATGGCCCACAGGGTTATATTCACAACCAGAATGTTGGAGGTGTTAGGACTGCAGACAGTTGGAAAGGAAGCGGGCGTGGGATGTGAGGAGGGTGAGCTCACTTTTGGATGAGCCGCGGTGCAAGTGGCCGTGGGATAACTATGTATAGATCGCTGCGCAGACAAGCAGCCAGGAGGGGCGTGGAGGCAGGAAACGGGATGAAGGTGAGAGGTCAAGCGAAGATGTGGATTTGGCAGCCGTCCAAACCCTGATCAGCTCGGGCTCCTGCACGGAGCCTGGATAGAGAGAGGGGCGCTGGGGGAAAAGCCAAGCCTCGGAGGCCCCACGTGAGGCACGGGAGAGGGAAGAGAGACTTTCTAAGGAGCCAAGTACAGAGAGGTCCCCAGAAACCCAGGAACGCAGCCCTGAGAAAGGAAAGGGGCCGCGTGGTGGAGTGAGAGCCCGGTGTTTAGAATGACAAAGACTCCTGAAATGAAACCAGGCAAAAACTCTTGTTCCTGAGCGCCTGGTTAGGTGTTAAGTTTTCAAGGCGGACTCGGAAAACTTGTTTATTCATATGGAATAACCAGACATTGGAATGGATCTGAACACCTCATTCCCTAACCAGTATGGCTCAGAGGAATTTGGCTCCGTTTTTTAAATGACTGCCCCACTGGCCTCTTACACCCCTGCGCCTTCCCTCGGCGCTCTGGTCCTCCTCGGTCCCCGCCTGGATCTGCAACTCCTGCGGGCCGGACAGGGTGCGTTTAATCTCGCCGTGTTCACTGAGCACAGAGCGAGGAGCCTGCAGCGGGGAGTCCCTCGCCTATGTGACCAATGCAGGTGACCGTCCCTCTTCTCACCACCACGGGTTTATTTCTCCTCTCTGGGACTTTGACTCCACATGTCCCCATTGTTTGGAAAGATACATTTTTCAGGCTTAGGGGTGATTGGCAAACATTTTTATATGGGGCTTGGCATTTAAACATCCGGAAAAGTTGTGAAATCAATTTTCTGCAGATAAAGATGGACAGATGGAAATATCTGGTGCTTTTTCTTACACATGTGCAATATACATATGAGATCATTGCTTGTTGTGCTACACTTGAACTCTATTTTACCAGATTTTAGGAAGAGTATTGTCTTTTGTTTTGGAGCATGAGCGCTCCCGTGGAAATACTGTCTCTTGACTGAAAAGAGAGCTGGGTGTGGTATGTTTATTGGTGTCGAGTTTTCATATGCTTTTCCCAAATGCTTACCAAATCTCTTTGGAGAATTTAGATTTCCTTTTTGTTCAAACTGTGGACAATCGCACCAAGTCCATCTATTTTATCCCACTGTATGTGGTGAAGGAGGGTGAAGAAAAACTAAAATTAACAGAGATGCAAAAGGAGAAGGGGACTACTATTTTTTTAATCACATGTGGGAGCCCATCTTGGAAACTAAAGGATCTGTGAGCATCATGAAGCAGACTGCAAAACTTTAATATTGTAACTCAGAGGGTGCCTGGGTGGCTCAGTCGGTTAAGTGTCTGCCTTCTGCTCAGGTCATGATCCCAGGGTCCTGGGATCGAGTCCTGCATGGTGCTCCCGGCTCAGTGGAGAGCCTGCTTCTCCCTCTGCCCCTCCCCCTGCTTGTGTTCTCTCTCTCTCGCTCGCTCGCTCACTCTCTCTCTCTCAAATAAATAAATAAAAACATATTGTAACTCAGATATATGGGGAATAATAATTTCATTATTTTGGATATCCCCAAGCAGGCCATCTTTCTGGTTCCCTACTCACTGGGGAGTGGGAGGAAATTAATAAAATGTCCACTTTTATTTACAGCTAAGTGAGATCCAGTAAGCTTAATAACTCCCTTACAGGAGTCCTCAGTATTTCAGATAAACACACCCAGTTTTATCCCCACCTGACCAGGCAGTCCTACCAAATCAATATGGCCATGTCCCGGGTGTGGGGGCAGCTCAGGGGATGCTCTTGTCCAGAGTTCTAAATTAAGATGAGGCAGGAGCTCTGCCCATGCTGTTGCTACCACATCTGTCTCATCCTCTCTTCTCTATGCGAGGGCAGCAACGACACAGTAGTCATCCTGACCATTCAGCTCTTGTCCTTCTGTGCACTCCTCACAGCTCTCTCTCTGCCCCTAGACTCCCATCTTACAGAAACCTCCGTATGCCAGTGAATAAGCCTGGCACTTGGTAATGTGAGAGTGAATGGTACAGGAATGGGGGACTCTGCCTCAAAGGAGAAGCTGGGTTTACAAGATTATTTTCTTGCCTCATAATCCTATTTTGCATGCCATACGCTCAGTATTGCTTTATTCTTTGTCTCTGTCATCTTTCACTAAAAAAATCCCAACCACATGTAGGAGATAGTTAACCCCTAGGGGCCAGGAAAACACTCTTGAATGACAAAAGGAAGAATATTACCACACTTCAAATACACATTCTTGTCTTTTTCCTAAATGCCATTCAGATCACCTTTCCCCCACTCCCACCCCCTTTTCCTGGAGCCCCCAACCCAGTACCATAGCGCTCTCCACGCTTCGGCCCCCAGAGCCCACTTCACATTGTCATTTTATAACACTTTTCCTACTCTACTGTGTTGGATTTACTCTTTTCTTCTTTCTTGACCTCTACTTAGTATTATATAAACCCATTTTCTAGTAGTTTCTAAGAAAGAACATTTGGAGGTAAATTTTATTAAATCCTTGTTTATCAGGGGCGCCTCGGTGGCTCAGTTGGTTAAACGTCTGCCTTCGGCTCAGGTCCTGATCCCAGGGTCCTGGGATCGAGCCCCACATCAGGCTCCCTGCTCAGTGGAGAGTCTGCTTCTCCCACTCCCTCTCCCCCTGCTGTGCTCTCTCTCTCTCTCTCACTCACTCACTCTCTCTGTCAAATAAATAAATAAAAATCTTTGAAAAAATAAATAAATCCTTGCTTATCAGCAGATGTCCTCATTTTACTTGACATGTGATGGATAAATTCTGAGGACAGAATTCTAGATTGAATAATTTCCCCACTATATGGAAGGCATTGCTTTCTAGCATTCAGTTCCATCATTGGTAAGTCTGATGTCCTATGTTCCCTGTCCCATTTTCTTTGTTCTTGTGTGTTTGTGGCATGTGTGTGTGATAATATATTATGTATGTATACAATTTTTTTTTTTTAAAGATTTTATTTATTTATTTGAGAGAGAATGAGAGAGAGCACATGAGAGAGGGGAGGGTCAGAGGGAGAAGCAGGCTCCCTGCCGAGCAGGGAGCCCGATGCGGGACTCGATCCAGGGACTCCAGGATCATGACCTGAGCCGAAGGCAGTCGCTTAACCAACTGAGCCACCCAGGCGCCCTGTATGTATACAATTTTTTTAAACCATCATTTAGTGTAGGCTGAGGGTGGTGAGGATGAATGTACACATGGCTTACATATAATTTTCATCAGAAAGGTACCTTTCTTTTTTCTATATTATGTTGTGTTTTATCAGAGTATCTTCAAGTGATATGTTCATAAGGTTCATGGGTAGTATACTTTTTGAATCTGTGTGTATCAGAAAAGGTTTTTATGTTTTGTATTTTTATTTTACCTCAACCCCGATTGTAAAAGTTCAAAATCCTTTACTCTTAGAACTTTGTAGGTTTTTCTCCATTATCTTCTAGCATTTAGTGTCATGGAGAAGCCTGATGCTTGTTTAATTCCTAGTCCTTTGTGAATAATCAGTTTTTGCTTCATTCTAACACAGGTAGGGTTTTAACTTTATTCTGGAAATTTAAAACATCAGGAAAGGCTACCAGGGGGCTAGTGGCTATGGGGAAGACACCAGGTCCCCATTACTCTAGCATGAATCAGAAGTAGTGTCAGGACTAGAGAAATGTGCTGCCACCATGCACTGGGGAGTATGTTCTTCTGGGTCTCATCTTCCCAGAAAAGGTGAGGCCAAAGGGGGGATTATCAGCATGTTAACTTCAGGACACAGGTGCATGGAAAAATATATAAAATAAAGTTGTTATTCCATCTATCAAAAAACTGTTAGCTGTCATTCTAATATAGCTTCCTACAAAAATGGCCTGCTGACCTCAGATTTGAGGAGCTCCCTGGCAGTGTTTATAAACAGTATCCAATCTAGCAGAGCTGACCCTTAAAGGAAGGGATTCAACACATTCAAAGAGAAAATAGAGTATCCAAAATTGCTGACTGTGGATGTGCATAGCCCAGGACACTCGGAAGCTGAATGGCTGAACAAATGCTATATACCATTAATATCCAACTCTTGTCACAGACTTAAAGAGCAAGCTTCAAGTGGGTTCCCAGGTAAATGTGGAAATGTGGAATCAAAGTAATACCTCATGCTAAAATTAGCTGGATATATCTTTATTGTTTTCCTAAAGAAAGTGAAAGTAGCCTGAAAGATCCTCTAAATGAATGGTGATTTTCTTATGGGTAGGCCATAAACTTAGCAATGGGGACCTCACTGCAGAGTAGAATAGGAAGAAGGGATGGAGAAGGAAATGCACAGCCTCGCCATCTATACTTATTCTGAACCAAATGCCTAAAAGCACAAGGGGGTAAGTGGGAGAGAAGAGAAGCAGTGATCAGCTTTGCGTATGCTAACCAAGTCAGTTGAAGAAAGAAAGAAAGAAAGAAAGAAAGAAAGAAAGAAAGAAAGAAAGAAAGAAAGAAAGAAAGAAAGAAAGAAAGAAAGAGTTACTCACTGCGGGATATGTGACATAGGAAGCCATCCTAACCTCCTGCTGACCCCAATTTGAAGAATGCTAGAAGTGGGGAATGGTGTTGCCACTAGGGCAGAAGACTCGACTGATCTGATGAGAAAGTATTTAAAAACAAGATATCCAAATTAAAACTACTGGCAGACAACTGCTTCCTCAAACCATCCCTACTCTGCTCTTGATAGAGGACATTAATAAACTGTCCACATTCAAAGAAGAGTAACATGAAGAAAGGAACAATCTTGGGATCTATGCATTGATTCTGCAAAGAGAGAGCGAGGGAGAGGGAGAGAAGAAGAAGAAGAAGAAGAAGAAGAAGAAGAAGAAGAAGAAGACAATGGAGGAGGAGGAGGGAGGAGGAGGAGGGAGAGGGGAGGAGGAAGAGGAGAAGAAGAAAACATAACAAACAATTTGGAGATAATGAAAACATGACAGAAGAATTACTCCAGGAAACAAAAGAAAATTTCAGATACATACTAATCTATATTCTCCTACCAGTTGAAGAAAACATATACTATACAGAAAAAAGAGGTCAAAGAGGTGATAAGAAGAAAAAAAAAAAAGAAAGAAAGAAAAATATGCTGGGAGAACTTACAAAAGAAATGAGAGCTAGTCAAATCATTGCAGAGAGCAGAAGAAATGTAAAGTAGAAAGGACTGCTGCCAGGGGCCTGAGGAAAGATTTGAAAATCACACAGAGAAAAGCTATACTCTCACACTGATATATGTAAAATTCAATATCTATAGTGAATAAAAATATTCAATAAGCTAGGAATAGAAATTAATTTGCTTTGGTTGGTATAGAATACCTTAGTAGAAACTCACATGAAACATTTGTGTTGGAGTAACTATACCGGTATTCCTACTGAAGTCAGAAGAAGAGGTGCTATTATTTATCCCTGCCTTAGCAGTGTAAAATTAGAAAAGGCAGCAATAATACAGTTTATAGGCAAAACACAGACAAGATTATTTATCTGTGAATGATTGGTTTGCCAACCTAGAAATTGCCAACCTAGAATAGGCAAAACACAGACAAGATTATTTATCTGTGAATGATTGGTTTGCCAACCTAGAATCAGAATGAAAAGAGTAGAAGTAATTATACAATTCAGTGAGTGGGGCAGGTTAAACAACATGTTATTAATAATGAATGAGTCAGCCAGGAAAGAAAGGAAGAAATAAAAAAAATACGGGGCACCTGAGTGGCTCAGTTGGCTGAGCATCTGACTCTTGATTTCAGCTCAGATCATGATCTCCAAATTGTGGGATTGAGGCCTACATTGGGCTCCATGCTCAGTGCGGAGTCTGCTTGTCCCTCTTCCTCTTCTCCTCCCCTGCTTGCACTCTCCTCTGTCTCTCCCTCCCCCAAATGAATAAATAAAATCTTTTTAAAAAAATACATGGAAACAAATGAAAATGAAAACATGACAGTCCTAAACCTTTGGGATACAGCAAAAGTGGTCCTAAGAGGGAAGTATATAGCAATACAGGCCTACATTAAGAAGCAAGAAAAGTCTCAAATAAAAAACCTACCTTACCCCTAAAGGAGGTAGAAAAAGAACAAGAAACAAAGTCTAAAGCCAACAGAAGAAGGGAAATTATAAAGGTGAGAGCAGAAATAAATGATATATAAACTATAAAAACAATAGAACAGATCAATGAAACCAGGAGCTGGTTCTTTGAAAAAATTAATAAAATCGATAAACCCCTCACCAGACTTACCAAAAAGAAAAGAGAAAGGACCCAAATAAATAAAATCACAAATGAGAGAGGAAAAAAAACAACCAACACCACAGAAATACAAACAACTGTAAGAGAATATTATGAAAAACTATATGCCAACAAATTGGATAACCTGGAAGAAATGGATAAATTCCTAAAAACACATAAACTACCAAAATTGAAACAGGAAGAAATAGAAAACTTGAACAGACTGATAGCCAACAAAGAAATTGAATCAGTAATGAAAAATCTCCCAACAAACAAAAGTCCAGGGCCAGATGGCTTCACAGGTGAATTTTACCAAACATTTAAACACAACTTAGTACCTATTCTCCCCAAACTATTCCAAAAAATAGAAAGTGAAGGAAAACTTCGAAATTCATTTTATGAGGCTAGCATTACCCTGATACCAAAACCAGAAAAAGACTCCACTAAAAAAGAGAACTACAGGCCAATATCCCTGATGAACATGGATGTAAAAATTCTCAACAAAAAACTAGCAAACCAATTCCAATAGTACATTAAAAGAATCATTCACCACAATCAAGTGGGATTTACTCCTGGGCTGCAAGGTGGTCAATATTCGCAAATCAATCAATGTGATAAACCACATTAATAAAAGAAAGGATAAGAACCACACGATCCTCTCAATAGATGCAGGAAAAGTATCTGACAAAATACAGCATCCATTCATAATAAAAACCCTCAACAAAGTAGGGTTAGAGGTAACATACCTCACCATAATAAAGGAAAGGCCATATATGAAAAACCCACAGCTAACATCATCCTCAATGGGGAAAAACTGAGAGCTTTTCCTCTATGGTCTAGAACAAGACAGGGATGTCCACTCTCACCATTGTTATTAACATAATATTGGAATCCTAGCCACAGTAGTCAGATAACAAAAAGAAATATAAGGCATCCAAATCAGCAAGGAGGAATCAAACTTTCACTATTTGCAGATGACATGATACTCTGTTTAGAAAACCCAAAAGCCTCCACCAAAAAATTGCTAGAACTGACACACAAAGTCAGCAAAGTTACAGGATGCAAAATCAACATACGGAAATCTGTTGCATTTCTACATACCAATAATGAAGCAGAAGAAGGAGAAATCAAGGAATCTATCCCATTTACAATTGTACCAAAAACCATAAGATATCTAGGAATGAACCCAACCAAAGAGGTGAAAGACTTATACTCTGCAAACTATAAAACAGCTGATGAGAGAAACTGAAGCTAACACAAAGAAATGGAAAAACATTCCATGCTCGTGGATTGGAATAAGAAATATGGTTAAAATGTCTGTATTACACAAAGAAATGTACACAATTTTAAAAAAAGATATTATTTATTTGGGAGAGGGAGAGAGAGGGAGAAGCAGGCTCCCCCACTGAGCAGTAAGCCTGATGTGTGGCCTGATCCCAGGACCCTGAGATCACAACCTGAGATGAAGTCAGATGCCCAACTGACTGAGCCACCCAGGGAATCCAAGAAATCTACACATTTAATGCAATCCTTATTAAAAAAACCAACAGCATTTTTCACAGAGCTAGAACAAGCAATCTTAAAGTTTGTATGGAACCACAAAAGACCTGAATAGCCAAAGCAACCTTGAAAAAAAAGCATAAATTTGGAGGCATCACAATTCCGGACTTCAAGTTATGTTACCAAGCTGTAATGATCAAGACAGCATGGTACCGGCACAAAAATAGACACACAGATGGTAATTTAATCTTCAATAAATCAGGAAAGAATATCTAATGGGAAAGAGAATGTCTCTTCAACAAATGGTGCTGGGAAAACTGGACAGCAACATGCAAAAGAATGAATTGGACCGCTTCCATATACCATACACAAAAATAAATTCAAAAATGGATTGAAGACCTAAATGTGAGACCTGAGGCCATAAAAATCCTAGAAGAGAACATAGGCAGTAACTTCTTTGACAATGGCCATAGTGATGTATGTCTCCTGAGACAAGGGAAACAAAATAAAAAATAAACTATTAGGACTACATGTCTCCTGAGACAAGGGAAACAAAATAAAAAACAGACTATTAGGACTACATCAAAATAAAAAGCTTTTGCACAGTGAAGGAAACAATCAACAAAACTAAAAGGCAACCAGGGAATGGGAAAAGATATTTGCAAATGACATATCTGATAAAGAGTTAGTATCCAAAATATATACAGAACTTATAAAACTCAACACCCCAAAAAACAAATAATCCAATTAAAAAATGGGCAGAAGACATGAATAAACATTTTTCCAAAGAAGACATAAAGATGGCATATAGACTCATGAAAAGATATTCATCATCACCCATCATCAGGGAAATACAAATCAAAACTACAATGAGATATCACCTCACACCTGTCAGAATGGCTAAAATCACCAACACAAGAAATGGCAAGTGTTGGTGAGGATGTGGAGAAAGGGGAACCCTCTTACACTGTTGGTGGGAATGCAAGCTGGTGCAGCCACTCTGGAAAACAGTATGGAGGTTCCTCAAAAAGTTAAAAATGGAACTAGCCTATAATCTAGCAATTGCACTACTAGGTATTTATCCAAAGAATATAAAAATACAGATTCAAGGGGATACATGCACCTTTATAGCAGCATTGTCTGTAATAGCCAAGATATGGAAGCAGCCCGTGTCCATTGACTGATGAATGGATAAAGAAGATGTGGTGTGTGTGTGTGTGTGTGTGTGTGTGTGTGTGTGTGTGTAATGGAATATTACTCAGTCATAAAAAAGAATGAGATCTTGCCATTTGCAGTGACATGGATGGAGATAGAGTGTATTATGTTAAGTGAAGTAAGTCAGAGAAAGACAAATACCATATGATTTAATTCATACATGGAATTTAAGAAGCAAAACAAATAATCATAGGGGGAAAAAGAGAGGGAAACCAAGAAACAGACTCTTAACTATAGAGAACAAACCGATGGAGGGAGGTGGGTGCGTGGCTGGGTGAAATAAGGTAATGGGGATTACAGAGTACACTTGTGATGAGCATCAGGTATTGTATGTAAGTGTTGAATCACTAAATTGTATACCTGAAACTAATATTACATTGTATATTTACTAACTGGAATTTAAATAAAAATTGTGAAAAGGAAGTTAATATATGTAAAACATTTAGAAATTCCTGGCATATATGAAGTACTCTGTGTTAGCTATTAATTATGCATACTTGTTTAATGGTGAATTATTGGCCTTAATTCACTTTTTTATTGCCAGTTAATTTTTATAAGCAGCATATTAAGTAAAACTTCAATATATATTTTTATAAATGTGTACCAATTTATGTGTTTTATAAAATTATACTTCTCTACTGCTCAATTTTATAGCAATTTTCTTGTTTCTTTTTCTTCAATTTCAATACTATTAATATTTTTCTTCAAATTGAATACGACTTAAGATATACTCCTCTCTTGATATACCAATCTGTTTTCTTAAATAAATGTGATGTAGAATTTTATCTCACTTAAAAGCTTTCTATCCACATTATTTGCCCCCGAGATTTCATCATTCTTTAATTTTATGGAATGACGCCCACATCTAGAAGGCTGAAGAATTTAAGCAAGTCTTTTCAGGGGCTCATTGTGAGAGAATATTTATCTTTTGTTAAAAAAAAAAAGTAAGTACTCTTAACTTCTTAATGCATATATTCTTATGCACACATCTAAGTAGAGAAGGTAATAAATATTTTGTGGTTACATTTTTATCCCCATGTTAATTGTTAGCTTTGAAAAACCAAACAGGCTTCCCTATACCATCTCCAGTCTGAATTAAGGGCCACCCCTTTATGGTCCCAGAGAGCACCCTTGGAATGCTCTATCTTACCACTTGTTGGTTTGGGGTCCATCTCTGTGACCTCTTTGATGAAGATGTCTTTATGGGCAGTGATTGTGACCCACTCCCAACCACTACCACAGTACCTAGTTACACAGTTGGCTGTTTAAAAATGTTCGTGGAAAGAAATTAGGCTTTTAAAATGTGTTACTGCTATTCTTTGCAATCCATATTTATTTGATGTCATTTACAAATTATACATTCTGACTTCTTTCACTCAGGAATGTATAAGAAATAACATCTAACATTTATTGAACACTATATATGTCAGGGGCTTTTCTAAGACCTTAAGACATTAATTCATCTAAGCTTTACAGCAATACTAAGGGATAGGTACTATTATTATTCTCATTACAGATAAGGAAACAGACCTATAGGAAGATTAAGATTCTTGCTAAAGATCACACAGTTGGGAATATAGTCAATGGTACTGTAATAGTGTTGTATGGTGAAGAGGGTAACTACACTTTTGGTGAGCACAGCATAACATATAGACTCACCAAATCACTATGTTGTACACCTGAAACTAATGTAACATTTTGTGTCAACTATACATCAATTAAAAAATGAAAGAAAAAAAAAAGTCACACATTTGGTGAGCAAAGTGGGAAAATTTGAACCAAGAGAGTATCTCCACCTTATACCACACTGCCTCTCCTATGTCACCATGGTCATTTTATTTTTATTTTATTTTATTTTTTAGAAGATTTTATTTATTTATTTGAGAGAGAGAGAGAGAGCATGCGCATGAGTGGGCAGGGTGGGACACAGGCAGAGGGAGAAGCAGACTCCCCACTTAGCAGGAAGCCTGACATGGGACTCAATCCCAGGACACTGGGATCATGACCTGAGCTTAACTGATTGAGCCACCCACGTGCTCCCACCATGGTCATTTTATTTTATTTTTATTTATTTATTTTATTTTTTAATTTTTTTATTGTTATGTTAATCCCCATACATTACATCATTAGTTTTAGATATAGTGTTCCATGATTCATTGTTTGTGCATAACACCCAGTGCTCCATGCAGAACGTGCCCTCCTCAATACCCATCACCAGGTTAACCCATCCTCCCAACCCCCTCCCCTCTAGAACCCTCAGTTTGTTTTTCAGAGTCCATTGTCTCTCACGGTTCTTCTCCCCCTCCGATTTCCCCCCCTTCATTCTTCCCCTCCTGCTACATTCTTCTTCTTCTTTTTTTCTTTCTTAACATATATTGCATTATTTGTTTCAGAGGTACAGATCTGAGATTCAACAGTCTTGCACAATTCACAGCGCTCACCATAGCACATACCCTCCCCAGTGTCCATCACCCAGTCACCCCATCCCTCCCACCCCACCCCCCACTCCAGCAACCCTCAGTTTGTTTCCTGAGATTAAGAATTCCTCATATCAGTGAGGTCATATGATACATGTCTTTCTCTGTTTGACTTATTTCGCTCAGCATAATACCCTCCAGTTCCATCCACGTCGTTGCAAATGGCAAGATCTTATTCCTTTTGATGGCTGCATAATATTCCATGGTATATATATATATATATATATATATATACCACCATGGTCATTTTAAATACAGTTCATTTCATGTTAGTTCTATGATCAGTATCTTTTGAATGATGTACCAGTCATGTACTAGGCACTGACACACAGTGATCCTGCCCAAGGGAATCAATAATCTAGAGGGAGAAATAATAGTATAATCAAAATACTGTGTTGTAAGTGCAAAATACTTGCATATACTAGAGAAGTAATAGGAGGTATCTCTTGCTATGTAACAAATTATTCCAAACCCAACAGCTTAAAATAATAAGCATTTATTATCTGACAATTTCTGTGGGTCAGAAATTGGGCATGGCTTAGCTGGGTGCCTCTGTTCCAAGCTCCCTCACAGAGCTACAATCAAGGTGTTGGCTACAATCAAGGTAGTCTCATCTGCAGGTTCAACTGGAGGAGGATCTTGTGGTCAAGGCTGGGATTCAATTTCTCATAGGTTGGTAGATTGAGGACCTCAGTTCCCCACTAGCTATTGGTTAGAGGCCTTCGTCAGTTCCTTGCCATCTGGGCCTCTCCATAGGTACTAACAGTATTTGAGAGATCCAGTTTCCCTGCATTTGTTATTATCATGAGTTTTGATTTTATCCACTTGGATGGTTGTATGATACAATTTTTATTGGGGTTTTATTTCAGTCTCATTATGTGTAGCTGTTGTGGTGTTTCCACTGACTGCTCTGAGCATTCAGTGAATTTTGTCCACCATGGCAGAAGGTAACTCAATTCTCAGCTTTGTGTGGGCTTTAGAAATTTTCATTAAACACTTCCCAGTAATTATTTATCCATTCCTTTGGGTTTTACCCTATACATACATAAACTAGCAATCAGCCAAAGACTCAAAGGGACTCCATGCAGATTTCTAGAGTCTCCATCTTTGGAGACCTTAACATGTACACTGTTAATCTTTAGAATCTTCTGGTTTCTCAGAGTGCCTGGGTGCCTCAGTTGGTTAAGCCTTCAACTCTTGATTTTGGCTCAGATCATGATCTCAGGGTTGGGTTGTGAGATCGAGCCCCCTGTCAGGCTCCATACTCTCTCCCTCTCACTCTACCTCTGCTCCTTGCCCGCGCCACATGTACACTCTCTTTCTCTAAAAATAAATAAAAATAAAGAAATAAAAATAAATAGAATCTTCTGGTTTTTGGTTTCTCAGTTCCTTCATTTTCCCAAATGTAGCAGTCACCACCTCTACTGTACTCAGCTTCTGTTGGTTAAAATAGACCCTTTCATCTTCTTATCCCATCTTCTAGACCTCCTTCAAGGCCCAGCAGGATCCCTGTGGTAGATTCAATAGTGGTACCCCAAAGATGTCTATACTTTAATCCCCAGAGCCTGTGAAAGTGTTATCTTTCATGGTAAAAGGGCTTTGCAGATGTGACTGAATTGAGGATCTTGAGATGGGGGGGTTATCCTGGATTATCCAGATGGGTGGTATGTAATCACAAGGATCCTAATATGAAAAGAGAAAGGAGACACAGAATGAGAAAGAGAAGAAAGAGAAGAAGCAGATATCAGAGGAGAAAAAAATACTACTCTGCTGGCTTTGCGGACGGAGGAAGGGGAGACAAGTCAAGGAATGCAGGCGGCCTTTAGAAGCTTTAAATGTTAAGGAAGTAGATTCTTACCTAGAGCCTCCTTAAGGAATATAGGCCAAGTGACACCTTGATTTTAGCCCATTGAAACTGATTTCAGACTTCCAACCTCCAGAAATGGAAGAGAATAAATTTGTGTTGTTTCAGCCACCAAGTTTATGGTAACTCGTTACAACAGAGGAAGCTAATATATACCATTATGCTGTGTTTCACCTGCGCTTTCAGTCTTCCTTCTTTGCTTGGTTCCTCTCCCTCCCCCTGGAAATGCTCTCAAGCTTCTCTGGAGTCATCTCATGGATTCTTTAGGGCAGTCCTTCTTCACCATCATCCTCCTTACTACTTCCCTGCCCTATTACCCACTCACACTTCATTCTCTGTAAACTGAAGTCCCTGCCCACCACATACTGGAATCTCTCTTTGGAATTTAACTAGAGGCCCATCCTTTGACTTCCTTCTCAGGGTCTCTGCAGCATTTGATAAAGTGGATTGCTCAATGTACAATCACTCTCCCTTTAAAAAAAAGACTTTACTTTTAGAACAGTTTTAGAATTACAGGAAATTGAGAAAATAGTACAGTGGGTTCCCATAAAGTCCTTTAGCCAGTTTCCCCTATTAACATTCGTGTGGTATATTTGTTACAATTTATGAATCATTATTATGTATTATTATTAACTACATTCTATATGATATGTAGATTTCCTTAGTTTTTGCCTAACATTTTTTTTCTGTTCCAGGATCCCATCCAGAATATCATAAAAAAAACATTTACTTGTCATTTCTCCTCAGGCTGCTCTTATCTGCAATGGCTTCTCACATTTATCTTGTTTTTTTGATGACTCACAGTTTTGACGAGTACTGGTCAGATATTTTGTAGAATGTTCCTCAACTTGAGTTTGTATGATATTTTCCTCATGATTAGACTGGGATTATGAGTTTTGGGGAAGAATACCACAGAGGTGAAGTGCTGTTTTCATCATGTCATGGTAAGGGTACATGCTATCCACATGGTTTATAGCTGTTGAGGTTGACTTCATCACCTGGCTGAGGTAGGGCTTGCCAGGTCTCTCCACTGTAAAGTTCCTCCTTTTTTCCCTTTTCATACTCTCCTCTGTGGAAGCAAGTCACTATGTGCAGCCCATACTTAAGGAGTGAGGACTTATGGTTCCCCTACATTCTCTTCTAAATCTCCTGCCTTGAATTTTCTCACAGAGGGCGCCTGGGTGGCTCAGTTGGTTAAGCGACTGCCTTCTGCTCAGGTCATGATCCTGGAGTCCCGGGATCGAGTCCCATATCGGGCTCCCTGCTCAGCGGGGAGTCTGCTTCTCCCTCTGACCCTCCCCACCCCATGCGTGCTTTCTCTCTCTCAAATAAATAAATAAAATCTTAAAAAAAAAAAAAAAGAATTTTCTCACAGAGCACAATCTCGGTTTGTTTTCTCCTTATCACGTTGATATTCTAAACGTAAGTCTAACCAAATGTCCTGTGGCAGTGGTGTCTCCTTTTCCCTCCTCAGTAATCCCCTCCTGGCCACTCCGCTTCCCTATCTTCTGCTGCAAGAGGCTTCCAAAGGTGTAACTTTAGCACTGGCCCCTCTCCTGAGCTCAAAAGCCAGATATTGCCACAATATTCACCTGCAAGCATGTGTCAGTTCAATCTTTCAAACACTGACCTCTTCGTTTTCTCTCTTTCTTCATTTCTACTAATGGCTTGTCTAATTGCTGAGTTGTCCAGTCATAAAACCTCAGAGCAGTATCAAGTTTTTCTTGCTGACACCTAATTCAGCCAAATTATCAGTTCCTGAAATCATTCATACGAAATATCTCTCTCCTCAATCTCTTCTTTTTTATCCATGGTCACCCAGAGGCAGGCCCTCACTCTCTCTCATCTAGGTAGTCTCAGCTGTGTCCATTCATACATCTCTTTCCTCACAGCTAATTCTATGCCCTCTGTCAGATGGTTTATTCAATACAGCTAAAGTTAGAGTATTCTGAGGTAAACACCTCTAGCAGCTCCCTGTTAGTGAATAACTTCCTCCCTCCCCTCCTTCTTCCCTTCCTTCACACACCCACTCTACCACCACCGTCACCAACACCACCAGTTACTGAATGACCAGCATTTTACTCAGTGCTAGTGGGGTAGAGACAGATTGTTCAAATGTGGCTCCTGTCAACCAAGGTGAAGGCACATTCTTCACGGTGATACGTGAGGCACAAAATATTCTAGTCTCTACCTCCAAATACATCCCCTGCTCACTGTTATCAAAATATGTCTAATATAGATGCTGCTTTAAACATATCATTTAATCTCTCTAGAACGTCCTGGATTCTGAGACAACCCCATTACAACATACACAGACATAAACACACACACACACACACACAGAGTGATGTTATCTCTCTAGTCTTGAAATTCATGTAGCATTCTGTTTATCTTTAACACCTGGGGCTTTCTCCCCCCCCCCCCCCCCCCCCCCCCCCGATTATCATCCTCTGTGTACATGTCTTTTATCCCTCCCCAGACTGGTAGTTCCTCCAAGTCACTGCTGTGCTTGGGTTAGGTCTTATCTCCTCTAGTGCTTGCATAAAGCGGGCCCTTGGTAAATCATTTTGACAGGTTACCTTGCTTTGTGTTATAGAGAAGTCCTTGAAGTGAGAAACAGAGCCTAGACAATTACTGTAAACCTTGCCCCGTGTACCATACAACACTCTCAGGAATGGGCTGCGGTTTGTATCCAATTTGGTACACATCAAATAATTATCTATCTACCATATAAGTATGGTTAGAATTTATTTTCTTTTATCAGTAGAAAAAAACGTTATCAATAAGAAACAAAGTGAAAAACAAAGCTCAGGGTGTCTGTACCTACTTAAATAGCTTTTACGTAGCTTTTTAAATCCCTCGCCAGCCAAGATATTTTAAGCATCTTGCTACTATTTAATTGTGCAAAATAACCATGGTTTTAGGGTTGAACTTCTAAGTGATTTTTCTCTTTTGTGTACTTTCCAGAATTCATTTCAGACATAGTTTTCCATTTTGAATAATAACATTTCAAATCAACCCCAAGGTAAAAGTTGTAGGAAACATAAAAAATGAAGTCACTTTTCATGTGTTTCCCATTGGCAAATTACTCTGTTTTTTCTGCCACCAGGCTTCATCTAATGATGTGACCTTTACCGTGCTAATAGACAGCAAACAAAAAACTGCCAAATTGTGATAAAATATAGGTTTTAAATATAAAATGAATTAAGCTAAGAAGATTTATAAAGGTCAAAACATGGAAAGAATTTAGTTGAAACAGTGATTTGTGTTTGACACATGTTGTACTAGATTTTCTCCAAGGTTATTTTTTGAAATCTAATGCTTAATAACTGTATGAGGGAATGTACTTTTTTTTTTTAAAGTACCACTACAATAGTGTTGACTAATGTTTGTTTAGGCTCAGACAGTAGTTTATTCAATAACTATTATATACCGAATATGCACCAGGTAACGGGACACACTCAATAAACTCAATAACGATCCTTAACCTCTTGCAAAATAGAGTCTAATAGGCGAGAGAGATAAGCAAACGTTTAACTATTTCAGGAGAAATGCTGGTGGAAGCTGTACCCCCCCTCACCCAGACTTCTAAGAAGATGGGGTCTGCAGGGTACACAGAAAGGGAAGAGACTTCACACATGAAGGGCATAGAAAACACATACATACATACACAGACTACATACAAAGAAATACATAGAAAGTACAAAGGAGAACAACAGTGCACTTCTGAAACTGAGAGAACTGAAAGAAAAGTTGCTTATGGTGTGAGTCAAGTTTGAGGGTGTAAAAGACTAAAAATTGGTGATTCTCAACCAGGGATGAGTTTGGCCCCAGGGACATTTGTCAACGTCTGGAGATACTTCTGGTTGCCATAACTGAGTGTGTATAAAGGCTTGCTGGCATCTAGTGAGTAGAGGTGAGTAGATGCTACCGCCCATCCTCTAATGCACAGGACAGCCCCCTACAACAAAGAACATTCTTGTCCCAATGTCAGGAGTGCCTAGGCTAATGCTGTTACAGATGAACCTGTAGATTTACATTATGATCAGGTCACAGAATTAACTGAAGGAGTTTGGGATTTATGCTGGGAGTCATGGGGCACCACTGAGGGATTTAAGCACAATTTTTTTTTTTTTTTGATCATTCCAAGAGCCACTCTATTATCATGGCTGTAATTAGATATTTGTTTATGGTGAGTCTCACTTACAGGATTGGAAAATAGTGCTTACTATGAATTACATCCACCAGTCATACAAAAGTTGAGAGAGCATCATTGTGGGAAGTTTGCTGGAAGTTTAAAAGCCAAAAGGAAAGATGCCTTAATTCTTTGGCCCTTGCCAGTCATAATATAATCTTTAAAAATGTGTGTATTTATTTTATTGGAGTCTCTCCTGCCACAGAGTCAAGCATAAGCACCCACCCACATGAATCTGAAGCTCTACTGGAGATCAATAGAAGATCGAAATGAACCACTGTGCAGTTTCAACTGGGAAAAAGAAAAAGAGAGAGAGAGAAAAATCTCTTATGTCCAGTGCAAACAGGAATAATCCAAAGCTTCAGAACAGGCTTTCTTAATTTTCTTTTTTTTAGTCCAGAGCCTTTTGAACATCTGGACAATTATGACCTCTCTTTTTAGAAATGTGCACTATCCTCCCATATAATGCATCTAATTTCAGGGGTTCATGGACCATATAGAGATACAGTGATTTCTCACATGATGCTGATGTTCCCCCCAAATATCTAAAGGCCAGATTTATAGCAACAAAAATTTTCAAAGGAAATATAGCACAATTTAGAATCATCTGGAGAAAGCTTCGCATTTTTTAATCAATGAAAAACTCTTTCCAAAAAAGCTCACTAAGACACCACTTGTGTCATCTTGCAAAATATAAGTAATATTGCATCACAGCAAAACAAAGTCAATGGAAATGAGCCATTTTTCTCATGATCTACAATGAGGACAATATGTTGCTCTGGTTACAATAACCTCTGTGATGAACAATTCTGTATACCAGGAGCTTTCTGCTGATTCCTGTTCATGTAATCATTACTTTCTCTAAAAATAGTGATTGATTACGGTCTCAGTGTCTTATAAATGGGAAGAAAGGGTGAATTGATCTTGCTTGCGTTCATTACTGTTCTTCTCTTCCACAATCAAGTACTGAACTGTCAATCCCCATTACCTTCCTGCACCACAGATGTCCCAATTGCCTTAGTCAGGAGAGAACTGCCCCCAGAATACCCACACCGTGGTAAACACACACATGCGTACACATATACACACATCTCATCAGCTCTTTGGAGGAGATAATACATGCTTATTTAATGGTTTCTATCTCTAGTGACACCATCACTGTTAACCCACTGTATTTTCTCCTTCTTGTCTGTTAATACATCCTTCATTTGTCTCACTTGCTGGTTTCTACAAAGACTCTGAGCATCTGCTTTATCTCCAATTATCTCTGGGATTTCTAGTAATTTCTTCACTTAAACCAAATTCCATTATAACAATCTGAATGTCCCCTGGTACTCTTTAGATTGGGCCTTTGTGTACTTTATGAATCTGAGGCAGAAATTAACATCTAGTCAGAATCAAGGTGTCAGCTGGGACACAGGGTCTTCCTGCAAGCTCATTGGTTGTTTGCAAAACTCATTTCCTTCTCATGCTTTTTCCATGTCTGGTTCCATCTTTAAACCAGTAAAGGTGGCTAGAATCCTTCTCATACTTCCCATCTCTCTCTTCTCTTTCCACCACATTTCTCTGACTCTAGCTAGAGAAAGTTCTCTGCTTTTAAGGGCTCATGGGATTAGATTGGGCTCACCTGGGTAACACAGGGTACTCTCTATCTTAAGGTTTCTAACCTTAATTACTTCTAAAAGTCTCTTTGCTATGTAACATAACACACTTGTAGGTTCCACGGATTAGGGTTTGTACATCTTTGGGGGCCATTATGCTACCACAGACACCTAAAGATAAAAAGTGTCATGGACATTCAGAGGACGGCTGGGGTGATCTGTTCTAATTAGAACTGTCACGGGAGATCAAAACCACAAAGATATATCACCTCACACCTACTGAAGGGCTGTCATCAAAAGACAAGAGATAACATGTGTTGGCAATAATGACAAGAGAAAGGAACTCCTGTGCACTGTTGGGGGGAATGCAAATTGACGCAGTCACTATGAAAAACATGTATGTATGGAGATTCTTTAAAAAATTAGAAACAGAACTATCATGTGGCCCAGCAGTCCCATTTCTGTACATATAACCAAAGGAAACGAAATCAGGATCTTGAACAGATATCTGCACTCCCATGTTCACTGCATCATTATTTGCAAGAGCCAAGATATGGAAATAACCTAAGGGTCCATCAATGAATGTACGGATGAAGAAGATGTGATATGTACATATAGTGGAGAGAAAGAAGGAAAGCCATGAGAAAGAAGGAAATCCTGCCATTTTTGACAACATGGATGGACCGTAAGGCCACTATGCTAAGTCAAGTAATTCAGAGAAAGACAAATAGTGTATAATATCACTTACATGTGAATCTGAAAAAGCCGAACTCAGAGAAACAGAGAGTAGAATGATGGTTAGCCAGTGTATGAGGTGAGGGCAAAGGAAATGGGGAGACGCAGGCCAAAAAATGAAAACTTTCATTTAGAAGATGAATCCATTTCGGGGATCTAATGTATAGCATCATGATTATATATAACAACATCGTATTATACTTGAAAGGGATTAAGAGAATAGATCTTAAAGGTTCTCACCACAAAAAAGAAATGGTAGTTATGTAAGGTGATGGACGGTCCTAGCCAACACTTGAGGAGTGATGATTCTGCAATATGTAAGTGTATCAAATGAACATGTCATACTCCTTAAACTTGCACACTGTCATATGTCGATTAAAAATAAAAAAAATAAATAGGTAAAATTTTCTAAAACTAAATGTTAGAAGAAGAACCATTATG
This sequence comes from Phoca vitulina, assembly GCF_004348235.1. Classification (NCBI taxonomy): domain Eukaryota; kingdom Metazoa; phylum Chordata; class Mammalia; order Carnivora; family Phocidae; genus Phoca; species Phoca vitulina. The sequence continues at coordinate 23,341,861 of NW_022589716.1, forward strand.
GAAGGACTATGTAATTAAAACTATTACAGGTGGGTTTCTAGCTGGGCCTTAAGTTTTGAGTAGAATTTTGATGGAGCCGAAGCTTGAGGGCATAGAGATCTGAACATGAGAAAGTAGAGTTTGGAAGAAATAGTGGCTAATCAAGTTTGGGGCATGAAGGATGAAAAAGTAGGTTGGAGCCAGGGAGTAGGGTACCTTAAATTATGGGTCAAGAGTTTACTTTTACTAAGAATATAACCTGTACCTTGAAGATATTAAATAAAAATAAATATTAAAATAAAAAAACGCATATTTCTTAAGTGTTGCAAGTGAATTCTGAGAAAAGCCAATTTTGCAATGGTTAGATAAATTTATTTGCAGAAAGTATAATGTTACTGGTATGATTTGGGTTCTGGGAAAGGTCTGAGAATTGATGAAGCCAAATGCAGAAATAGTACCTCTTAGCAACTCCTAAATAAGGACTTCCCATTAAGGTTTTAATATTTTCTTTGAAGTAAAACCTCAGATTTTACAGATGTTCATGCTCGAACATCATTGTGAGTGCCTGCTTTCACCACAAATGTGAATGACTTGCAGGCTATCTCTTTTCCCTTTTACTCATGAAAATAATCAACTGTATTATGATTTGAAAAATCTATAGATAAAAAAATTCAGAAGATGTGACAGATCTTGTTTATAGCAGCAATAACAAAGATAAAAGTGAATAGACAACAAAAAATATGCAAGACTTAACATAAAGAAACCTTTCAAATGCTATCAAAGAATATGAAAAAAGACTTGAACTGATGGAAAGATGTATTATGCTCTAGGTCAAGAAGACTCAATATCATAAAGATATCAATTCTTCCTATGCTAACATAAAATTGAACATTATAATCCCAATAAAATACCATCAGTCTTCATTTTTTTTTTATTGGACACACAGAATATAAAATTCACATGGCAAAATAAACAAGAACATCCCCAAATCAAAAACTTTAAAAAAGAAAAAATAGAGGTAAAACTAGCCATACCAGATAGTAAATCATACCCTAAGTTTCAGTAATTTAAACACTATGATAGCAGTCCAGGACTAGACAGAGGAACCAATGAAATAGGGTAGGAGATACGGACGTAGACCCAAACACATGCCAAATGATAAAGAAGTCAACTTTGGTTAGTGGGAAAAAAAAATGTGGATTAGTCAATAAATTAGGCAAAATATCCAGTTGTATTAAGACAACTGGATGGCTATCTAGAAAGAAATTTTTATTTATACCTCACGCTGATCTGTAGGATACATTCCAAATGGATCAAAAGTATAAATGTAAACCATGAAATCATCAAAGCACTAGAGAAATCTGTGAAAAAATTCCTTTATGATCATGGAAGATCAGATGCTATAAAAGAAAAAGAAGTACCTGTGGTTACATAAAAATTTTTTTTAGAGATGAAAGCAACATAAGCTAAATCAAGACACACAAATTAATGGATACTATATTTGCAATAATATTTTAAATAGCAAAAATATTAGAAACATTAAAAAATTTCCTCTGTGGGGACCAGTTAATCATATTTGATCCATATAATGGAATACTATGCTGCTATAAAAAAAGAATAAGGGAATTCTCTATGCATTGATATCAAAAGAACACCAAGATATATTATGAAGTGAAAAAAGCAAAGTGTAGACCACTGTTTTTAGTATGCTATCTTGTATTAAAAAAAGGGGGAAATTGGGGGTATATATTTATTTGCTTGTATAGGGATGAAGATACTTTGGAGGTATACTCAAGAAACCAATAACAGTGCTTATCTGAAGGTTGAGAAATGGAGAGGAGAGACTCACAGATGAGAGTAGTATTTTCTTCTGAATCTCTTTTAATGTCACTTTATTTTGTATTACTGATTTAAAAATTTAAATAATAAACAAGTCTAAAAATACCTTTCTTTTTCTAGGCAACTCTCATTCATTGTATCAATTCTTATTCCGTTAAGTTATCATAGGGAATATTACTAACCACAGAATTCCTTCAAAGCAATGCTTAATTTGACAAAGGTAAAGTCCTTCTGGGTTTTGGCTGTAATGGTTCTCATACCACTTCTGAATAGTTGGTCACACTCTTGAAACTCACTAGATCCATCCATTGGGCTATAAAATAAGACTTGAGGGATCTAGTGAGCCATGCAGTGAGCTCTGTGGCCAGGAATTGAGTAAGTCAGTCTATGACTAGGACAAAGAGTTGGTCAGTATAAGGTACATACTACTCAAAGTTGGCCAGGATCTGCATTCGGGATTTATTTCTCTCCTCACTTGGCCTCAGTGAATCTATCCTGACCTCTTGTCTCTCCAGAGCCCTGTAAATTACAACATGGTACAAAGGAGGGAAATAGGAAATGAAGCAGAGGGGGGATAATTGCCATTTTTAGCTGTTATGTAAATGAATTATATATATATATAGGTTAAAGAGATAAGAGATAAGAAACTGCCTTAAAGTTCCATTTAAAACCATTTTTATATTGTGTTTAGGTGTTTTTCTTTAAAAAGTAAAATTCTGGGAAGAGAGGCCTGGATCCTTTCAAATATGGCAAGTTGTGACTTTGAAGACCATTTATGTGTGTATGGAGGGCAGCAGGCAAGCTTGGAATAAATGAAATTCCATTCCAATTAAAAAGGGATTCTTGGAAGCACCTCAAGCAAGCTAGAATTACTGTCATGCAAGTTGAGGTTTTAATCTCTCCTTTTCTATTAGCTGAAAGGCCGATGAAGGAACCAAGAAAAAGGCAAGTAACTTGAGAAAACAAATGATGGGTTTTTTTTGTTTTGTTTTTGTTTTTCTTTACAAATTTTAAGTGGAAAGAGGCTGGCTGAAGTTGAGATAGGATTATGGTATAAATGGTCTGAGAAGAACAAAGACTATCGTGGTTTTGATAACTGACCATGGTGGATAAGATTTTAATTCCTTAAAGAAGCCCTAAAAAAACTGAAAAAATCAGATTGCAGGGAATTCACTCAAGCTCCGAAGGGAAACTCAAGGTTAAATCAAGCGATAAGCAACATTGCTGAAGATGAGTTAGAAACATAGTCATTCTTACCTGGTATCTTTCCTCAGTTTTTCAACAAATTGTGCATCTTGTTTAAAGAGAGTATTTCTTCATGCTTCTGCTTTCTTGCTTAATAGAGAATTCTATTTCAGGTAAAGCCTGAGTGGAAAATGTAGCTAAATCCTGTGACTGACTTAATCATGCCTGTGGGAAGCTAGCTCTTCAGATCTTGAAGATAAGACAGTACTCTGAATAGGATGACACTTCATTCCATCAACGGGCAGTGGATCAGGAGAAATTTAGAGGCCATTGACACACTAGTGTGAACATGCAAGCCTACCAAATAACCTTGGCAAATACCAGAGAGTGTAAAAATACCGTTTTGTGGTATCTGTTGCTTGGAGCACCACGCTGAAATGGGCTGTTTGGGTAGCTGCAGTTTTCAAAATGAGAATGAGATCTCAGGACTTCAGAGTCTAAACAACAACAAAGGCAGCAAAAAACTTAGGAATGATCACTGAAGTATATTCAATGCTTAATTAATTGTGTAACTTAAAAGCTAGTGATTTTAATCCACATTGAAATCCAAATTGTATCAGGCAAAGCCACAGTTTTCAATGACAGTGGAATTCATTTTTCAAATGTTACCTTTTACAGAATCTGGGTCCATAAAACAAACAAAACATGGGGATTTTAGTAGTTTTAACCTATTTTATAAGTTCACATTTCTCACAGTTTTTGATTTACTTATAAAGCCAGAGAAAATGATCAGGCTGCTTTGACAAACGGGATCATTTGAATGCCAGGGCTGTGATCCTAGTAGTTACAACAGTGCTTCTTTTATCATCTTTAACACTGATTTTGGTAGTTTTGTTTGTTTGCGAGATAGGGGAGAAAATCCTATCTCACTAAATCAGAGCAAATAACTTTTCTAAATCACTCCTTTTGCATTCTCAGGGTAGTGAGCAATTGAGTCTGAAACACCACAGAAGATGCCAAATGTTTGCCTACATTAATTCATTAACCTTATCTAACTATTGCTCACATAATTAAGTAGATTAAGTGCTCAAATTTCAGAGAAGTTGTTAAAAAGATATAATCACTTTTTTGATGAAATTGTTTAAAAAACTTATAATGTGATGTTTGGTGTAGTTATTTTTATTTATTTAAAAAATTTTTGTATGATGCTTGTCTCTATTAGGGGCCTCCGGGTGGCTGAGTTGGTTAAGCGTCTGCCTTTGGCTCAGGTCATGACCTCAGGGTCCTGGGATCGAGTCCCAAGTCAGGGCTCCCTGCTCAGCGGGGGGTTCTGCTTCTCCCTCTCCCCTCTGCCCCTCCTCCCTACTTGTGCTCTCTCTCTCTCAAATGAATAAATAAAATCTTTAAAAAAATAGTTACTTAAAGTTTCAAAATAGTAAAATAGATTTCATTTTGTGTGTTAAAATTTGGTTACAGTGCTCATATTGTCTGCTGTTTGAAGGACGGTACTACTGCAACCTGAATGGCCTAATGAATAGTATTCATGTTGTAAAAATTATTGGCAAGACACAAAAGCTGATGCAAAATGTATAATCTGATATGACAGACATGCGCAGCCCTGAATAATTAATAAAAAAGATGTGTATACAAAACCACGTAAATTTTTTAAGATTAATGTTGCATTTATAAGAAGTTCAACTATATGCAAAAACTGTCAAAGCAAACATTATTTTGAAATTTGTACCTACATGATTTCACCAGAGAGCACGAGAACAGGCATTAATGCTCTGTAATGTGTTAAAATAAAATGTATTCAACACTTTTGAACAAGTGGGTTTGCGTGTCTGTTATAGTTTAAATAATAATGAAAAATATATGAATTAATGTTTGTATTAAACAATTGGGGGACTTAGCACATTTTGAAATATCTTTTAAGATATCTCAATAGTGGAGTCAGAGTTTTGGGACCTAGGGTTGGAAACAATTAGTAGAAGCCTAAAATCCTGAGCTTTCATGTTGGTGTATAAATCCCATAAATCTCTTAATCACTCCTAGCGCAAGCTTTCATCTAATTTTCCCAAGAGAGAGTTATCAAAGCAATTCTCGGAGTTGAATTAGGGCATGTTGGAGCTCTTTGGAGGATAGGCTTCATATAGTTCTCATAAATCAATATATATCTCAGCCTTGCCTGATATAATAATTGTGTTAAATCCACTTGTTCAGAATGTTTGCTGTGATTTTATCACAAAACGTTACCTCAAAAAGGTTGAATTTCTTTTCCAAAAAATATAAAGTTAAGCCTTTTTAAAGTCCTGTACCCCTGAAACAAATAATACATTATATGTTAGTAAAAAAATTAAAAAAAAAATAGAGTACATTTTATAAGGCTATCTCACAGTACGTTTTTTGTGGTGTAGTCTTTAATGTTACCTCTTGTCTATATAACTGAAGGTATTTTATTTAAGATGTCATGAACTGCAATAACCCTTGATAAAAGATACAATGCCCTAACTTTTTTCAGCAGGATGGAGATCCAGTGGGAAGCATAGAAAACCCTGCTGTGTATCCTTCACATTCCTGATTTGACTTAAAGAGGAAAATTACCAGAGTCCATAGTTACAGCCCTATTACAACTTCCACTTTGTGTGTCAACTAGCATGAGATGAAACCCACTAAAAAATGTATCGTTTTCATAGTTCAGTGTGTTCTTCCTGTTGTTCTATTTTAGGAGAGTGATGAACTCTGGTTCCTATTTGCTCGTCAAATGTAGGCAGTGCAAAACTAGGCACTTGCTTCTAAAGCATCCCTGCTAATGATTCCAGCCATTCTTGAGTCTTGACTTTTAGTCACATTTTCTTCCTTACGATAATTTATCAAGCAATCTGTGAAAACTAGTATCACAGCTCGGACTTCTGCTAGTTAGACGTGTGAGCTGTATGTATACTCCCCCATCTTGTTTTGGGAGAGTGTTTTTGTCCATATATTGATCTGTGTCCGTATGTTGATCTGTGAAATACTAAGGAAAATAAATCTTTTGTTTTTTTAATATTTTATTGTGGTAAGAACACTTCACATGAGATGTACCCCTTAACAAATTTTTTAAAAAGATTTTATTGATTTATTTGAGAGAGAGAGGGCACAAGTGGGGTGAGGGGCAGAGGGAGAAGACTCCCCGCTGAGCAGGGAGCCCTACCAGGGGGCTCGATGGTAGGACTCCATGATCATGACCTGAGCTGAAGGCAGATGCTTAACTGACTGAGGCACCCAGGCATCCTGGATTTTTGAGGGGTCAATACATTATTGTTGAGGATAGGTACAGTGTTGTATTCATTATGCCGCTGTATTTTAGTGGCCATGCGGGGTTCCTGACCAGTGTAATGAGTAGTACCACGGGAAGACAAAAAGAACTTCAGGAAGGTAGTTGAGGGGACTCACTGGTGAGGAGCACGGAGGATATACTACCGTATTACAGAGTTGAATCCAGCTAAAGGATTCTTTGGACAACCAGATTCAGCAGTCAAGTATAGCCTTCTTGCTCAGATATATTTTAGCTGGACAGAAAATACTTATACAGTATCTATTAAATAAATCCATCGACCTGCCCAGATATGGGAAAAAGTTGTGTTAGCAGATTCTCAGTACTGTAAGAACTCCATTTTTCACCAAGGCATAATAAAAAGGCTCTGCTATAAAGCTAATCCCTGTTTGCTGCTGACCTAGCAAGGGAACTATTAATTCAAGTGAGAAAAAGCTGAATAATTACTTTTTCTTGTTTTGAGGATGTACTTACACGTATATATTTGAATGTGTCCTTCATTCTAGAAATGTACAGTGCTTACAAAAATAGTAAAGCCACACTAAACTGAAGTAAAAAGTAATTAAACTATGATTATCTGACTCAAAAGACAACAAATTTATGCTTCTCATTCTTTCTTTGCTGATCAGTTCTTCCAGTGTTAGTGCAGCACCCCAGTGATTGAAGCCAAGTGGCAGCCTTGAAAGGGTGGATTTATTTCTTTGCATTTACTAGCCCCCACCTTGTCTATCATGTAGGAAAAATGAAGTACTTTCCCATATATTCCAGCTTTCAGAAAAAAATTATTCATATACACTGGGGAGCTTTTAAATAATTAGAGCAGGTGATACTGTCAATAACATTTTGAAGGGATAACTTAGCATGATTCATCAGATATTCTCTCCAAAGGTAAGGTACCTAGGCTGTGCCTCATTTAATCTATCTTTCACAGGTAATATGGAGGTCTAATAATTATATCCATTCTTTCTTCCTCATTTTGCTTCATACAACATACAAAAGCTTTTTTTCAGGTGGATCAAAGACCTAAGTATGAAAAGCAAAACTTCTAAATTTTTTTTTTAAAAGTTAGGAGAGTATTTTTATGATACTGATGCATAAAGAGCCAGATTATAAGAGAAAAGATTGATAGACTGACTACATGAAAATAACAACTTGTATATAAAAAACAACTATAAACTAAGTTAAAAGACAATGACACATGGGGAGAAGATATTTGCAAGATTTTAAAAGAAAAAGTGTCACCATCTAGAACCTATATGTAATTCCTACAAAACAGTAAGAAGACAACATAATAGAAAGAGGGGAAAGAGATATGAATAGGCAAATCTCTGATGTGAACACCCAATAAACATGTTAAAAGATGCTCAACCTCACTAGGAATTTGGAGAATACAAATTAAAACTACAATGACAATATTTCAGGCTCTAAAATTTAATAGTTGATTCATACCAGGTATTAGACAGCATAAGGTGAAAGAGGAAACTTTCATCAACTCTTGGAAGAAGTGGAAATTAATACAACCACTTGAGAAAGTAAATTTGGTAATAATTAGTAAAGTTGAAGATAAGCATTCCCATTTTCAGGTATATACCTTAACTCTTGTGCATGAGCGTAAGGAACACATGAACACATGAGGATAGTTATTACAGCAATGAAAACAACTAGGGGAATGGACACATAAGTGATAGAATTCTACATGGCAGCTAAAATGAATAAATTTGTCTTATATGTATCAAAATATAATGTTGGGTGAAAAGCAAGTTTTATTTAACAAAATTACTAAAATGATCAGAAAAGTACACAGAATAATATGGTATATATTAAGGTGTCTATGACCCAGAATGAATAGATGTTAACTTTTGTCATGCTTGCTTCAGCAATTATTTTTATTTTTCATTTTTTTAAAAGATTTTACTTATTTGTTTGAGAGAGAGAGAGAAGAGAGCAAGCGAGCACGAGAGTGGGGAGAGATGGAGAGGGAGAAGCAGACTCCCCACCGAGCAGGGAGCCCGATGCGGGGCCCCATCCTGGGACTCCAGGATCATGATCTGAGCCGAAGGCAGATGCTTAACCGACTGAGCCACCCAGGCACCCCACTTCAGCAATTATTTTTAAAGAAATAAAATATTACAGATAAGTTTGAAACCCCCTTTTTACTTCCTCTGGATCTCGCCCTTTCCATGTTTCTCTCTCCAGAGGCAGCCTCTTCCCTGAGGATGGTTTGTGTCTTTCCTGCCCATATCTGTATATATTTGTTACATAAACTGTATCTAAATATTTTATATAGATGGTGTAATATTTTAATCATTTCATAACTAACAAAATGGTAGCTATTTATCTTAAAGATAAATTAACAATCAGTTCAAAGCCACAAATTCACAACACTTAAAAGAAAACTATTTCCCAAAATAACTATTGACAAAAGAAGATACTTTAAAAATTAAATAACTGACTTTTAAAGTAATAAAAGTGGAATATTACATAGTAGGACTATGGAATGTGGTCAATATGTTCCTTAGACAAAAATTGGTTGTCTCTGATGCATTTAACTTAAGAATTAATTCAGAACAACTGTTTTAAAACCTGAGGCAAGTAGCTTGAGGGAATGATAAAGATGACTGTAGAAATTAATGATTTAAAACTCGTTCTTTATAAAAATTAAGAAAATGAGCAAGTTTCTAAAAAAAATTTAAGAACATAAGAAGAAAACCTAGTAAGTGAAATTATGAAGAAAAAAGTTGTAACCACAGAGAAAACAGAACTAAAAATGAACAGAGAATACTACACAAATTGGTATAATGTATTTGAAAACATTATAATAGGAATAATTTTTCTGAGAAAAATATATAAAATCTTGACTCAAGAAGAAATAAGAAACCTGAATAAAACATAACCCAGTGAGAAATTAAGGAAGTTATCACAGGCTCTTGCTCCAAATAATATTAGAAATGAATTCCTTAAGATTAAAGCAACAGATAATTCTTGTGCATTATAAACTATCTTGGACCAGAGAGAAATGTGGAAAACTGCCTAGGTCATTTTCCAAAGTTAACAAATCTTGAAACCTACATGTGTCAAAGATAGCACTAAGTTTGTTCTATAGATCTGTCTCACTTATGGTATAAGAGGCATTAAAAAGTAACTAATGATAGAATTAACCAATATATTAAAATAATTCATCATATGACATCAGTTTATTAACTCATCAATAGAGCAAATAAGAAAACCATGAGGCAGTCTCTTTAGGTTTAAATGGGCATTTTAATGAAATTTAATGCTCATTACCTATTTATTTATTTATTTATTTAAATGTTTTATTTATTCATTCATGAGAGTCAGAGAGAGAGAGAGAGAGAGAGAGAGGCAGAGGCAGAGGGAGAAGCAGGCTCCCCGCCTAGCAGGGAGCCCGACGCGGGGCTCGATCCCAGGACCCCGGGATCATGACCTGAGCCGAAGGCAGACGCCCAACCATCTGAGCCACCCAGGCGCCCCTCATTACCTACTTAAATATCTCTTTAAAACGAATATTCAAACTAATTATCCTTAATAAATCAACAAATTTCTATCTCAAATCTATATCCAGTGTCATACATAAGGATGAAATGCTAGAAGCATTTGTGTTAAGTTAGAAAACCAGAATTCTATATTTAGCATTGTTCTTGAAATTCTAGAAGAGCCAAACAAACAAACAAACAAACAAACAAAAAAACAACCCAGAAAAAAGTTGTATATGTGGGGTAAAATAGAACAAATGATCATTATTATTTACAGGTGATGTATTTTTATTAAAAAACCCAACAGAATCAATTGAGAGTCTCTTAAAGTTGGTTAAGAGTATAATAGCAATTGGAGATACATATATCTCCAATTATATATGTCTAATCTTTCTATAAAATATGTACATATTTACATATAAAATATGTATATTTTTACACATGATATACACATATACATATGTATGTACATATCATATATATGTCTTAGTAGTTCTTCAACACATCAATCAAAAAATATAATTGAAAAAGAAAAAGATATACAAACACATATACATACATCTCCCTCTCATTAAGAACAAAATATTACCTTGGGATAAATGACAATATTAATAAAATATATGAGGAAAATACCCTACCAGTTAAAAGAATCAACTTGTATACACTAAGAAAAAGCAGACATCACATGTTTTTATAGAGGAGGAATAAGTATTGGAAGGATAATTACTATCCCCAAATTAATATATTAATACAATCAATTTTTTCACTTGACAAAATGATTCTAAAATTGATCTTGAAGATTAAATAATGAGCCTCCAGCACAGTGCCCAAAACATGGTAAACACTCAAACTAGTGGCTTTCCTAAAAATGGCGATCCAGTATTAGAGTTCCTGATCTAGTCTCAGTCCCACCTGGACCTGGCTGAGAACAACTGAAAGCACATTCTCTCTGGTCAGACTGGCTCCTGAGAGGAAAAGAGAAAAAGAAGTTGTGCCTAATATCCATCAGCAGTAGACCAGAACGTTCACCTGTGGTCATGCCATTCAGAGAATACTATTTAGCACTGAGAGTGAATTAAATACAGCCATATTCATCAAAGATAAACCTCAAAGACATAATGGTAGGAAAAGAAGTAACTCACAGAGGAATCCAAGCAGTATGCTTCCATACAGATAAAGCTCAAAAAGACAATGCTAAACAACATAGTGTTTAGAGATACACACATAGAAAGGAAACTTTTAAAGCAGAGGAATGATTATCACAAAAGCCAGACCGGTGATTATCTCTGGGAGCAGATGGGCTATATTAACAGTCACATACAGGGGCCTTCTAAAACACTGGCAAATTCACCATCTTGAGTGATCTGTACATATGCATTTTCTTTTTCTTTTTTTTTTTTAAGATTATATTTACTTATTTGACAGAGAAAAAGAGCACGAGCGAGAGCGCACAAGCAGGGGGAGCAGCATGCAGAGGGAGAGGGAGAAGCAGGCTCCCCGCTGAGCCGGGAGCCCGATGCAGAGCTCCATCCCAGGACTCTGGGATCATGACCTGAGCTGAAGGCAGACGCTTAACTGCCTGAGCCACCCAGGTGCCCCACATATGCATTTTCTATATTCTTTTGTATGCATGATATATTTCAAATTGGGGGGAAAATGGAGAAATGGTATGAAAAATAAGAATTAGAAAAGCCTTCTCTCTCTATACTACCTGCATCTTAATTTTCCTAAACAAAGCGTTACGATTAATTACACTTTTATCTGTCTCTTTTGTAAAGATATCAGTTGGCCCCTTTCTATCTTTTGCCACATTTTTTTGACTTAAAAATATTAATTATAAATTCACAGGGAGTTGCAAAGATAACACAAAATGGTTCATGTATCCTTTACCTGTTTTGCCTCAATGGTTATGTCTTACAGAATTATAGTAAATTTTCAAATCAGTAACTTGACATTGTGTGTATAGGTCTGTCATTTTATTACAGGTACAGATTTGCGTAACCATCACCATCATCAACACATGTAACAATTCCATCACCACAAAGATTTCCCTCATGGCATATCTTTATAGTCACACCCACCCCCAACTGCCCATTATCCTTAATCCTTGGCATTCACTAATTCTCTTTCCATCTCTATAACTATGTCATTTTGAGAATGTTATGTAAAGGGAATAATATAGCACAAGATTGGCTTTGTTTACTGGGCATGATGCCCTTGATCCATCCAAACTGTTGAGTGTATCAATAGTTTGTTCCCTTTTCTTGCTGAGTAGTATTCTATAGCATTGATCTACCATAGTTTAACCAATCACTTACTGAGGAGCATTTTGATTATTTCCAGGTTTTGACTTTTACAAATAAAAGTGCTGTGAACAATCATGTACAGGTTTCTGGGTGGACATAGTTTTAATTTGTCTGGGATAAATACCCAGGAGCATAACTGCTTGGACCATATGGTAAATGTGTGATTAGTTTTTAAAGACCCTGCCAAATAATTTTCCAGAGAGGCTGTATCATTTACATTTCTCTAATGGCTAGTTGTGTTATTTTCCTATGGCTGCTGTAACAAATTATCACAAACTTAGTGCCTTAAAAGAACAAATTTATTCTCTTATGACTCGGGAGGGAGGTCAGAAATCTAAACTGGGTCTGCAGGGCTATGTTACTTCTGGAGGCTCTAAAGGAGAATCTGTTTCCTTCTTTTTTCCAACCGCTAGAGACTGCCGATATTCCTTGGCTCGGGTCCTTTTTGGTCCTTTTCTCTATCTTTGTATTATATAATAGTGTCTTCTCTCTTCTCTGATCCTGTCTCCTCCTTCCCTTGTGATTACATGAGGCCCACCTGCATAATGTAGTGCAATCCTATCTCAAGATCCTTAATAACTTAATCACATCTGCAATGTTCCTTTTGAATACAAGATAACATATTCTCAGGTTCTGGAGTTCAGAATGATGGGCATTATTCTGTCTATCAGAGCTCACGATGTTGAGCATCTTCTCATGTGTTCATTCGCCTTCCACATTTCCTCTTCAGGGCTATCTTTGTCATTTTCTAAGAAGATTGTTTGGGTTTTGTTTTCTTTTACTGTTGAGTTATGAGAGTTCTTGGAATATTTTAGATCTTTGTCAGATTTAAATAAGGTCTTTGTCAGATATCTTTAAATCTGTAGCTTGCCTTTTCAACTTCTTAACAGGGTCTTTCACAGAGCAAAGGTTTTAAATTTAGCTTTGATGTAGCCCAATTTACTGATTATTTTTCTTTAGGAATTATGCTTTTGGTGTCAAGTCTAAGAAGTCTTTGCCCACCCCTAGATCATAAAGATTTTCTCTTATATGAAAAAATCTTTTATAGCTCTAGATTTTATGCTTCAGTCCATGATCTGTTTTGACTTACTTTTTGTAGAAGGTATAAGATTTAGATCACAGTTCTTTTGCCAACACTTTGTTTCTTGGCTGAAACTTTCCATTATTTCATCTCTTTCAAGTGTGTTTGTAATTACTCAGAAATGTCTTCATGATGGCTACTTTAAAATCCTTATCTGATAATTCTAACATCTGTGTCATCTTGGTATTGGCATATGCTGATTATCTTTTTTTGTTCAAGTTGAGATTTATTTGGTCTTTTGTATAGCAAGTGGTTTTCGATTAGTCATTTTGCCATTCCTTAGGTTCGAGGTCTTCAGCCTGTCTGTCTTCTTCTCTCTACCTGTCAGACTCTTCTTCTGTCTACTTTATATATTATGTCCAGGGGTTTTAGACGTGCCGAGCAGGAAGAACAGAGACAACTATGTCTAACTTTACAGAAGTGGAAGTCTCTACAATTGCTTTTAATGGCATTTTGGTTATTGAGCACAATTGTGTCATAATATTTGAATGAAAAATTTCTTTCTGTTAGGTCCTATTGCCAGCATTTTGGGGTATATGCCTGGTTGCATGTCAGTGGTTATTGCAGGTGGCTGCATCAGTCAGTGCAGTTTATAATTTTGAAATTTACCTCCAAAACATAGGATATATATCTGGATCGAAGGAGTTTTAGATACTAAAATTAATTAATGCAACTTCTAATATCTTTCCCAGATAGTCCTAAGAGTTTTCAAAGTCAGTTGATTTGGTAAAAATTAAGTATCCTTGCACTCCATATGAATCTCGCCCATGGAATTCTCTAACCCATATATCTCTAACCAGAGCTGTCATATTCGGTTGTATAGACTGTGTACTGCACAACTCCAGGGTATGAAGTACACTCACAATGCTTTCTATTGTAAACAGGATACAGGAAAGGAAAAATTATCCTAATACCTGGCTTCTAGTCCATCGTCACCTTTTACAGTCTTCATTAATCTTAAGTGTTCTTATTTGGTTTACCAGAGCAGAATGACTTGTTCAGAGTTATCCAGCAATCCTCAGGTGCAAAGTTAATTGGATTCTAAATCTCCTATCCTCTCTCTTCCTTCCGTGCATAAACACATTGCTTAAAAAGTACCGCTGGGAGCCCAAGACTTGTTAAAGGCTGCAGTGATACAGACAAAAGGAAGTGGAGGGAGGGGATTTACAGCAGACAGCAAGGTGATATTTCCATTAGGATTTCTTTCCATTTCAAGTGCTAGATTGGAGGCTTACATACGTCTGGCTTGGGTAAGGAGCAAGTAGTTCCCAGGCTCATTTCTAGACTCAGTATATCCCCATGGGTCAGAGTTTCCCTGAGGGAAGGGATAACTCTTTACTCCTGCCCTGCCTGAGGGAGAAGAAGGAAATGCTGTGACAGCCAGCAGTGCAAGAGAGGGCTAAATGTTTTTCTCTTCTATCCTGTTCAAGTGGTAGACAAGCATGAATATAATCCTTTCATTTTATCTGTGTGTGTGTGTGTGTGTGTGTGTGTGTGTGTGTGTGGCGGGGGCAATAACATACAGAGCAAAGCATGGGGATAGCATTTGTATTTTAATATTTTTAAAAAGATTTTATTTATTTATTTGACAGAGAGAGAGCACAAACAGGTGGAGAAGCAGAGGGAGAGGGAGAAGCAGGCTTCCTGCTGAGCAGGGAGCCCGATGCGGGGCTCGATCCCAGGACCCTGAGATCATGACCTGAGCTGAAGGCAGATGCTTAACTGACTGAGCCACCCAGGCGTCCCCAGCATTTGTATTTTAAAGCAGGAAGCATAAGCATCTGTGAAAAGGACTTTACATTTTCACCTTAAAATACAAAAGTATCCAAAGAAGGAGAAATATGTGTATAAATATGGTATCTTGATTTTTTTTACTAACATTACTGACAACCACAAACAACAAAAGGTCAACTAAATGGAAATGTCAACACGTTCCTAAATAACTGACTTTATAACGTAAAATATAAATTTTTAGGGAGTATCTCTAAACATTCTTGGAAGAATCAAGTATTTCTTGGCTGTTAAAAACATTCATTTAAAAATAATATGACAAATGGATTACAAATTAGTTTTAATTACTAACATCTGGAGACCCCAAACTTGCAAATGATATCTATTTATAAATAACTAAAATCAACCAGACCATTTTTAAGTAGTTTTTATAAATCATATCTTTCTGGCATTAGCTTTAAGTCATGAAATTTTACTTTATCTCAAACTCAAACTCGGCTAATGTATGTCAGCTTCTCTGGGTCTCAGGACTGTAAAATGGATCCTTGCCTGCTTTAGCCATTTAATAAGGTAACTGTGAATGTAAAATCAGGTAGGAATTTGGAAAGTGTTTTAAAGAAATGTGTAAGTGGTTAACATGGTTGTCAATTTATGCTGTTGATTTAAATGTTCTTAAGATTAAGGCCAAAAACTAACATGAACTAGAAAGCATTGCACAATCTGGACCCCCCTTGCCTACCCTGCCAACATCAACTCCATGGCTCGCTCTCTCTGACTTGGCTCCACTGCGTGGCTGGAGCATGTGAGGGCCACCTACATGCTAACTCTTTCCTCCCCTAGAGCAGAAACAGTTGTATGCAGCTGGGATGAACAATTCCAGGAATTGGCCTCAGAGATATCCTGCAGTGAGAATGATTTAAAAAAAAACTTAAAAAAGAAGGTCATCTGCTAATGGCATTGCAATGACCAAGTCTGGTGACACTGGCCTTTCTGTTTCCCTTTAACTAATTGATGTTAGACCTATTGCTAGAAGGGGAGTTTATCCTCTTAGGCAGAATTCTCCTTAATTAATTGTTGGGTAACAGGGATTCTTTAAGGGTCCTTTAGACTAAAGGCAAAGAAAGCAAGGTCAATGCTATAGGCAATGGGGCAGAGGAAACCAAATTATCAACTGGAAAAACAGAGGGCTCCTTTACTATTGGTAACTTCTTAGACTTTACATCTTAAAGTGCGGAACTTTGCTAATTTTCTTGATGGGAGATGCAAAGACCATCCTAACTCTTTCCTTTCTGAGTTAGTTTGCTAGGGCTGCCATAATAAATACCACAGTGTGTGGCTTAAAGGACAGAGATTAATTTTTTCTCTATTGTGGAGGCTTGAAGTCCAAGATCAAGATATTGGTTGGTTGGATTCTTCTGAACCTTTCTCCTTGGCCAGCAGATGGTCTTCCCCTGTGTCTTCATGTGACCCTTCCTCCTGTGTCTGTGTCCTATCTCATCACCGTTAAGGACACTGGTCATATTGGATTAGGACCTACCCTAATGACCTCTTTTCATTTAATTACCTCTTTGGGGCGCCTGGGTGGCTCAGTCGTTAAGCGTCTGCCTTCGGCTCAGGTCATGATCCCAGGGTCCTGGGATCGAGCCCTGCATTGGGCTCCCTGCTCCACGGGAAGCCTGCTTCTCCCTCTCCCACTCCCCCTGCTTGTGTTCCCTCTCTTGCTGTGTCTCTCTCTGTCGAATAAATAAATAAAATCTTTTAAAAAAAGATTACCTCTTTAAAGGCTCTGTCTCCAAATACAGTCAGCATCTGAGGTACTAGGAGTTTGGATTTCAATGTATGAATTTTGGGACAACACAATTCAGTCCATAACACCTTTCAAAGCTATTTCTGATAGTTCAGTCAGGCCATTGCAATGAACCTTTCATCACAACTTCTCAGAGCATTGGTACCTTGGTGGATATGGTTTCCATTCTTTGGACCTGAATACTGGCAGAATCTCTTGGTCAGCCTTTGATTCTATATGACAGCAGTATAATAATTCTGTATATTGTGGTCACATAGATTAGTGAAAATTTTCCAGAACCCATACTCATGCAGTAGTGTATTGTGTTTTTGTTATAATGGCTTTGTTGAGATATAATTCCTGTGCCAAAAATTTTCACATTTAAAGTGTACAATTCAGTGACTTTTAGTATATTCACAGAATTGTGCAACCTAATTCCAGAACATTTTCATCCCCCGAACCTGCAAAAAAAACTCATGCTCATTAGCAATCTTTCCCCTTTCCTCCAGCCTTTTCTAACTTACCTATTTTTGTCTTTATAGAGTTGTCTATTTCATATAAATGGAATCATACAATATGTATGTGACTGTTTTCTTTCACTTAGCATAATGTTTTCAAGGTTCATGCATTTTGTAGCCTGTAACAATATGTCATTCCTTTTTGTTGCCAAATAATATTCTATTGTATGGATATATGACATTTTGTTTGGATGTATCATATTTTGTTTATTCATTTACCAGGTGGAGGACATCTGTATTGTTTTCACTTTTTGCCTATTATGAATAATGCTGCTGTGAATATTCATGAACAAGTTTTTGTGTGGACATATGTTTTCAGTTATCTTGGGTATATACCGAAGAGTAGAATTACAAGGTCATGTGGTAACTCTATGTTTAACATTTTGAGGAACTGCCAAACTGTTTTCCAAAGTGACTGCACCATTTTACATTCCCACCAGCAAGAAATAAGGGTTCTAAAAGCTCCACATTCTTGCCAACACTTGTTATAGCCCATCCTTTTTATTTTAGACATTGTGCTGGGTTTGAGAGTATACACTGTACAGTTTCTATTCTTTTAAATTTATTAAGGTGTGTTTTGTGGCTCAGAATGTGGTCTATCTTGGTGAAGTTTCAAAGTGAGCTTGAGAAAAATATATGTTCTGCTGTTGGTGAATGAATTTGTCTATAGATGTCCATTGCATTCAGTTGATTGATGGTGCGTTTGAATTCAACTATGTCCTTCTGGATTTTCTGCCTCCTGGGTATGTCCATTTCTGATACAGGGGTGTTGAATTCTTCAACTAACTAGTGGATTCATCTATTTCTCCTTGAAGCTGTATCAGTTTTTACCTGAAATTTTGATTTTCTGTTGTTAGGCAAGTACATATTAAGGATTATAATGTCTTCCTGGATAACTGACCACTTTATCATTATGTAATGCCCCTCTCTATCCCTGATAACTTTCTTAACTTTGAAGTCTGTTCTGTCTGAAATTAACATAGCGACTTCAGCTTTCTTTTGATTCCTGTTAGCATGGTATACATTTATACCTTTACCTTTAATCTGTATGTGTCTTTATATTTCAAGTAGATTACTTATAGATACATTATAGTTGGTCTTGTGCTTTGATGCACTCTGACAATCTCTCTTTCATTTGGTGTATTTAGACCACTGACATGAAAATGATTACTGATACAACTGGATTAATGTTTACCATATTTGTTACTGTTTTCTGCCCTTGTTCCTTGTTTCCAGTTTTGTCTTCCTTTCTTTTTCTACCTTTTCTAGTTTTAATTAGGCATTTTATATGTTCCATTTCTCTTTTCTTAGCATATCAATTGTACTTGCATTTTAACTTTTTTTAGTAGTTGTCCTAGAATTGTAATATACATTTGCAACTAATCCAAGTCCATATTCAAATAACACTACACCACTTCATGGATAATCCATGTACCTTATAATAACAAAGTATTTCTAATTCCTCCCTCACCTCCCCTGTATCATTGCTCTTTCATCTCACTTATGCATAAGTTATAACCATTGAGTACATTGTAGTTATCATTATCTTGGGCAAACTATCATTTATTAGATAAATTAAGAATAGTAAAAACAAAATTTTAATTTCACCTTCACATTTCTTCTCTAAAGCTATTTCTTTATGTAGATCTGAGTTACTGATACGTTACCTTTTTTTTTTTCCTCTCTGCAGAACCTCTTTTAACATTTCTTGCAAGGCAGATCTACTGGTTACAAACTCCCTCAAGTTTTGTTTGTCTGAGAAAGTCTTTATTTCTCTTTCACTTTTGAATGATAATTTCACAGGATATAGAATTTTAGGTTGGTGGTTTTTCTCTCAACACTTTAAATATTTCCTAAAAAATGTTTTTGTCTTTATTCCCCCAGCCCCCCAACACTAATTTATCTTTTTAATATTTTTTTAAATTTAAATTTTAGGTAGTCAACATACAGTGTAATGTTGGTTTCAGGAGCAGAATTCAGGGATTCATCACTTACAACACCCAGGGCTCATCACAACAAGTGTCCTCTTTAAAGCCCATCACCATCTAGCCCATCCACCACCCACCTCCCTCCATCAACCCTCAGTTTGTTCTCTATCATTAAGAGTCTCTTATGGCTTGTTTCACTCTCTCCTTTTTTTCTTTTCCCCCTTCCCATATGTTCATCTGTTTTCTTTTTTAAATTCCACATATGAGTGAGATCATATGGTATTTGTCTTTCTCTGACTGACTTATTTCACTTGGCATAATACTCTCTAGCTCTATCCATGTCCATTGCAAATGGCAAGATTTCATTCTTTTTGATGGCTGAGTAATATTCCATTGTATATATATATATATATATATATATATATATATATATACACCACCTCTTCTTTATCCATTCATCAGTCAATGGACATTTGGGCTCTCTCCATAGTTTGGCTATTGTTGATAATGCTGTTATAAACATTGGGGTGCATCTATCCCTCAAAGATTTGGGGCTGTCATGCTTTCATTTTCATTTGCTCTCATGTATTTTTAAAATTCTTTAATTTCCTGGTTAACCCATTCATTCTTTAGTAGGATGTTCTTTAACCTCCATGTATTTGAGGTCTTTCCATTTTTTTTCTTGTGGTTGACTTCAGGTTTCATAGCATTGTGGTCTGAAAATATGCATGGTATGATCTTGATTGTTTTGTACTTGTTGAGGGCTGATTTGTGACTTAGTATGTGATCTATTCTGAAGAATGTTCCATGTACATTCAAGACGAATGTGTAGTCTGCTGCTTTAGGATGAAATGTTCTGAATATATCTGTTAAGTCCATCCAGTCCAGTATGTAATTCAAAGCCATTGTTTCCTTGTTAATTTTCTGCTTAGATGATTTGTCCATTGCTGTAAGTGGGGTGTTAAAATCCTCTACTATTATTGTATTATCATCAATGAGTTTCTTTATGTTTGTTATTAATTAATATACTTGTGTGCTCCCATGTTGGGGGCATAAATCTTTACAATTGTTAGATCTTGATGGATAGACCCCTTAATTATGATATAATGCCCTTCTTCATCTCCTGTTATAGTCTTTGTTTCAAAACCTAGTTTGTCTGATATAAGTATGGCTACTCTGGCTTTCTTTTGATGTCCATTAACATGATAGATGGCCTCCATCCCCTCTCATTTTCAATCTGCTGGTGTCTTGAGGTCTACAATGAGTCTCTTGTAGGCAGCATATAGATGGATCTTGTTTTTTTGTTTGTCTGTTTTATTTTGTTTTGTTTTTTGTTTTATCCATTCTGATACCCTATATCTTTTGATTGGCCCATTTAGTCCATTTACATTCAGAGTGATGATTGAGAGATATGAATTTAGTGCCATTGTATTACCTGTAGAATTGGTGTTTCTGGTGATGTTCTTTGATCCTTTCTAGTCTTTGTTGCTTTTGGTCTTTTTCTTTCCACTCAAAGAGTCCCCCTTAAAATTTCTTGCAGGGCTGGTTTAGTGGCCAGGAACTGACAGACTTGCTGGATAAAGAATTCTTGTCTGCATATTTTTCCCTTTCAGCATGTTGAATAATTTGTTTCTACTCCTTTCTGGCCTGCCAAGTCTCTGTGGACTAATCCACTGTGAACCTGATGTGTCTTCCCTTGTAGGTTAAAGACCTTTGCTCTTTTGCTGTTTCCAGGATTCTTTCCTTGTCTGTGTATTTTATGAATTTGACTATCATATGTCATGGTGATGACTGGCTTTTGTTGAATTTAATGGGAGTTCTCTGTGCTTCATGAATTTTTGATGTTTGTGTCCTTTCCCAAATTAGGGAAGTTTTTAGCTATAATTTGTTCCAATAAGCCTGCCCCTTTATCTCTCTCTTCATCTTCTGGGACTCCTATGATACGAATGTTGTAACGTTTTACTAAGTCAACCTTCGTGGTCCATTACCTTTCTTTACCTCTTCTTTTTGGCTTCATTATTTTCCACAATTTTATTTTCTTTATCACTGATTTGCTCCTCTGCTTCATCCATCTTATTTTTATGACCTCCATTTGTGTTTGCATCTTGGTTATAGCATTTTTAAATTTTGGCCTGACTAGATTTTAGTTCTTTTATCTTTTTATCTTCTATGCTTTTTTCAAGCCCAGCTAGTATCCTTATAATTGGATATTATATCTTACTTATATCTGTATTGATTGAATCCCTGGCCATGAGTTCTACCTCACGTTCTTTCTTTTGGGGTGTATTCCTCCATCTTGTCATTGGTCATTTTGTCCAGAAAAGAAGAGAAAGAAGAACAACAAAATGAAAAAACAAAAACAAAGCAAAAAACAAAGAAAAAGGAAAAAAAACCCCAAATAACAAGAAAAACAAAAACACAAAACAAGAAAACCAGAAAAAAACCTCAATCCTGGGTGTGTTTTGGTCTGTTTAAAAGAATCTAGATCCCATAATGAAAAAATAAAGTGAGAGTAGACAAAAATATATATATGTATGAAAAGTATATATCAATAAAAATTTAAAAAATTAATAAGAAGTAAAAAAAGGAATTTGAAAATAAAAGAAAATGAAAAAATAAAAATAAAAGAAATAAAGAATAAAAGTAAAAAGGAAATCAATCCTATTTCTCCAAAAGCTGATGCTTTGCAGCACTCAATAATCAATAAACTTGGTGTGAGCTAGTTGTTTGTGCTGGTCTTCTGGGGGAGGGGCCTGCTGTGCTGATTCTCTGGATGATTTGTTTCAGTGGAAATGCTTCTCCAGGGCACAGGGGGGTGGGGCTTGGTGTAGGCAGCTCTGCCCTCCACTAGGTGGCACTGTTTTGCTCCCTGAAGGCTTTCAACACTGATGGGCGGGATGAAAATGGGTGCACCCTGCTCTCTAGGCTCAGAGCTGAAAGTTTTCACCTCCTACTCTTCAGTGAGCCTTTACAGAAAAGCAGTCAATCACTCTGTTTCCCTGATTTCTGCCTGAACTCTGTGTTCACCCTGTCCATGTCTGAGCCTTTTTATCTCAGGCACTTGACCAAGTTTCAAAACTCCAAATTTCAGGGATGCCCACAGCACTGACCAGCACTGTTCCTCCGGGGGAGGGTCTTGCCACACTTGCCTGCCCTTCCCAGGAAAGTGATCACATGATCCTGTGGCAGTTTACAGTTTATAGCAGAAAGTCGCGACCAAGACCCACTGCTCTCCACTGGCTTCCTGGCTCCTATGCCTGGGAACAGCACAGCAACATGGCACCACCCCTTCTTCCTGGGACCCAGGAGATCGCCAGGCCACCCTGTCACTCCTGGGATTCTGCCCCTCCTCACCACCTGAGCACCTTTAATCCAGGCACACCCCCCACAACACTGAACCTAAAAGTTCAGATTTTACACTCTGCCACTTCTAATACTTTGCATGGTAGCCTCCTAGGCAGATTCTCTCTCCTCCACCATATCCTCAGCTATGTATCCCCCCAAGTGAACTTTTGCACCTCCTACCTTCCAAAAGGTGGTCACTTTTCTCCTTGTAGGTGTGCAATTTTTGTTCTCTCAGACCTCCGATTGACTTCTTGGGTGTTCAGAATAATTTGATAACTATCTAGCTGTGCTCAAGGGACAAGACAAGCTCAGGGTCCTCCTCCTCCTCCTCCATCTTAACTCCTCCTCATATCTGTATCTTTTAAGACACCCCTCCCACCGATATTTGAATATTTCACTCCACTCTTTTCTTACTTGTGTGATTTCTGAAGAAAAGTCAATCCTTATTTTGCAACTCCATAGGAAAGGTGGTTTTCTTTTTTTGGCTTCTTTCTCAAGACTTTTTTCCTTATCTTTCATTTTATGGGATTTGAATAGGATATGCTTAGGTGTAGCTTTTTTTCTTTTTCTTTCTTTCTTTCTTTCTTTCTTTTTCTTTCTTTCTTTCTTTCTTTCTTTCTTTCTTTCTTTTTCTTTCTCTCTCTCTCTCCTTCCTTCTTTCTTTCTCTCCTTCCTTCTTTCTTTCTTTCTTTCTTTCTTTCTTTCTTTCTTTCTTTCTTTCTTTCTTTCTTTCTTTCTTTTTCTTTCTTTCTTTTCCTTCCTTCCTTCCTTCCTTCCTTCCTTCCTTCCTTCCTTCCTTCCTTCCTTCACAATTATGGTGTTCTCTGAGCTTTCTGAATATGCGGTTGGGTGGGGAAATTCTGTCATTATTAGTTTAAATATTTCTTCTGTTCCTTTCTTCTGTACATGTATGCTAAATATTCTGTAGATATCCCACAGTTCTTGGATATTTTGTTCCATTTTTTTCAGTATTTTTTCTCTCTTTGCTTTGTATTTCTGGAAGTTTTTACTGACATATCTAATGAAGCCATTAGACTAGCATTTCTTTTTAATTTTTTTCTTAGATTTGCCATCTCTCTGCTTACATTACCCATTTGTTCTTGCAGGTTGTCTACTTTTTCCATTAGAGCCCTTAGCATATTCATCATAGTTGTTTTAGATTCATGGTCTGATAATTCCAACATCTCTGCCATATCTGGTTCTGACACTTGCTGTATCTCTTCAAACTGTGTTTTTTGCCTTTAATATGCTTTGCAATTTTTTATTAAAAGCCTGACATGATGTATTGAGTAAAAGGAATTGAATAAATAGGTCTTTAGTAATATGGTGGTAATGTGTTGGGGAGGGGAAGTGTTCTCTAGTCCCATGACTAGGTCTTGGTCTTTTAGTGAGTTTTTGCTCCTCAGCTGTGAACTTTACAAGTGCTTCTTAGCTTTTTTGACCCCGCTTAAGTGGGACAGGATGATTAGAGGGGGATGGAGTTGGGTACTTCCTTTCCCTCAGGTCAGTTAGGCTATGATAAAACCTTAATAGGTTAAGCTACAGTCAAGTGGTTTCTCTTGAGGTCGTCTTGTTACAAGAACAGAATGCTCAGAAGGGAAAAGATGGCAGAGGAGTAGGGAACCCTATTCCAAACGGTCCCCAGAATTGAGCTGGATATCTACCAGACCACCCTGAACACCCATAAAATCAGCCTGAGATGTAAGAAGATGGATCTGGATCTCTACAAACAGAATATCGCAGGCGGTTGGTTTTGAGGTACAAAGTGGGGAGCCCTGATATCGGAGGATAAATGGCAGCAGGAGGGAGCCTGGCTGTGGGGATCCTACACCGCTGGTGAGCGATAGCCTCTCACACTGGGGACCGGGCACAGACTCGCAGACTGGTAGCGGCGGGGAAAGGACTTTAGGGCAGCCCCTGGATGGAAACCTGGAGTGGCGGGGTCACGTGTGGGAACTGGGGGTGGCTGGTGGTTTTAGAAGCACAAAGGGCAGAGATGAGCCCCGATCTGGAGGCAGGACTGGGAGTGTTTCTGAGGGGTGCACAACCCAGGATGCTGCAGTTTATAGCAGCACAGACAGAAACAGAGATAGTGTGGCCTGGAGAGCTCACTGAAGAACAGACTGCGGTCTCTCTGCTCTGAGGCAGAGGGTTGGAAACGGTCTCTTCACTCTGACTCTCAGAAGAGACACAGAAAGCCGCCAGGGAAGCTGCCAGAGAACAAAAGCCCCAAAAAACCAGTTTTCACTGAGCCCATCCCCCACCACAGGGGGCAGGGCAACTCTGCCCAAACAGGGTTGCCTGAGTAACAGCACGGAAGGCCCCTCCCCCAGAAGACAGGCTGGGAGAACAAGAGGCCAGCAACCCTAAGGTCCCTAGAAAACAGGTGCATCTTGCTTGGGTTCTGGTCAATAATTTGGACTCTGTACATTCCCTCAACCATCCCTCAACAGAATGACTAGGAGGAGGAACCCCCAAAATAGGAAAGACTCAGAGATTATGACTTATGCCACAGATTTACAAATGGATGCAGATATAACCAAGATGTCAGAGATGGAATTCAGGCTAGCAATTGTGAAGACAACAGCTGGAATGGAGAAATCAATTAATGGCAACATAGAGTCTCTAAGGGCAGAAATGAAAGCTGAATTGGCAGAACTTAAAAATGCTATCAATGAGATCCAATCTAATGTAGATAATCTAACAGCTAGGGTAAGTGAGGCAGAAGAACGATTAGTGACCTGGAAGACAATTTAATAGATAAAAAGGGAAAAGAGGAGGCCAGGGAAAACAACTCAGAATCCATGAAAATAAAATCAGAGAAATAAGTGACACCATGAAGCGTTCCAATGTCAGAATTATTGGAATCCCAGAGAGGGTGGAGAGAGACAGAGGACTAGAAGATATATTTGAGCAAATCGTAGCTGAGAACTTCCCTAATCTGGGGAATGAAACAAACATTTGTGTCCTAGAGGCAGAGAGGACCCCTCTCATGATCAAGGAAAACAGGCCAACACCCCGGCATGTAAGAGTAAAACTTGCAAATCTTAGAACCAAGGAAACCATCTTAAGGGCAGTTAGGGGGAAGAGATTCCTTACCTACAGAGGGAGGAACATCAGAATAACATCAGACCTATCCACAGAGACCTGGCAAGCCACAAAGGCCTGGCAAGACATATTCAGCGTACTAAATGAGAAGAACATGCAGACAAGAATACTTTTTCCGGCAAGGCTGTCATTTAGAATGGATGGAGAGATGCAGAGCTTCCAAGACTGGCAGAAGCTGAAAGAATATGTGACCACTAAGCCGGCCCTGCAAGAAATATTAAGGGGGGTTCTATAAAAGGAGAAAGACCCCAAGAGTGATATACAACAGAAATTTACAGGGACAATCTATAAAAACAAGATCTTCACAGGCAACATGCTGACAATAAATTCATATCTTTCAAAAATCACTCTCAACGTGAACGGCTTAAATGCTCCCATAAAATGGCACAGGTTTGCAGATTGGATAAAAAGACAGAACCCATCCATATGCTGTCTACAAGAGACTCATTTTGAACCTAAAGATACATCCAGACTGAAAGTGAAGGGATGGAGATCCATCTTCCATGCCAACGGACCTCAAAAGAAAGCTGGGGTAGCAATTCTTATATCAGACAAATTAGATTTTAAACTAAAGACTGTAATAAGAGACACAGAAGGACACTATATCATTCTTAAAGAGTCTATCCAACAAGAAGATCTAACAATTGTAAATATCTACACCCCCAACATGGGAGCAGCCATCTACATTAGCCAACTATTAACCAAAATAAAGAGTCATATTCATAACAATACGTTAATTGTAGGAGACTTCAATACTCTACTCTCAGCAATAGACAGATCATCTAAGCAGAAAATCAACAAAGAAACAAGAGCTTTGAATGACACACTGGACCAGATGGACCTCATAGATATATACAGAAAATTCCACCCTAAAACAACAGAATACTCATTCTTCTTGAGTGCACATGGAACTTTCTCCAGAATAGACCATATACTGTGTCACAAATCAGGTCTCAACCGATACCAAAAGATTGAGATTATTCCCTGCATATACTCAGACCATAATGCTTTAAAACTGGAACTCAATCACAGGAAAAAATTTGTCAGAAATTCAAACACTTGGAAGCTAAAGACCACTCTGCTCAAGAATGTTTGGATCAACCAGGAAATCAAAGAAGAACTTAAACAATTCATGGAAACCAATGAGAATGAAAATACATCAGTCCAAAACCTATGGGATACTGCAAAGGCAGTCCTAAGGGGGAAATACATAGCCATCCAAGCCTCACTCAAAAAAAATAGAAAAATCCCAAATTCACCAACTAACTTTACACCTTAAAGAACTAGAGAAAAAGCAACAAATGATGCCTAAGCCACGCATTAGAAGAGAAATAATTAAGATTAGAGCAGAGATCAATTAATTAGAAACCAGAAACACAACAGATCAGATCAATGAAACTAGAAGCTGGTTCTTTGAAAGAATTAATAAGATCAATAAACCACTGGCCAGACTTATCCAAAAGAAAAGAGAAAGGACCCAAATTAATAAAATTATGAATGAAAGGGGAGAGATCACGACTAACACCAAGGAAATAGAAACAATTATTAGAAATTATTATCAACAACTATATGCCAATAATCTGAGCAATCTGGATGAAATGGATGCCTTCCTGGAAACCTATAAACTACCAAGACTGAAACAGGAAGAAATTGACAACCTGAATAGGCCAATAACCAGTAACGAGATTGAAGCAGTGATCAAAAACCTCCCAAAAAACAAGAGTCCAGGGCCTGATGGATTCTACCAAACATTCAAAGAAGAAATAATACCTATTCTACTGAAGCTGTTTCAAAAACAGAACAGAAGGAAAGCTTCCAAACTCATTCTATGAGGCCAGCATTACCTGAATCCCCAAACCAGGCAAAGACCCCATCAAAAAGGAGAATTTCAGACCGATATCCCTGATGAATATGGATTCCAAAATCCTCAACAAAGTCCTAGCTAATAGGATCCAACAACACATTAAAAGGATCACCCACCAAGACCAAGTGGGATTTATCTCCAGGATGAAAGGGTGGTTCAACATTCGCAAATCAATCAGTGTGATAGAACACATTAAAAAGAGGAGAGAGAAGAACCATATGGTCTTCTTAATTGATGCAGAAAAAGCATTTGACAAAATACAGCATCCTTTCCTGATTAAAACTCTTCAGAGTATAGGGATAGAGGGAACATTCCTCAAATTCATAAAATCCGTCTGTGAAAAACCCACAGCGAATATCATCCTCAAGGGGAAAAGCTGAGAGCCTTTCCCTTAAGATCAGGAACACGTCAAGGATGCCCACTCTTGCCACTATTGTTCAGCATAGTACTAGAAGTCCTAGCAACAGCAATCAGACAACAAAAAGAAATAAAAGGTATTCAAATTGGCAAAGAAGAAGTCAAACTCTCTCTTTTTGCAGATGACATGATACTTTATGTGGAAAACCCAAAAGACTCCACCCCCAAATTACTAGAACTCATACAGCAATTCAGTAATGTGGCAGGATACAAAATCAATGCACAGAAATCAGTTGCTTTCTTATACACTAACAATGCAACCGTAGAAAGAGAAATTAGAGAAACGATTCCATTTACAATAGCACCAAAAACTATAAGATACCTTGGAATAAACCTAACCAAAGAGGTAAAGGATCTATACTCTAGGAACTACAGAACACTTATGAAAGAAACTGAAGAAGACAGAAAAAGATGGAAAAATATTCCATGCTCATGGATCGGAAGAATAAACATTGTTAAAATGTCTATGCTACCCAGAGCAATCTATACCTTCAATGCCATCCCGATCAAAATTCCAATGACATTTTTCAAAGTGCTGGAACAAACAATCCTAAAATTTGTATGGAATCAGAAAAGACCCCAAATCACCAAGGAAATGTTGAAAAAGAAAAACAAAGGTGGGGGCATCACATTGCCCAATTTCAAGCTATATTACAAAGCAGTGATCACCAAGACAGCATGGTACTGGCACAAAAACAGACATACAGACCAATGGAACAGAATAGAGAGCCCAGATATGGACCCTCAACTCTATGGTCAAATAATCTTTGACAAAGCAGGAAAAAATATGCAATGGAAAAAAGACAGTCTCTTCAATAAATGGTGCTGGGAAAATTGGACAGCCACATGCAGAAGAATGAAACTCGACCATTCTCTTACACCATTCACCAAGATAAACTCAAAATGGATGAAAGACCTCCATGTGAGACAGGAATCCATCAAAATCCTAGAGAAGAACATAGGCAATAACCTCTTTGACATCAGCCACAGCAACTTCTTTCAAGATCCGTCTCCAAAAGCTAGTGAAACAAAAGCAAAAATGAACTTTTGGGACTTCATCAAGATAAAAAGCTTCTGCACAGCAAAGGAAACAGTTAACAAAACAAAGAGGCAACCCACAGAATGGGAGAAGACACTACAGATAAAGGGCTGGTATCCAAGATCTATAAAGAACTTCTCAAACTCAACACCCAAAAAACAAATAATCAAGTCAAAAAATGGGCAGAAGACATGAACAGACACTTCTGTGAAGAAGACATACAAATGGCTAACAGACACATGAAAAAATGTTCATCATCATTAGCCATCAGAGAAATTCAAATCGAAACCACATTGAGATAGCACCCTACACCAGTTAGAATGGCAAAAATTGACAGGGCAAGAAACAATAAATGTTGGAGAGTTTGTGGAGAACGGGAAACCCTCTTACACTGTTGGTGGGAATGCAAGTTGGTACAGACACTTTGGAAAACAGTGTGGAGGTGCCTCAAAAAATTAAAAATAGAGCTACCCTATGACCCAGCAATTGCACTCCTGGGTATTTATCCCAAAGACACTGAGGTAGTGAAAAGAAGGGCCATATGCATCCCAATGCTCATAGCAGCAATGTCCAAAATAGCCAAACTGTGGAAAGAGCCGAGATGCCCTTCAACAGATGAATGGATAAAGAAGATGTGGTCCATATATACAATGGAATATTACTCAGCCATCAGAAAGGATGAATACCCAACTTTTACATCAACATGGGATGGGACTGGAGAAGATTATGCTAAGTGAAATAAGTCAAGCAGAGAAAGTCAATTATCATTTGGTTTCACTTATTTGTGGAACATAAGGAATAGCATGGAGGACATTAGGAGAAGGAAGGGAAAAATGAGGGTGGGGGGGAAATCGGAGGGAGAGATGAACCATGAGAGACTATGGACTCTGAGAAACAAACTGAGGGTTTTGGGGGGGGGTGGGGAGATGGGTTAGCCCAGTGATGGGTATTAAGGAGGGCATGTACTGCATGAAGCACTGGGTGTTACATGAAAACAATGAATTGTGGATCACCACATCAAAAACTAATGATGTATTGTATGGTGACTAACATAACATAATAAAATAAAATTAAAAAAAAAAAGTACTTAAAAACTAAAAAAAAAAAAAAAAGAGAGAGAGAGAGAGAACAGAATGCTGTGATGTATTTCAAAATGGCTTTCTCCCACTTAGAGATCACTGTGAGAACCTGGTAGGGCTCCTGGAGGTAAAACTCACAAAAGTGTGGGGCCTCTCCCAAACTGGATCTCCCTGGAGTTTTTAACTCTCAGACTTGTCCACACTTAGCCTCTAGCAATTCATCAATTACAGTTCAGGTTTTCCTATCCCAACACTGGTTCTCATGGAAGTTTCTGCTCATGGAGGCTTTTGCTTGTGGGTTTCTGCTCTGGTAAGTTGTGATTCTCAGTATTCACCCGTCTGTCTCTTAGAGGTCTCCAGAGAAAATCTTAGCCTCCGAAACCTACAGCTACAGCAAACAGTATGCCAGCCTAACTCATGGGCAGGTGAACATAAAGTCACACACTAAAGGCTTATTTACCTCAATTCTTTTTATCTAATAGGTCATGTCTGACTTTCAATTAAAAAGTCTTGCTAAATAATATAATGTGAAATTTTTGCAGATCGGATATTTTCACCACTTTTAGGATTTTCTTTTGTTGTCATTGTTGTTGCTGCCATTTGCTTGTTTTGTGACTTTCCTGGTCAAAGTATGTAAAGTCTGTATTCTTTGTCATGTGGAGTCACTAAAGTCTGTGCTTGGTTACCTTAGTAGTTAGGCAACGATTGGACGGAGGTTTCCTTGAACCAGGAAGTCTTCCCGCCTTTGCCACAGGGCTCTGTGCTGTGGCGCACCTTCCATGCTCATGGTCAGCCAAAGCTGAGAGAAAAAGGCCTTCCTATGTCTCTCCTGAGTAAGTGCACCACCCTGCACTTGCTGTGTTCTAGCTTTCCAGGAGCATGTCTGAGATTTTCAAAGCCCCTGTGGACATCTAATTTTCCAATTTTTCCCTCTAAGTGTTTTTGTCAAGGTATTGTTAGCCTCAACTGATACCACTGCCCCAGGCAAAAATGATGTTAAACAAATGCTGCTGATTTTTTTTTTTTTTTTTTTTTTGGTGGGGGCGGGTGATGCCCTAGTGATGGGGCTGCTCCCACAGAGTGAGTTCTGAATCAGGTCAAATAAAGAAAAGTCCTGAAAACAGAGCTTTCCTAGGAAGTTTTCAAACAGGTCAATTAATGATAATTATCTGGGAATGGTGCTTTTTGGGGGACTCCAAACCTGTTCTGCCTTGTCCAGTGGCTGCTAGGCTGCTGGTTTTCATAGCTGCTGTAGTGATAAGGCTGTTGTTTTCATAGCTGAAGTAGAGCTGGTGATATGAAGATGGGAATAGGGAGAGAAAAAAGCCATGGAGCTTGTAGTTCTACTGAGATTCACCCGTTTTTCTTGCATAAATGCATAAATAACCAAAGGATTGTTGCAAGCTGTTGGTTAATATTCACAGTTCTGCCAATGTTGAGTTTCATGATTTTTGCCAGTGTTCTCATTACTTTTATAAAAGAGTGGATTTTTCAAGGACCTTATTCCACCATTCTAGAAGCGCTTCTCCTGTATTGTGTTAATGGCATATGTTTTGGTGTGATTGATTCACTACCATTTGAAACTCCTTCAGTCATGGTGAGAACCACCTGATATACAAGCACTGCTGGAAAACATCTGGCTGGGAATGTTTTGCTATCACTACCTGATGTTCAATTTCTCCTCATGTCTCTTTTCTTAAATGTAGCTACAAATGAAGAATAAATGAAAGAGGTACTGCCAGGATATAAAAGAATTTACACTAAATCAGTTAACCAGAAACTCCCAAGGATGAAACTGATTAGGTTGTCAGATCAAAAAAATTGAAAATATTCCACAGTTATCACTTGCAGGTGGGTACTGTTTTCCTTCAAAAAGTGTTTGAAATGAAAATACTATGTTACTTTTAAAAATGGAAATCATTGCAAGACTCCATGAGTTATGGTGAGGGCAACGTGATTGCTTTTGCTTTTTTCTTATTTTTAAAATAATCAATAGTCCTTTCTATTTTCTTCTTAAAATAGCAAGACCCTAAGATAAGATTTTGACTTTAGGTCTGATGCTCACTTATATAACATGATTAAACAAATACGTTTTAAGACCAGCCTGGACATAAGGGAATTAATTATATTAAATGTGGTAATGACAATTTATCAATAGTTTTAATGGAAAGAAGATTATTGTAGTATTTCCTGTGATTTATGATAGCCAGTCTTGCCATAAAGTTGGAGATTGTGGATGCTTTATAGTAGATTAGGCATCATTACAATAGACACTTCCTATTTATAAGCTAAGAGCAAAGGGAGGTGATAAAATTAATTGTCCAAATTAATTCTATAGAACAACTAAATTCAGACCATCACAATTTAGAATGTCATTATTTTAACACGAATGAGCCATAGTTCTTTTCTACTCTCTTTATACTAAAAAAGTTTGCAGGGCAAGTTAACTGAATAAGAGAATTCTTAGGAATAAACTATAAAATATAAGAACATATGAATCATTAACATACACATTTAAATTGTTATATATCTGTTAAGCAAATCAGAAAAATTCACTATTTAGAAACACTGTAACAACTTGCATGAAGGTATTTATTTGGTCATTCATCCATTCAATAAACATTTATTCAATTCCAACTATGTGCTAGACATTTACAATATAACACTGAAAAGACAGACATGGTCCTCATGGAACATAGAAGACCCAATTCTTCTCCTTACTCCATCTCCTCTGAAGTCAACAGAAATCAAGTGGATGCAATTCAAGATAATGACATAAAAGAACCCAGAGAGGTTGAGATATAAAAAAAGGATAAGAGTGAGAAGCACTTGCTGTAAATAGCACAGTCATGGGAGACCTCTCTGACATGGAATCCTAATAAATGAGAAGACTGAATGAGTGAAGAGAAGCATGTTAGTTATGGAGGGGGACAGCATGAACAAAAGTCCTGACACTGGAGAGAACTTGAATATTCCATGACCTGAAAAAAAGGTCATGATGCTTAATAAGAAATTGGGGGTAGGAGATAGACAGTAAGAAAGGTAAGTGTCACGTGATAAAGATGGGAAAGAGGGAGAGTCCAGATCAAGCAAGTGATAGTAAGGGTGAAGTTCAGGGTTTTCCCCTCAAGGACACAGTACTTAACATTTATTCACCAAATAAAGCAGAATATTTGAGGCTAAATGGCAGAATGGAAAACCCTTAGGACTTTGTTCCTTTTTTGTTAAAAGAAAAACATTGCTTCTGAAAGTATGTCTGTCAATGAAGCAAATACATTTGCATTCTCTCTTTAGGTAAGTGGAAGTATGTGGGTATTATCTGTGATAGCTCAAAGGACTTCCAAGTCAGACTCTCATGGCATAAAATATCTTCGATATTTTATTTTTTAAAATTTTATTTATTTATTTTTAAAGATTTATTTATTTATTTTTTTGAGAGAGACTGTGATAGCGAGAGAGAGCAGGAGCGGGGAGGAGGGAGAAGCAGGCTCCCCAAGGAGCAGGGAGCCCGACATGGGGCTTAATCCCAGGACCCTGGGATCATGACCTGAGCTGAAGGCAGATGCTTAACCTACTGAGCCACCCAGGTGCCCCATATCTTGGATATTTTAATAATGAGGTAATTGGAAATCAAAGGTAGTATTCAGTGTCCCTTGTTACCAGTGCTTTATAAGAATTAACTCATTCAATCTCTATAATCCTATGTAACTTTTATTACTATCCCCATTTTAAACACATAGAAACTAAGGCAGGAAGAATTTAAGTAACTTGCCCATGGCTAAGTTGTAGAAAGTGGATTTGGAATTTGAACCCAGCCATTCTGATATCTGAGGCCAGGTTCTGTCTGCAACACCGCTCTGCATGCCATGAAGGTCATTCTCTGTCCTCCAAGGTTAGGACTAGCCCCACTGTACATGAAGCTCAGCCATCATCTTATGAAGGGGAAGCCCTACTGCCCATATGATAAAAGGGTAACTTGTGTCAGTTAGATGGATTACTAGTATAGTGCAGATTTTTCAAAAGGTATAGTTGACATTCGGTACACTATTAGTTTCAGGTGTACATCATAGTGAGTTAATATTTTTAGACATTAAAAATGATCCACAAACATATGTCACCATCAAAGTTATTACCACTGGGAAAAAAAAAAAGTCTTTGGCTTGAAAACCAAGTTAACATTAGATGACTGCCCAGCACACATGCAGAATCTGAATCACAAAGGTGTCTCTGAGGAGGAAGATGGTTGCTAAGGTCATTTAATCTTAAAATATGCTCTCTCTGGGGTGCCTGGGTGGCTTAGGGTCCTGGGATTGAGCCCTATGTCAGGCTCTTTGCTCAGGGGAGTCTGCTTCTCCCTCTACCCCTCCCTCCAGCTGGTGCTTTCTCTCTCTCTCTGTCTCTCTTAAATAAATAAAATCTTTTAAAAAACATATGGTCTCTCTTCCAATCGACCTCATGAGATAACCTGGAACAATTCATAAAGGAGATGGCCATGGAATTATAAGCTTGAAAGTCAATGCCTAACTAAATTTGCTAAGGAAGGGAAGGAATGCTATTTGACATGAGCACTTTTTTTAAAAATCACATTCCTAAAATTTCTATTTTTCAACTGTGTTAATTGAAAAGCTGTTTCGATTCAGAAATATGTGAATATTTGAGGAATAAGATTTCCTTGCATAATAATATATAAGATGCATATTTCCAGTATATATCAAAACTTTATATCTTAGAAATTCTTTAAAGTTACTTTCACATATCTTTTAAAAGTTAAGTGTTAATTTGTGGACTAGTATATTCTATCAATGAATTTTGCAATTCAAAGTGCCTATGTTAAAATATAACCCACTAAAAGAAGACATTAATTTCCCCTATCTTTTTCATGTGATATGCTGATGATCTTCCACTGGAGGGAATACACAATCACAATATGTGAAGAAGAACCAAAAGAAGCCTTTCAGAAAAAGATATGTAGAAATTTCTTGTTTTCTCTGGCAATAACATTTTTTATCTTCTAAGCTTAAACCTTATTTTCTAATTTATAGGCATAATGACAGATTATTACATCTTACAGCTATGTGCTTGTCCTAATATGGTTAGCATATAGAGTTATATCTAGCATGTAATAGCTGAATTATATTCTGGAACTTTCTCTATTTTATGATGGCCTATAACAGAATAATTAAAAAGGAGAGAAAAGAGAGAAATAAAAATGAATGATGAAAGAATACAAGAAGACAAAAAGCATAAATCAAAAAGCACAAATGTGAATAGTTGAGAAAGATGATAAAAGCAAGCTATAATCTAAAAGGAAATTAAATGTATCTCAATTGCCTCATTTTAAGCATATAATGATGTTAACATAAAATGGAAATTAATTAGTTTCTGAACACTCTGAAACAGAGAAATCTTTATAATGCTCTAAAATATCATCTTCTTATATTCACAGTTATTTCATAGTTAAATATGACTTTACTACCAGTGATTCCTAAAAATATGTTAACATTTAAAGTATTAATATTTTTTAGAAAACTACTAACATTTACATGAAAATGATGACATTTTATAAATACTAGAGGTACAGTGATACAAGGAAATCACATAGATTTGGTATTTTTTCAATAATTTCATAGCTTCTCATTTTTAGGTATCAAAGTATCACATGACAAACATGATGTTACTAGGACTATATTGATTTGAGAAGTATGAAACAGGTATAGTATGCTCAAAAACCTTTGTTGAGCTTAATACTGAAATTACATGCAGCTAATAACAATTCACTGCCTCTGTATGTGAGCCAACAGGTAGCGCTAACATATCGGAATTGAAACCATATTATTCCAGCCAGATAGAAACC
Organism: Phoca vitulina; assembly: GCF_004348235.1. Lineage (NCBI taxonomy): Eukaryota > Metazoa > Chordata > Mammalia > Carnivora > Phocidae > Phoca > Phoca vitulina. The sequence continues at coordinate 23,377,730 of NW_022589716.1, forward strand.
CAACCCCTAAACCCAGCATTCTAAAACTTTCAATGTGAAGCATTTTAGATTCTAGCCATTTCAAGTTAGTAGGAAATCCTTGAATCTTTGACAATTTTGACACTATTTTAAGTTTTCTACCCTTCTATGTGGTCAACAATTTTAAGTAGTAACTGTTTTACGTTCTAAGTTGTAATGTAGTTTGTTTGGTACCAATTCAAATACATACATTGATTAGTATTTAGAAATATTTATCATATGAAATACATGGACTCTTTCTTATCATACATGGTATTTTGTATCTAATCTATATTAACAATGTGAAAAAAACCTGTGTATAGTTCCACAAATATCTGATTTACTCTATGAAATGTGACCACCACAATTTTCCTACCAAAAAATACTTTATTCTTTAGAACATAAACTGTTCAGAAATGGTTTTGTTAATTTTGGATTGGCAGCTAAGTATGAAGCTAGAAATGGCTAGAAATACAAAAGATTTTAGTTAATTGTATTTCTTGTAAAGGTAATCATCACTGCTTTTCAAACTTTATATGATCAATTTTAAGAACAATTTATTAATATTTTGCATTTTGTTTTTCCATTTATTTCAGAGAGTTAAATAGTGTAATAATAATATTGTGTTTTAAAACAGCAACAGTAACTGATTTCAATAATAAATACAGTGAGCTCCATTATTTAAGGAGCTTGATTTGCAAGTAAAGGTAGTAACTATTTCTGTGTGCACAAAGCATACATTTCTATACAATTGTCGTGAGGAAGAGGTGGAGACAGCTTGGAGGAACCTGTATCCAAAGCTAGTTTTGACTAGAGAGAAGCCCCGGGAACTGTGGAGGAGCAGGAATTGGCAAAAAATTAAAGGGCGGGGGATGGCCAACAGCTTGAATTGGCACAAAGTCAGTAGTGTATAGGGTGTGCCCAGGACAGAAAAGTAAGCCAGTTACCTACTGCTGGGGGACCTCTTGTTTACCTGAAGCTATAAAATGAGACGTGTTGAGGTACAGAATTAGTCAAACGGATATCTAATGTAAAATAAGAGTGAACTCAGAAAGAGCAGAAAATTTCAATGGCTTCAATCATTAAGCATTTATTAAGGAACCATTGTGTAAGGCACTGATCTAGGTATTGAGGGCACAGCACTGAACAAAATGATAAATTCACTCAGGCCACTTACTTCCAGTAAGGAAAATATTAAAGAGTGACCAGAAAAGTCTTCCCCAAGAAGATGAGCAGGGTGAGGACTCACAAGTGAGGCAGATAGCTGTGTGACTGGGGAAAGAGCTTTCCTGGCCAAGGGCACGTCAAGTGCAAAGGCCCTGAATGACAGCATCCTGATAAGTACCATGACCAACAATGATGCCCGTGGGGCTGAAGCAGTTAGTGAAAGGGAAAACAGTAGGCAATTGGGTAAAAAAGATAACAGGCGTGCAGAGCACGTAGGGTGTTTGGATCATGGAACACCCTTGGAGGCGGACATGATCTGACTGACACTCTAAAGGATCACCACGCTGCCTTGTTGCACATATTCCATAGCTAGAAAGGAGAGAAGCAGGGAGGTGAATGAAGACACCACTGCATGAATCCAGGGAGTGACGAGCTGGCTCAGATGAGAGCGGTAGCATCAGAGGTGGTGGCAAGTGGGATGACTGGATACATTTTGAAGCCACTGCCAGTAGGATTTGCTACAAACTAGCTGTGGGGTGCAAGAAAAAGAAGTGCAATATAACAACTGTTTTTAGCCTAAGCAAATGGAAGAAAGGGATTTCCATTAACTAAAAAAGAGGTATGCTATAGGAGGAGGGGGCTTGGGAAGAAAGTCGGGAGCTCAGTTTTGGACTCTTGGACGTCTGTGTGGAGATGTCAAGAGGCAGTTGAATATACAGGGCTATAGGGCAGAGGACAGAGGGCAGAGAAAGGAATATGAGGATGATCAGAACATAGATGGCATTTAAAGTCATGAAAATGGATGCGATCACATAGGGAGAGGATGTAGAGGGAAGAGAATAAATCCAAAAAGTGGGTCATGGAGGACTCCTCCTTTAGAGATCTGGGAGAATAAGAGGGACAGGTGAGCCCCTGAGAAAGTGGCAAATGGATTGAGAGCCAAGGGTGCTTGCCACATTGCTCGTGCCTCTGTGCACTGTGAAGGAGCTGGGTCCTTCCACCCTCACATCTGCAATAAATACGTCCACCCTGGGAATACCAGGAAGAGTAGCTGCTAAATAATTAAATGATGACAGTAGCTCAGCTTTATGGGGTGTTCTGTGGGCCAGGCATGGCATTAAGCAAACACAGGAAGTTAGAACTATTTCTATCTTCATTTTATACATGAGAAACATGTAGTGTAATGGGATTAAATAACTTGTGTGGGGTCACACCACCAGCATGTGGTGAAAATTGGATTCACATTCAGGCAGCCTGCGTTCAGAGCCAGAGGAAGCTAACAATTAATTGAAACCAAAATTAACATGGATCAGGATCATGGCTCTAGTGTCAAGATAACTTGGGTTCTACCATTCACTCATTAATTCTTTGGACTTCGGGCATGCGGTTAATCTCTTGGAACTTTAATTACCTCAATTGTAAAATAGATCCACTCTATCCTGCCTGGCTACACAGCATCCAACAAATGGAATCTCTTCTTATTCTTGAGAATTATCCTTGTGTTCTCCCTCCCTTACCACCCCAAACCAATCAATTCTCAAGTCTTATTGATTCAATCTTCTTTGGCTTGAATATGTCTCTTTCTATCCCCCACTAGTTCAGGGCACCATTCTCTCCTTTCTGGGTTTCTTTTCTCCTAACTGATTTCCCTGTCCCTCTTTCTCCAGTCTTTCCAAACAGCAGACAGAGTGATCTTTCTACAATGCAAATCAGATCATGTGACCTACACTGGTTAAAACCCTTTAACAGCTCCCTGTCACCCTCAGGATAGAGCAGTTTGGAGGTCACTTCTTAAAGCTTTTCCTAACCTGGATTGTGTTAGGCTCTCTGTAGTTGCCACAAAATGGCACATTAGGAAATGGACTGATACTGTTAGTTTGCCAGCCTGGGCCCCCTCTTTCCCCTGTCATGCCCTCTAGACGAGTGTAAATCTCTACAGAGGCAGGAGTATGATCTGGATCATATTGCCGTGAATCCCCAAGGTCTAGTACAGGGCAGTAAATATTTCTTTAAGAATGACACATAGTAAGTGTTAATGATAAAATGACACAAAGCATTGCTGGATGAATGACACGTAGTATTGCTGAAAAAGTTAAGAAATGAATAAAAAGGAGCATGCCAAGGCATTAGCCATTTGCTTAAATTTAATCTGCATCAGACAGAAGTCTCAGTGATTTGGGATGGAAAACTAGGGGTTCTTTGAAACCGACGTCAAAATTGCAATTGGTAAAGTGTAAGAGAGAGGAGGGAGAAGGAAGGGGGGAAGGGGGAGTGCTATTACATGAAGAACTTTGATCCTAAGGCTGTGTTAGAATCTGAAGGTCTGAAGCCCCACACACCTGCTCTGTCTGATTTTTTTGTTATGGATCCTTGAGTTTAAAAGGCAGTATAATAAAGCAGGTGTAATCCTTGGTCATCAGACAGGTGGCTCACTACAGGTCAAAATACAAGTAGCTTAGCACCCCCTCCACACTTTCTTTTCACACAAGCATTTGCGTTCCATCCCCCTGGGAGACATCTGAAAGTGCCACCCTGCTTAAAGGAAAGGAGAATTTAAGACAGAGACCACACTGGTCAATCTTAGAGACCCTTGGGAAGTGGCAGTTGTGATAACAAAGAAGAACTGGAAATGAATGACACGGCCTGCTTCCTGAGATTGGTGGGGATTGCTTCCTGTGTGTATCCAAGTGCATCCTCTCTGAAGTGATACTGCATTTGAGGTATTCTGTGTTTTTCTGGTGCAACTTGCATGTTTCTTGTTTTTCCTCTGGGTGTTCACCTGGTGGCTGAGCATGTTTTGGAGTTTCCTCAAAGCACAGAAAGTCCAAGGACCAGCAGCACTGGCATTCCCTAGAAATTCATTGGAAATGCAGAATCTCTTTTGTAACAAGATCCCTAAGTGATTTGGACACAAGTCAAAATTTGGGCAGCACTATTTTAGAGGACCGTCAGAGGAAAGCAAGACATCAGTGGCTCAAAGTGTGGCCCCTGCACCAGTACCATCAACATTACCAGGGAACTTATTAGAAATGCACGTCCTTACCCTACCTCTGAACCACTGAATCAGAAAGTCTGAGGTGGGGCCCAGTAATCTGTACTGTAACAAGTCTTCTAGGTGATACTGATGCTCACTGAGGTCTGAGAACCCCCAATCTAGGCAGACTGCCAGGAATCAATCAAGGGGCAGTGGGCATGTGGTACATTGGGAGGGCACCGCCCTAGCAGGCAGGAGATAGGAGGCTGGGTTTCTAGGCAGCTGCGATTAATTAGCTGTGTGACCTTGGGGAAAGAACTTGACTAACTGACTGGATCTAGTTTCCTCAGCTGCATAGAGAAAAGGATGTACGTTCTTTGGTGTAAAAGTTGTCAAAGTGTGGTCTGCAGGGGTCCAGGTGGCTTAGTGAGGGCCCTGTCGGCAATTTGCTTATTTCAGAGTTAAAAATAATAGCACACATGATTAAAAAAAAAAAAAAGGCAAAAATGTATTTTGCTTAAATACATGTATTGATTTTGAAATGCAAGGCATGAATGCTATGGAAATGTGACTACACGTCATAGCACACATGCTATGAGGTCTGGGCTGAACAAGGCTGACCAGTTCATCCCAGTCAACTCTTAGTTAACAGGATGCGGGTAATTTCTCTAATGTGTTTACACATCATTTACATCTTACCATTTACATTTGTTAATTTCCCATTTTTCTTTGTTGCAGTTATACTGTACTAGGAGTGCAATTTATAAAAATGGTTCCACGGCTCATAAGTGGTTCATTGATGCATAAAAGTGCCAACACAATAACTACATAAATGCTATTTCAGAATAGCCCTGTGGATGCAATGAATAGCACTTTGGGGTGAACGAAGGATTTGAAACTCATTATATAGGGACAAATGAACCTTCAGTGTAAGGAATTTACTCAAGCAATAGGAGTATGAATATGAACTAAAAAGATAATCTAAATATTTTCTCTTACTCTTCACCATGTTGTCTGTTAGGAAAATCTGAGGATATGCCTTCATGTTTGTTGCTTTCCTTACCGCCAAAAAGGGTAAATGCCATACTCTATTCAAAAAGCTTGGGTATATGACACATAATGTCATATATCCAATGACATATAATATCTGGGTGGAAAGGAGAAAAAACTCTTGGCAGATTCCTTTATGACAGTGTGGGGTAACGTTCTGATCCCAGTAATGCACAATGTGGAAAGTCAACGACACATGTATGTATACTAAGTTGGATGAAACTGTTAAAATGCAAAATAGAAATCTCCTCTGTGAACACATACGCAGTGTCTGTAGGATGAGGGAGTGCTCAATGACTTTTTATTCTGCTTCCCACCTGCCACCCATGCCATATAAGAAGAGATTTGTCATTTAGCCAATGCTCATTTCGCTTGCCAGATGTAGACTTGGAAAACATACCTGGTGGTCAGTGCTGATGGAACAGGGCAATGTCAGAAGCCCAAAGGGCACAGCTCAGGGAAGAAAGGGTGCTAACCTGCACACTGCTGCATTCACAGAGGAAATGACATTCAACAATGTGCCTCCTGATCTTAATTCAGCACTGATGACTAAAATAACAATTGTGGATATGATTAAATTATGGTCACTGAGTGAACACATGTTCAGTGGGGGAAGAAATGGCAATGAGTTCAAGACTTTTTTTCCACATTAAGTCACTCTGATTATCCATGGCAAAAGTGCTTATGTGATTTTTTAAGTTATGTTTATTGAGGTATAATTTGCATACCATCATATGACTGTCACCGTAACCATGGTAGGGGACATTTCCACCACTCCCCAAAGTTCCCTATGCTTCTTTGTATTCAAAATATCCCTTTCATCCCCAGTTCCTGACAATTACTGATCTCTTTTCTGACTCTAGTTTTGTTTTTCCCAGAATATCATACAGTATGCACTCTCGGGGGCTGGCTTCTTCTCAATTATATGTGAGATTTTGGCTGGAGAATGAGATAAAACACTATTTGAAAAAGGCAGTAGGGTATATTTCTTTGATTTCATGTGGCATGCTCAAGAGCATATCTCAGGAGGATATTTGTATCTCCATTACCTAAATGCATCATGTCATAGCCAAAATGCTAGGATTTATCAAGGAGATCAAACTGTGGAACAGATCTTGATTGACAAGAGTCTGACTCTTTCCCACAATTTAATTGTTTCTTTCATTTTTCTTTATTAGGTTTTAAATTTTAATTCCAGTATAGTTAACATACAGTGTTATATTAGTTTCGGGTGTACAATATAGTGATTCAACAATTCTATACATTGCTCAGTGCTCATCATAAGAAGTCTAAGTTTTTTCATTTTTTTGGGAAAAAAATCAATGATCTTATTGGTCATTAAACACACACACATACACACACACACTACAACAGGGTATTAAGAATGTTTTCTAGAACCCCCCAACAACTAGAGAATGGATTAAGAATCCATTAGCTATCATCTTTCAGCTTACTTATTCAATCTTACAGTTTTTGAGGTGATGTGCATTTGATGGTAAATGGTTTTCAGTGAGAATCCTGTATATAATTTCTTGGTCCATCCATGTTCAATGAGAATTTCTATAACTATTTAGACCAAAAATCACTTGCCACCATTTTTACCTTGAGTTTCATGCTCCTATTTTATCCACAGTTTATAAAACTTACTCAGCTGTTTAGTTTTCCCTTAATGTATATTTGTATCATCATGATTATTTTTATTATCCTGTGTGGCACAGACTTTTTGTATAATTAACGTGGCCCACAGTGTTTTTCAAAGAAACCAAGAATTTCTTTATATTTTTGAGGCTGTTTTCCTGTTTCTATCTTTTTTTCCTATGGACCTAAATAAATGAAGACTCTCAGTTGAGATTTTCAGGAAATCGCCCAACTACAGGCTGATCCAATGAGTTGCCATGAGAAATTGAATATGCAAATCATTTTTACACGCACATTTATGTAGGAAAAACACCTGCACATCTGGGTTCCCAGCAGTCCCTGTTGATTAATATGCATGTTACCCAGAACTGCCCATTGCTGGGTAATAAGAATTTTAAATGCACTTGGCTCGTTTTCAAGTAAATCCCTGGGTCTTGAGTATGCAATTGAATGTGCCAGGTTAGATGCTCATTTTATATTAAATAAACTTTCTACCTTATGAAAGAAGCTGCATTTTGTATTCAGTATGTATTTTTTCTTTACTTTGGGAAAACAATGACTCCAGTTAACAGTAAACAATGGGCTTTACATTGTAAAGAAAACCATCTGGTAAACTAGAATGTTTTAGGGAATGATTAAAAAAAAAAAGTAGGGGAGATGGCTCCTGCCAAGCAACAGCTGAAAGCCCAAATGTAACTGAAAAACATAAGCCAGCTGGTCAGGTTGCCCCTGATGAATGATATCTCCTTTTTGTGGAGTACTTATAAAATTCAAATTGTACATGGATTATTTCACTTGGGCATCTACAAAACCTTGGAGGTAGGTAGCGAGAAGTAGCTTATATTCTGAGGTGTAGAAATCCTTCCAAGTACGTGGAAATAAAGGTCAGAAGTAGAGTTGAACATAAGTCATTTCCTTTGATCAGGCATCTGTCACCATGCCTGCTTACTCTGCTCAGTCTCAGTATGTAGATCATTTATTCTCTCTTCACTGGAAACAAAAGCTTTAACCTTTTAATTTAATAACATCATTTACATTTTAGTGGGTTTTATTGTTGTTGTTGTTGTTGCTGTTGTTTTGGTTTTTGTAAACAGGTAATCAGGAATCTCCAAGCAGAAAATCTCCAGGAATTAATTACCTACCTCACCAGACTCTGGTAAGTATGAAGTTCAAACTGGTTGCTGTTACTTGCAGGAAGGGAGTTACCTAATAAAGTAGTCTAAGAAATATTTAATAGCTAAACCTGACACCTTTTATGATAGTACCCCAGAAAACAGTTACTGTGATTATGTTATTTTAAAAAATTATTCTTTTTGTACTTCAGTAATACCCATTTATAATCTATCATTGAAACGGCATTAGTCTATGACAATACTAAAAGAATGTGGTTTAAACCCATGTCAATTTGGGGAATTATGTTAAGTTCCTATGTTAAGCGTTACATACTTAATTTCATTTGCTTAATTTAATCCTCAAAACAACTTCATGAGATAAGTAGTAGTATTTTCATTTTACATATGAGGGAAGTCAGACTGAGACAAGGGGAGTGAGTTGTTCACCTGTACTCACATTTTCCTGCCCCTCCCAACCCTGCCAACTAGGGTCTTCTTTATCCTGTCCCTTCTTCCACTCACTTCACCTCCTATTTACTTAAACATATTTTTGTTCTTCTGAACTCAGGCAAGTGAAGAAAAATTGATGAGGAAAAGTGGTCACTATTGAGCCAAAAAAAAATAAGCAGTCCAGTTAAAGAATATGAAAGGAGATGACAAGATCAATCAAATGTTCTAAAGAGTTGGTTCTAGTTTTCTGGTTTTTGCTTTACTGGTAGGGCTTTACATCTCCAATGACTTTTGGTGGGACTATTTTGAAACCACTTCAGCCACCCATTTATAACCACACTCTTACACATGAGGACGACATTCTCCCACATCTGACACTGTCCATGCAGACAATCTGTGTTCAGATGACATCTTCTAGGTTGCCCCATTCTTCCTGAGCATTCAGTTCTTTGTTCCATACTAAAACCTATAATTTTTTCTGGCTCCCCTTCCGGCCACCTTCTTAATTTTTTTCACTATTCACTGTCTACCTTAGAATGTGTCTCTCTGCAATCACTACCTTGCAAATATCCTTAACCTTCTTGACCTCTTGGTCTTTCCTTACATCTGACTGACCCAAACTCCATCCACATTTGGACGAATCCCAGAGTGCACCACCTACATACCCAGATTACTGAGAAGTGCTGGATGGACAGAGCTGTGCAGACTGGGGCCAATACAGGTTTGTGGTCACTGACCTCAGACAGCTGGTGTATTTTCTCCAACAATCCTATTTATATTCTTATCCCATGCCCATTTTCCACAGTACATCAACATTCTCCACTCTCATTAGGTCTTCAATTGCCTATCTCATTGTCATCTTATCCTATGTGATATTTTCCTTCCCTGAATTACACTGTTTTAGTTGGGGTTCCCTTATAACTGAAGCTTGAGGTGATACTTAAATGCTAATGCTTTACAGGGACATGCAATCCCAGGGCAGTGGGAGTGGGAAAAAGAAATGTGAGTCAAGGAAGAATGGAAAGAAAATACAAGGTGGTGCATCACTCAGCTGTCCACTTCTTCACCAGATGGAAACAGACATAGTCACTTGCCCAAGCAGGTGACCTCTTGAAAGGCTGTACAGAATACAGGTATTCCAGAACAGTCCAAGAGAAAGAGGAATTAAGAGGGAAATTACTAATGGTTCCTGTTAATCTCATCTCTCTCACTGGCCAAATGTTGCCTCATGGGTAGCTGTCTCCTCCATACTTCTCTCTTGTGGCACTTCGCACATTTTCAAAATTTTTCAAATGGGCAGAGGAAACATGGCGGAATAGGAGGGAGAGGGGTGGGGAGGGGTTTGATGAAATAGATGAAGAGGATCAAGAGATACAAACTTTCAGTTATAAAATGAATAAGTCATGGAGATGAAAAGTAAAGCATAGAGAGTACAGTCAATAATATAATAATGTTGTATGGTGACAGATGGTAACTATACTTACTGTGGTGAGCATTTCATAATGTATATAGTTGTTGAATCACTATGGTGTACACCTGACACTAATATATTTCAACTTCAATTAAAAAATAAAAATAAAAATTTTAAATGTTTTTTTTCTGTCTTATCCTTCCTATCCTCTCCTTTTGGGGACTCTGTTTACACATATTTTGGTTGACTGAAGTTTCCCACAGTTCACCAATACCTCTTTCAGTTTTTATAGCTGTTTTTCTCTCTAATTTATTTATTTCTATTGCTATGTCTTCCAAATTCACTAATCTCTTCCTCTGCAATGTCCAATCTGTAATTATTTTCCTATTACGTGTATTTTTCATCTCAGACATTGCAGTTTTCATCTCTAGTAGTTTGGTTTGGGTCTTTTTTTTTCTTTTCTATAAGTCTCTACTTAATATATTCAATCTTTCCTCTACCTTGTTGTACATACGGACTGGTTAAATAACTGCTCTAATGTCCTTGTCTATTAGTGTATCATTTGTGTCATTTCTAGATGAGTTTTGAATGATTTTTCTCATCGTTATGGGTTACAGTCTCCTCCTTTTTTGCAAGCTTGGTATGTTCTGATTGGACACCAGACTTTGGGAACTTTAGCTAGTTGGGTGCTGAGTCTTATTTTTCCCCCTGTAAAATTATTCTTCAGCTTTGTTTTGAGACATGGTTAAGTCGCTTGACATGGTGTGATCCTTTCAGGTCTTGCTTTTAAGCTTTATGAGGAAGGGGTAGAGCAGTGTTACTTTTTAGGTGGTTGTGTCCATGCTCTCCAAAAGAATACCAAGGTTCTGTGCTTTGTCATACTCACAGCTAAAATTTATTACAGCAAAAAGTTAGAAATCAAAATCAACAAAGGCAAAAGTTTCCCAGGGTGAAGTCTAGAGGAAACCAGGTCCAAGGGTCTTTCAAGGGTCTTCCCTTAGTGGAGTCACATAGGACATGCTTTACTCTCCCACCAACAAGTTGTGACAATCCATGTGAACTGTAACCTAACAGGGAAGCTTATTAGAGACTAAGTGTCCAGAGTTTTTCCTGCGGAATGCTCATGTGGGCAGCCTCTGCCTGGCATGTGCCAAGGTTTCAGACTCCCAGGAAGAAAGCAAGTGTTCAGCATACATCACATTATGAGTACGAGTGGTTCAGGTACAGTAAGCCATTCTTATCAGAGAATGGTTAGAACTCATGAAATCCAAAAGACAACCTGGTAAGCAGGAGTTTTAAGGATAACCATCGTCAGGCCTGTTATATTTACTCTTCTGCATAGTGTTAATCCTTTATATTTCCATAACACCTTGTGCTCTTTCTCTAAACCCATCTGTTCAACTGTCCACCTCCCACAGACTGTAAGCTTTATGAGAGAAGAGGATACTACTGTTTTGTTCAATAGCCTGTCTCCTGGGCCTACCATAAAGATTGGTATACGTAAATGCTCAATAAATACTTGTTAAATAAAGACAAAGGAAAAATACTGTGAAAATATATAAAACCCTTAAACCTATAAAGAAAAAGGGGTAAATGACATAAATAATTATTCAATAATAAGCAAATTTATCTAAATTTAAGAATTGAGAGACTCTTCATGTATCAAAGTGAAAAAAATTTAAAAATGTTAATATACAAAGTTAAGGATGTGATTAAATAGTAACTGTTACATAGTACTTACAAGAATATGTAAGTTATACAGATGAATAATTTAGTAATGTGTCATCATCATGTCTCAGAAAATTCCACTTGTAGTAATTGATTACAAGAAACTAATCAAGAGATAAAGACAATAAATAAAAATACTAATTACAGCCTTATTTATAATGGCAAATATTTGCAAACAACATAAATGTCTAATGATAGGAGAAATTTAATAAATTATGGAATATAAATAGAGTGAGATAGTTAGAAGTCAACCATAGGCTATTTTCAATAAATATTTTATGACATGGAAAAATATTCATAATAAGTGAAAACCTCAGGATATCAAATGGTTAATACATTTGGAGCCAAATTCTGTTCTGTATGTGCATTTACATATATAAATGTGTTTTATTTAAAAATATAATAAATATGGGTTATATATGCTGAAAGATTAATTTCTGGAGTATATTCATGGGGTCATTGGTCTTTTTCTAAATGTTTATGTGCTTTCTAAAATGGGTATATTTTGTAATTAGGATATACACACACATACAACTTGCATACATATACATCCATACAAATGAACATATACTTTGTTTCACTATTTGATCATTGGACAGTAACTGATGTTGGGGGAAGGACTGCATATTAGACATATATGACACACCTGAATGAGGTTAACTGAACTTGCAAGCATGAGACAACCAATTCTCACATGAGACATTTGGGGAACTCCCAGATTCTTAGCTGGTACTAATACAGTATCATTCACCATGATCAATATTTTGCTTGAAGATCTACTTCTGAGAGTGCCATTGTGTCATTTCAGTAATTAAGTACTTTTCTCATCTCTGCTCTCTACTCCCTTTTTTTATGATCTCAGGGCTATTTATGTCTATTTCTGAAGCCTCATGAATTAAGTTATTCACAAGATATTTTATGTTGTCTTTGAAATTGTGATTTTACTATCTTTCGTTTTAAAATTCTAAAGTATTTGCTTTCAAAATGTGAGTGAAATGTACAATCATCAAAGGTTAATTAAATTTCTCCAATCTATTTTGAGTATCTATGCAAGATTAAAGGATTTGAGGACACACACATATACACACAGAGAGACTTGTAATTCTGGCTCCAAAACCCTCATAAAGAAAGCTATGTAATATGATGACAAATGACTTATTAAAAAGAATCTTTCCTGACAAATTATATTCTCTGCAACATCTGTCATTTTCTTATCTGATTATAATGGTTGCATTTCATTCAAACCATTATAGACAATGGATGTTTTGATAAGGAGATCTGCAATGTTGAATTATTTCTAAAACCAGGCTCCCTCTCTGTCTTGGTTTAGGTTCCTCCTAAAACAAACCTGAGCCAGGATTTGGCTGCAAGTAACCTATTTGGGAGGTAATTCCAGGACACATGGTGAGGGATGGGGGAATAAGACAGGGAAGGGATGAATGTCAATGAAGCAGATGTTAATGATCAGGCTACTTCTGAGGGCAACCAGACCTCATTCTTGCTGGAGACTCTCTGAGAGACTGTGGTACATCTCTCAGAAATGTCTCATTAAGGACAGGGAAGCTCGATATGAATCCTATTTATCCATCAATACTTCTCTGTCATTGCTTGAGGGTCATCCCAGGGATATGAACTTTCAGGTATTTCCAGCTATCCTCCTGAGTGGGCCACACATGCCTACAGGCAGAGAGAAGTAGAAGATGCTTTCTCTGTGGATTGTCTGCAGGAGACAGGCACCAACTATACCCTATGTGTAGAATAAGATGTGGTGAGGCAGAAGAAGTAAGACTCTGGCCACTGTTCTTTCACAGAGACTTCAGGGTCCAGAGTCACTAGTTCTGACTTGAGTCTTAGCACCAAGGAGCCCTGTGACTTTGAGCCCGTTACAGAACCTCTCCACCCCTCAGGTTTTCTCATCTGGACTAGGGTTTTGTCAGAAAATATCTGAAACTTAGAAATGAGCAAAAGGATTACTAGATGTTCCTTCAGTGACCTGCTGGGCTTGATTTTCTATCCACTGGGCTATTTTTTAATTCTGGAGGGGCAAAAGTTCCTTTGTAGATTTTGTTCTGTAGAGATGCAAATAATTTATTTCCAGTTTTTATTTTTATTTTTTACTTTTTTAATTATTTTTTATTAACATATAATGTATTATTTGTTTCAGGGGTACAGGTCTGTGATTCATCAGTCTTACACAATTCACAGCACTCACCATAGCACATACCCTCCCCAATGTTCAGTTTTTTTTTCTTTAATTTTTTTGAGTATAGTTGATAAACCATGTTACATTAGTTTCAAGTGGACAACACAGTGATTCAACTTCTCTATATGCTAGTCTATGCTCACCATAAGTGTAGCTACCATCTGTCACCATACAACACTATTACAATATCACTGACTATATTCCCTATGCTGGGCCCTTTATTCCTGTGACTTCTTCACTCCATAACTAAAAGCCTGTATCTCCCACTCCCCTTCAGTCATTTTGCCCATTCCCCCCACTCCTTCCCTCTGGCAACCATCAGTTTGTTCTTTGCATTTATAGGTCTGATTCTGCCTTTTGTTTGTTTGTTCATTTGTTTTGTTTTTAGATTACACGTATGAGTGAAATCATATGGTATTTTTCTTTCTCAGCCTAACTTATTTCACTTAGCATAATACTCTCTAGGTTCATCCATGTTGTTGTTGCAAATGGCAAGTTCTCATCCTCTTTTAAAGGCTAAGTGATATTCTATTATATAGATATAGATAGATAGATTCAAGTTATAGATATATCTCTATCTATCTAAATCTATACCTCACATCTTCCTTATCGATTCCTCTGTGTACACTTAAGTTCCTTCCATAACTTGGCTATTGTAAATAATACTACAATAAACATAGGAGTACATGTATCTTTTTGAATTAGTGTTTTAAATTTTTTTAGGTAAATACCCAATATTGAAATTACTGGATCATATGGTGTTTCTATTTTTAACTTTTTGAGGAAAGTCTATACTGTTTTCCACAGTGGTTATACCAATTTACATTCCCAACAGTGCATGAGGATTCCCTTTTCTCCATGTCTTCACCAATACTTGTTGTCTTTTTGATATTTAGTCATTCTGACAGGTGTGAGGTGATATCTCATCGTGGTTTTCATTTGCATTTCCCTGATGATTAGTGGTATTGTATCTGTTGTCCAGCTGTATGTCTTCTTTGGAAAATGTGTATGCAGATCCTGTTCCCATTCTTAAATTGGGTTATGTGGTTGTTTTTGTTTGTTGTTTTGTGTGTGTGTGTTTTTTTTTTTCTTTTTTGGTGTTGCGTCTGTCTCCAGTTTTAAAATCTTGTTCTAACTTTGAAACTCTCCTGTCTAAGCTGACATAAGACTGGCTGTTTGTGAAACAGGTAAGTAAGCAGGGAGTGGGGCACAGATGTGCCTACCTCCAAGCTTCTTTTTTTTTTTTTTAAGATTTTTAAATTTTTATTTATTTGACAGAGAGAGAGACAGCGAGAGAGGGAACACAAGCAGGGGGAGTGGGAGAGGGAGAAGCAGGCTTCTCGCGGAGCAGGGAGCCTGATGCGGGGCTCGATCCTAGGACCCTGGGACCATGACCTGAGCCAAAGGCAGACGCTTAACGACTGAGCCACCCAGGCGCCCCAACCTCTAAGCTTCTTAAGAGATGGCAATTAACCTGTCTAGCTCTCTGAGTGTTAACAGGTGCTCTGCTAATGATCCCTAGACCCCTTCTGGCTCTTTTTTTTTCCTTCCAAACCCCTCCTTTATAGAAGAAAGAAGTGAGAAAAAGCAAATACTATTTATTCAGAGGTTGCTATACAAAGGAGTCAGCCACCATCACTTGCATTTAGCAGATACTGGAAGGCAGGCGTGGAAAGCTTTGAAGTGGAAAAAGGGAAGGCTTCCAGTGTGCACTGGTTGGAGGCTATTGGCATAGGGAAACTGGAGAAGGGCTGATAGAGCAGCCCATAAGAAGCAGGGCATCTTATGGGATTGGTGTAGGGGATTTCTCTTTCTGACCCTAAGTTGGAAACAGGCACACATATTAAAGAAGCTATCAGTAATTGATTAAGTACTGATTGTTCTGGGCTGATTGCTCTAGAAATTGTGGTTTGGCTACCCAGACTGGTTGCTGCGGATTGTGGATTGGGGTTCTATTTTTAGATATGATCTGGCCATTGTCAATTTGTTTATTCATCCTCTGAAAACTGAGGTTGAAGTATATTAAGTTGCTTGGGGTCTCACACAGTGGCTAAGGTAAGATTCCATATCTCCCATGAATTCTAGCCTTAGCTTCACTGTAAAGAGCTAAAGTTTCTTTGGTTAGGAAGTAACACGAAACCCCGAGACCCAGACAAAATACCAGCTAGTAGGAACAACCAGGAGGGCTTGGCAGTAGAGCCGGGGAGCAGCTTGTGAGAAATGTGAGAAATCCGAAGGCCCTCCACAAACTTCAAAGTGAGAATTGAGGGCTGAAAACTGAGGGGTTGAAGTTGGCAGAAGTCTTAGTCTATGTGACCTCTGAAACCTGAGGCCAGTGGAACCCAAGACAATCAAGGTTATAGCTACTGTATACTTGAATACCTCACACTGAACCAGCCATATTCCTTCCTCTTCAAATCAGAGCTTGGCTTCTTCCCTTATCTGAGAACTGCATTACAAGCAGAACAAAAGTAGCTCTTGCTATGGGGACGGATCGAAAGACTCTTTGATCAGTCATTCCAGTCACGTGAGCCTATCCCTAAACCAGAGATGGTAATGAAAGTAATTTAACATACATCTATAATTAATTTGTTATACTTTTCCTGCTGCTGGCAAATCATACTATTTTAGCAAAGTTCATGGAATTAATCTCCCAGAAGAGAGATGAGATGGAAAGCCTTCAGAAATAGATGGTTTTGTTTACTCCCAAACATGTGAGTTTTAAGAGCCAATTTTAGCTATAGGTCAGGGTTAATTTAGTGTTTCAAATCTGTCTTTTAGAAAATTGTATAAAGTCAGAGATCTTCTTCCCCCCAGATATACAGGAGATATGCAGCATAAAAGCCATTTTCCTTCTTGAATGATTCTAATGATCTGGCAAAGGCAATAGATAAATTTTTTTTAATATGAAGACAATATAATGGTAAGATATGTTAGAGAAAAGGATGTTCGTTACATTTATTTATTAAATTGTATCTAGAGAATAAAGAGAATATGGTACATTCCTAATAGGGGTATTACATAAGTGATTCAGATGACAAAGGCACATTCTCATTATGTTTAGAGCTGACCAAAATTTGGTCAGACTGCTAAGGAAGGTGCCCAACTCATCCTGGTCTGCCCAGGACTTTCCTAACTGTAGCAATGAAAGTCCTGGGCAAACCGGGATGATGGGTCAGCCTACCTAAGGTTGCAGAAGATTTGAGTTTAAATGGATTCAATTTTGAAAAATGATGAGTGGTGTAATATGCACTTGAGTCAGAATGAGTCCTAAGCTGTGTCTTTAAGAATGGAAAATAGATTTCCAAAATAAAGGATACTGAAACATTGATGGAGAAATACAGGAATCAGAGATATCACAAACTGCACAAGATTCACAGAATTGGAGATTTGAAAAAAATCATTTAAGAGCAACCTCTCATTTCATATCCAGCTACAATCCAAGATAAGGCAAGGCATGACGGAGATTCTTTGACACTCCTGTTTCTTTCATTCCACTGGATTTTTTGTTTGTTTCTAAGAACACCTGGAGTAGTGGTTCTCAAAACACATTACTAGACCAGCAGCAACAGCACCACTTGGACTCTTATTAGAAATGCAAATTCTTAGGCCCCTGAGTTACTGAATCTGAACCTCTGAGAGAACAGCAGAAATCTGTTTTATTAAGCCCTCCAAGTGATTTTGATGTATGGCTAAATGTTGAGAACCACTGATTGAGAGCAATCCTCCCTAACATTTTCACATCATGGGATACATCAAAAATCATCATTTTAAATACAGCACATAGGGCAGATGGATGAGGCTACTTGAGGTTGTATGAAAGGGCAAACATTGTCACTTTCTTAGCATGCCTGCAATCAGGCATTCAGGGCTCATATTTTAGCACACCAGATGGAAAGGGAATAGATGGTTACACTCACCTTTTCTACATGTTCGTGACTCTTTCCCACCTGTTAGACAAGCCAATAACCAGTAACCAATAATTGATAACCAATAATAGACTCTTCCATGGTATTGATGCTGTTCAAGATGCCACCAAACAAGTGACTTCAAAATTCGCCTTGTGTAGGCAAGTCATAAAAACTAAGGTAACTTAAATCATAGATCTTTGCTTCAACCATGTTTCCATACACAGACACCCTAAATCCTGGGGCATCCTGTGGACAAATTTAATAAAGGAACAGTGACGGATGGACCATCCTCATTTTGAGCCATATTACATTGTATTTAATCTACTATACTCTCCCTTATGTTTTAAGGAAAAGAATTTGGTTTGTCATCTTTCTCAGCATTGAAAGGAGACTTTGCCTCAAGTGTCTGAGAGGGTATTTTACTCATCAACAAAGCTGGAACTTAATCCCACTAAGAGCCAAAGCAGGAGTTTGTCAGTGAGTCCTCAATGCCCAAAAGAGCAGTGAACTGGGGCAACAGCTCAATAGAACAATACATTTCTTGTTGTAAGGATCTCAACTTCATGGAGGAATAAATGATTTGAATGAACTAATTTGTAATTCAGGATGGATGATATCAGTATAGTAAGCAATATATTTATAGGGGGCACTGTATCAGAAAATACTTATCTTTAATCTAAAAATTTAGATATTCTCACATTGAAAAGTGTCCAGAAATATATTTTAAATTTCAGCAACCACTTCTGACATCTTCGAGAGAGGCCTGTGTTTATTTAGCACATGGCTTTGTAAAGATGTATGTATCTTAGCAACAAAACAGAAACTTTCCCCAATTTGAAGAAGCTTTAGGGCCATTTAAAATCCATCAGCTATAAATTAAATTAGACAAATATCTGTCTAATTAGGAACAACTTCCAAAGCGTTCTTTTCTTTTCAAATCATCAAAACAATATTTTCAAAGTCTCAATAGAGCATACACATCTTCTAGTATAATCCTTGTTTTGTCATCCAATGTTAATTCAATTGTGGGATAATTTTACTTCCATAAATTTTGCTTTTTTAGATAATGTCGGCATGGTAATTGCCTTTGAGTGTCTCTAACATTTAAGACTTCAAAGGTTGTAAAAATGAATAAAGGAAAACTGTCAGTTAAAATGGAGTTGGGAAGTCCTGAAGGGGGAACTCTCATAGGTACCCCACCTATGAAAGCTTATTTTACATAACCTAACAGGAGGAAGGAAGATTTTCTCCTTGCCCATCAATAACCAAGACAATGAGAATCACTGCAACTTAGCTAATGAAAAGTTGTTACAAATCTGAACTCTTGCTCTCCTCCGATGGACTTTTGTTTCAAATAGCTCCTCCTAATTGCCTTCTTTCCTCTATAAAATAATATTCTTCTCCTCTATTCCCTGGATTTACCTATGCTTTGCCATAGTTTGCATGTCTTGAATTGCAGTTCTTCTGCTATCTAGTTATTCTCAAATAAACTAATTTTGCTCATAAACTGGCTATTTTATTTTCAATGTTGACAAGGTCAAAGAGGTACACAAGCGCAAAGATAAATCAGTTTCCATAAAAAAGCTGAATTCCAAAACTGTGCTTATGTTTAATATATAGTGTTTAGCCAACATTTTTCTTGTTCTTTTTAATAGGCATAGTGTTGATAAAGGATAATTTTGGTAGGAATGTGGTTTTATTTAAACTTATTTCAAGGTTATAGAAATTTATGCGTCTATGGAACTTCAACAAAAATTTCACTTCAAACCTGTCTCCTGGACAGTGTGTGTTTGGGGGAAGGAGGGAGAGAGTTGGAGGAAGCAAGAGAGGTTGGGGGAGGGCCTCTTTAAAAATCAGCTTTTTCTTTCCAAATTCAAAAATGCTCAGGAGGATTTTTACTTAAAGTAATTTACAATAAGTTATGGACAACTTATCAGGGTTACTCTCCTTTTTGAGAGAGACAGAGGGTAAAAGAGAAAGATCTTCAGTAAAGGAGGGAGGAAAGGTAACCAAAATGCCAACTTCTCAATTTTGTTCTGGATTTGAAATAACTAGGTACACCCAAACTAGCATAATGCATCCAATATTTTCACAAGGCAGTTCACCTAAGTAAGATGGCAACTATAATTCTGACAACAATCATGGAATTGTGATTGCATTAAATATTTACTGAGCACTTATTATGCACCAGGAAAAACACTGCTTCACCATCTCATTTAAATTTTACAACTCTCCACAATATCATTATTATTATTGGACTATTATTATTCCAACTAAAAAAAACCCCATAAGTTTTATAAGTTCTTTACATATTTTGGATACTAACCCTTTATCAGATATATCATTTTTAAATATCTTCTCCCATTCTGTAGTTTGCTTTTTAGTTTTATTGATTGTTTCATTTGCTGTGCAGAAGATTTTTATTTTGATGAAGTCTCAATAGTTTATTTTTGCCTTTGTTTCCCTTGCCTCAGGAGACATATCTAGTAAGAAATTGCTATAGCCAATGTCAACACCCAAAAAACAAACATCCAATTAAAAAATAGGCAGAAGACATGAATAGACATTTTTCTAAAGAAGACATACAGATGGCCAAAAGACACATGAAAAGATGCTCAACATCACTCATCATCAAGGAAATACAAATCAAAACTACAATGAGGTATCACCTCACACATGTCAGAATGAGTAAAATCAAGAACACAAGAAACAACAGACGGTGAGGATGTGGAGAAAGGGGAACCCTCTTACACTGTTGGTGGGAATGAAAATGGGTGCAGGCACTCTGGAAAACAATATAGAGTTTCCTCAAAAAGTTAAAAATAGAACTAGCCTGCAATCCAGCAATTGTACTGCTAGGTATTTACCCAAAGAATATAAAAATATAGATTCAAAGGGATACATGAACCCCAATATTTAGAGCATTATCAACAATAGCCTTATTACGGAAAGAGTCCAAATGTCCATCAACTGATGAATTGATAAACAAGAGGTAGTGTATGTGTATACACACACACACACACACACACACACACACACACAATGGAATATTATTCAGCCATCAAAAAGAATGAAATCTTGCCATTTGCAACAATGTGGATGGAGCTAGAGTACATTATGCTAAGGGAAATGAGTCAGTTAGAGAAAGACAAATTCCTTATGATTTCACTCATTTGTGGAATTTAAGAACAAAACAAACAGTCATAGGGGAAAAAAAGAAAGAGACAAACCAAGAAACAGACTGAACTATAGAGAACAAACTGAAGGTTACCAGAGGGAAGGTGGGTGAGGGGATAGGTGAAATAGGTGATGGGGATTAAGGAGTGCACTTATCCTGATGAGCACTGGGTGATGTATGTAAGTGTTGAATCACTAAATTGTATACCTGAAACTAATTTTACACTGAATGTTAACTAACTGGAATTTAAATAAAAACTTAAAAAAATTAAAAAACCAGGAAACAGAGCTTTAAAAGCAATAAATAACTCCAACACATAAGAAATAATTGGCAAAACTAGGAAATGACTTGGTGCTTTGAATGAATTGTGGCTCCACACAAAAGCTGAGGCCTCTCCTTCCCAGGGCTGTGTGTTCTGCTCAGGAGGCATGAATTGACTGGCTGAGGTGTTAAGAGAAAATTTCAAAGGCCCACAGCAAACTGTGGGGAGGGTGGTTCCTCAAATGGGCAGGACTTTGCTCTCCTAAAAAATTCCAAACCCAACTCATAAAGCCCTTGATTCAGTCCAGAGCTCTAGAGTTTGCTCTGCCCTTGGCCCTCTTCCAAGAAGCTGTTATTTACTGGTTCTTCAGATCTGACCTAATTTGGAAATAGGCAGCATAGTTCCCTGAAATGGCTGCCTCTGAGGTTGGTCTTCAGAACAGAGCACATTTTGCACCTCTCACAGACACACAGCACAAGTCTCTTTTTCACAGGTATCAGGATGATGTTTTACCAGGAAAAGGAAAATGGAGAGTCAAAGCAATTTTCTAAAGTAGCTTAGGCAAAAACTCCACATGAATGATCCAGATGTCCTACAATATTCCCATGAACCAAATAATTGTCCAATTCTTGACTTTTCCGCTCCTTGACAATTTTTTTCAACTGAGTCCATAGAGAGAATTTATACACTGGGGACAACTGTAAACAAGCCAGGAACAATATGGCTCTGAAAAGAATTGTCAGAGCCCAAATCCGGAAGCATAACTGTTGACACCTGAATAAAGACATCCTCAAGTCCAATGGGCCATTATCAGATGCATTTTCTTTATTCCTCTGAAGGAGAATTCCTATTATCAGATGCAAGTTGTGAGCAGAAAATTCCTATCTTTCTTTCAATCTGAGTTCTCCTACCATCTAAGGATTTCATCTATCCAGGGATTTTTGCAGGGTGGGATGGAAAGATACAAAAAGACTACAATGCCTGATTCAAAGTTTATACTGCTTCCTCTGAATGAACCCAATCCTTTTTCTCCTAAAGGGCGCTGTGAAGAATAACTAATGAATGATCATAAACCACCCAGACAACTTAGTGTGGAACATAAGTGATGGATCCTATTTTTCTCTCGTGGCTTTCTTTCCATTTTATATAGAGCACAGAGAGTCTGGATTTTATGTCTATGCTCTGTTATGTGATCCCTGTGGCTTTTTGTAAGTAACAAATGCCCCTCCTCAGCTAATACACACATCAAACCCCACACGCCTATGTTCCGTGGAGACTGCTTTTATAGATGAGGTGACTGTATGTGATTGTACCTTCTGTGGTAATGACCTTGTAACTTTTGAATATGTGAAGAACAAGCTAATGAAAGGCAGGCCTCAAAATGTATTTCTGCTCCATAAAAACAGCCACCAAGCACAAGAAAAATCCAGAACTGTTTTGAATTAGGTGCCTATCACTGTCAGAGTCAAGGCCAAGGTTTTTCCAGAATCCATTTGGAGGGAAAGAGAACACTGCTTGGGGCTAACTGCCTTGTTAAACAACAGGAGAGTCTGAGAACATCATATAAACATAAATTCACCCAATCTTCTGTGTGGGGAAGTATAGGGAATAGAAAATGAGTCACAGAAGCTGTTCGCTGAGGACCCACATAAACTAATTATCTCTGTAACCTCAGGGTTACAACCTTCATAGTAGAAAGGAAAGGTAATAGGGTCCCTTTCCCAAATAGCTGCCTGTGAACATGAGCCCAAAAGGATGGATGAGACAGTTATTACAGCTTCCAGTTGTTTATTTCAAAGTGGATAGAGGCTGCAGAAGAGATGGGAATCTGAGGTATCTCTTCTATGCTATGAAACTTGTCCCAGCTCTGTAGTAGCTATGGGGATTTCATTTAAATCTATACCATCCCTTCTGGCTTCAGCTTAGATATGTAAAGAACTTGGGAGTCAACATTCTCATTATTACAACAGGAGCTCATAGAGGTAGAGGAAGAATAATTATTGTGAAATTTGTCCAGAGCCTTCTACATAACAAAGGCCTGCTGTCCAGGGGAAAAGACTTTGTCAGAGTCTTACCTCAGTTATCTTAGTTGTGATAAGAGCATTTCACTTAGCCCTCTCTAGCTGAGTGGAATGAAATACTTAAAGTATTTGTTATGGAATGAATGTGTTTCCCCAGAATTCATATGTTGAAGCCTTAACTCTTAGCATGGCTATATTTGTAGATGGGGCCTCTAAGGAAGTAATTATGGTTAAATGAGGTCATAAGCATGGGCCCTTGATCTAGTAGGATTCGTGTCCTATAAGAAGAGATCTGTCCTTCCCCACCCCCTCCATCTGTATGCACCAAGGAAAGGCCATGTGAGGACATACAGAGAAGATGGCCATCTGCAAAATAGAAAGAGAACCCTCACTAGAAACCAAATTGGCTAGAACCTTGATCTTTTGAGTCCTTATAGATTCAAGTTAAAAGAAAAGGGATGGCAAAATAGGGGTGCCTGGGTGGCTCAGTTGGTTAAGTGTCTGCCTTTGGCTCAGGTCATGATCCCGGGATCCTGGGATCTAGCCCTGATTTGGGCTCCCTGCTAAGCAGGAAGCCTGCTTCCTTATCTCTCTCTGCCACTCCCCCCTGCTTGTGCTCTCTAGCTCTCTGTGTCAAATAAGTTAATAAAATCTTTTAAAAAAAGAAAATGAAAAGAAAAGGGATGGCAAAAGATGTACCAAACTAATATTAATCAAAAGAAAGCAGGAGTGGCTAAGTTAATTTCAGACAAGGCAGACTTGAAAGCAAGAATGATTATCAGGGATAAAGAGGGGCATTACATATTTATAAAAGGGACAGTTCTCCAAAAAGACATGGCAATTTTAAATGAATATGCACCTATGAAGAGAGTATTAAAATATATGAGGCAAAAACTAAGACAACTGTGAGGAAAACAGACAAATCCACCATTACAGTTGGACACTTCAACATCCCTCTGTCAGTAAGTGACAGATCAAGCAGGCAGAAAATCATGAGGATGTAGTCATTTGAACAGCACTATCAATCAACTTGATCTAATTGATATTTATAGAATAATCCATCCAACAACAGCAGAATGTACGTCCTTCTCACATTCACATGGAGCATTCACCAAGATAAACCACATCCTGGGGCATAAAACACACCTTCACAAATTTAAAACAACAGAATTTATACAGAATATGTCCTCAGACAACAACAGAATTAAACTAGAAAACAACACAAGGGAAGATATTTGAAAAAAATTCCCAAATATCTGAAAATTAACACACTCTTAAGTCAACCATAGTTCAAAGAAGCCTCAAGAGAAATTTATAAAAATATTTTGAACTAAATGAAAATAAAAATACAACTTATCAAAATATGTGAGATACAATGAAAATAGTTTTTAGAAGGAAATTTATAGCATTAAATGCACATATTAGAAGAGGACTCTAACATTTATAACCTAAAATTCTGCAATAGAAAGCTAGAGAAGGAAGTGCAGTTTAAATCTAAAGCAAGCCTGAGAAAAGAAATAATAAAAATCAGAGCAAAAATCAGTAAGAGTGAAACATAAAGCAATGAAGGAAATCCATGAAATCAAAAGCTAATTCTCTGAAAAAAAATCAATAAAATTGATAAACCTCTAGCCAGGCTAACCAAGAAAAAAAGGAGAGAAGACACAAATTATGACATTAGAGATGAAAAAAGATTCATTCCAATTGACTCCTTGGACATTTAAAAGATAATAAAGGAATGTTATGAACAGGTCTATAGGCACAAATTTGTTAACTTAGATGAGACAGACCAATTTCTTGAAAGACACAAACTACCAAAATGCACATGGATAAATAGATAACCGCAATAGCCCTATATCCATTTAAAAACTTGAATCAATAATTAACAGCCTTTTAAAAAAACAGAAAGCTAGACCTCCAATGAATTCACTGATTAATTCAAGCAAACATTTAAGGTAGAAATTATATCTATTATTTATAATCTCTTTCAGAAAATACAAGCAGAGGGAATATTTCAAAGTCTGAAATATTCTTGAGTTGGGCACTGCCCTTATATCAAAACTAGATAAAGACATTAACCAAGAAAGGAAAAGTACAGGCCAGTATCTATCATGAACATAGATGCAAAAACCCTTGATAAAATATTAGCAAATCAAATATATATGTATAAACACAAACACATGTTTTTTTTTTTATACAAATTATAAAAATTATACATCATGATCAGATCGGATTTATTCCAGATATGCAAGTCCAGTTCAACATTTAAAAGTCAATCAATCTAAGCCACCACATCAACAGGCTGAAGAAGAAAGACCATATGATCATATTAATTGATGCTGAAAAAAACATTTTATAAAATCGAACATCAAGTCTCAGAAAACTAGGAATAGAGAGGAACTTCCTCAACTTAATCAAGAATGTCTACAAAAATGCTACAGCTAACATCAGTGATACTTAATGTTGAGAGACTGGACAATTTCCCTTTAAAACTGGGAACAAGACAGTTTTTTACTGCTCCTATTCAACATCATACTGGAAGTCCTACCTAGTTCTATAAGAAAAGAAAAAGAAATAAAATGTATACAAACTGGAAAGGAAGAAATAAAATTGGCTTTATTTGCAGATGACATGATCATGTAGTTAGAAAATCTGAAAGAATAAACAAAAAATTAATGGAACTAATAAGTGAGTTGCAGTATAAAAGGTCAAGATACAAGGTTAACTGCTGTATATACCTGCAATGAACAACTGGAATTTGTTTTTTATTTAAATTCCAGTTAGTTACCATTCAGTGTAATATTAGTTTCAGGTATACAATATACTGATTCAACAATTCCATACATAATCTGATGTTCATCACAACAAGTGCACTCCTTAATCCCTATCACCTATATAACCCATCTCCCCACCCACCTCCCTTCTAGTAAGCATCAGTTTGTTCTCTAGGTTAAGAATCTGTTTCTTGGGGCGCCTGGGTGGCTCAGTCGTTAAGTGTCTGCCTTCGGCTCAGGTCATGATCCCAGGGTCCTGGGATCGAGCCCCGCATCGGGCTCCCTGCTCAGCGGGAAGCCTGCTTCTCCCTCTCCCACTCCCCCTGCTTGTGTTCCCTCTCTGGCTGTCTTTCTCTCTGTCAAATAAATAAAATCTTTAAAAAAAAAAAAAAAAGAATCTGTTTCTTGGTATGCCTTTCTCTACTTTTTCCCCCTTTGTTTCTTTTGTTTCTTAAATTCCACATATGAGTGAAATCATATGATATTTGTCTTTCTCTGACTGACTTATTTCACTTAGCATAATACCCTCTAACTCCATCCACGTCATTGCAAATGGCAAGATTTCATTCTTTTTGATGGCTGAGTAATATTCCTGTGTGTGTGTGTGTGTGTGTGTGTGTGTGTGTGTGTGTGACCTCTTCTTTATCCATTCATCAGTCGATGGACTGTTGCCATAATTTGGCTCTGGTAGATAATGCTGCTGTAAATATCCAGGTGAATGTATCCCTTTGAATTAGTATTTTTGTATTCTTTGGGTAAATACCTAGTAGTGTAATTGCTGGATTGCAGGCTAGTTCTATTTTTAACTTTTTGAGGAAACTCCATACTGTTTTCCGGAATGCCTGCACCCATTTGCATTCCCACCAACAGTGTAAGGGGGTTCCCCTTTCTTCACATCCTTGCTAACATCTGTAGTTTCTTATGTTCTTGATTTCAGCCGTTCTGACAGGTGTGAGGTGATATCTCATTGTAGTTTGATTTGCATTTCCTTGATGATAAGTGATGTTGAGCATCTTTTCATGTGTCTTTGGCGATCTGTATGGCTTCTTTGGAAAAATGTGTATTCATATCTTCTGTCCATTTTTTAATTGGATTATTCATTTTTTGGGTGTTGAGTTTTATAAGTTCTGTATATATTTTGGATACTAACCCTTTATCAGATACGTCATTTGCAAATACTCCTATTCCATAGGTTGCCTTTTAGTTTTGTTGACTGTTTCCTTTTCTGTGGGGAAGCTTTTTATTTTGATGTAGTCCCAATAGTTTATTTTTGGTTTTGTTTCCCTTGTCTCAGGAGCCATATCTAGAAACATGTTGCTATGGCTGATGTAAAAGAAGTTATTGCCTGTATTCTCTCCTAGGATTTTTATGGCTTCAGGTCTCATATTTCGGTCTTCAATCCATTTGAATGGTGGTCCAGTTTCATTCTTTTGCATGTTGCTGTCCAGATTTCCCAACACCATTTGTTGAAGAGACTATCTTTTTCCCATTGGATATTCTTTCCTGATTTGTCAAAGATTAATTGTCCATATAATTGTGGGTTCATTTCTGGGTTTTCTATTCTGTTCTATTGATCTATGTGCCTATTTTTGTGCCACTACCATACTGTCTTGATCACTACAGTTTTATAATAGAACTGGAAGTGCAGAATTGTGATGCCTCCAGGTTTGCTTTTTTTTTTTCAAGGTTGCTTTGGTAATTTGGTGTCTTTTGTGGTTCCATAAAAATTTTAGGATTGTTTGTTCTGGCTCTGTGAAAAATGTGGTTGGTATTTTGATAGGGATTGCATTAAATGTATAGATTGCTTTGGGTAGTATAGACATTTTACCAATGATTTTGCTTCCAATCCAAGAACATGGAATGTTTTTCCATTTCTTTGTGTCCTCTTCAATTTCTTTCATCAGTGTTTTATAGTTTTCAGAGTACAGGTCCTTTACCTCTTCAGTTAGGTTCATTCCTAGGTATCTTATTTGAACAAGTGGAATTTGAAAAAAAAAATGCCACTCACAGTTGCACACACACAAAAGAAATATTTAGGTATAAATTTAACAAAATATAGGATCTAAATGCAAAATACTACAAAATTCTGATGAAAGAAATCAAAGAATATATAAATAAATAGAGAGATATTCCATGTTCCTGGATGGGAAGATTCCATATTATTCAGCCAGTGATTCTTCCCAAATTGACTTCTAAATTCAACATAATTTTATCAAAATTCCAGCAAGAAATGTTGTAGATATGAACAAACTGACTCTAAAGTTTATATGGAAAAGAAAAAGACCTAAAATAGCCAAAACAATACTGAAGAAGAACAAAGTTGGAGGACTCGCACTACCTGATTTTAAGATTTACTATAAAGTTATAGAAATCAAGACAACATGGTACTGGCAAAAGAACAGACACACATATCAAGGCAAGAAAAAAAGATTTAAACAATATAGTCAATTGATTTTTATCAAAGATGCAAGGTAAATCAATGCAGAAAAGACAGTCTTTTCAAAAATGATGTGGGAACAACTGGATGTCTATATAAAAATACAAACCTAGAAACAGCTCTGACAAATATCCCAAAAGTTATCTCAAAGTATATCATAAATCCAAATGTAAAAGGCAAAACTATAAATCTTTTAGGAATAACACAGGAGAAAATCTACATGACTTTGAGTTTGATAATGAGCCTTTAGATACAATGCCAAAAGCATAATGTGTAGAAGAAAAAATTGATGAGTTGACTTTATTAAAATAAAGACCTCTGTTCTGCAAGAGATACTGTTAAGAGAATGAAAAGACAAGCAACACATTGGAAGGTAATATTTTCAAACTGTATATTTAATATTGGACTTGTATCTACAATATATGATCATATATTAAAACTCAACAATAAGAAAAGAAGGAACCCAAGGAAAAACTGAGCCAAAGATTTGAACTGAACTTCACCAAAAAGAATATAAAGATGGCAAATATGTTAAATGTCATTTGTCATTACAGAAATGCAAATTAAAACAACAATGAGATACTACTATATACCTATTAGAATGACTAAAATCCAAAAAATTGACAACATCCATTGCTAGCAAGGATGTGGAGCAAAGGAAGTCTCATTCACCGTTGGGGTGAATGCAAAAGTAGTATAGCCACTTTGGAAGAGTTCTGCAGTTTCTTACAAAGCTAAAATAGGCTTACTACATGTTCCAACAATATTGCTTCCAGATATTTACTGACTAATAAGAAAATGCATGTCCAAATAAAACCCAGCATGTGAATGTTGATAGCCACTTTATAATCAACACAAACTGAATGCAACCAAGAAGTCCTTCAATAGGTAAATAGATAAACAAACTAAGATACAACCATACAATGGGATGCTATTCAGTAAAAATTAATGAGCTATTATGCCACTAGACTTAGAGTTGGAGAGAATTGGGTGTGTGTATAGAATCTGATGTGTTAGAGCTGGGCTGCCCAATATGGTAGCCACTAGTCACTGTGGTCATTGCACACTGAAACATGAGTAGCATGATTGAGGAACTGAATTTTAAATTTTACCTTATTTAAATTAACTTAAATGTAAATATCCACATGTGTCTAGTGGCTGCCATATTAGGTAGTCCAGCTCTAAAACATCAAGCTCTGCTCCCTGCTTCCCTGTAATTTTCTCTAACCCCAAGCCCAGTGGCTTTTTCCTTCTCTTTCTATTATTATGAGGATCAATTTAGCTTTTCCTTCCTTAGTTTTTATTTGATAATCTGTCTCGGTGGTAGGTGGGGATTTGGGATATGGAGAGTGAGGATAAGTAGAAAAGTTGACTTAACAAGGACAGTACCATATTTTTTTAGAGTGTTGGTTACTACTCTAAACATTTTGCATGGCTTATTTTATTTAATTTTCATACAAATATTTTATCTAAATCCCACTATTATTTCCATTTTATAGATGCAGCATCTGATTCACAGAGAGCCTTGCAATAGTCACTCAGCTAGGCAAGGCCAGAACCAGGCCAAGTTCATATTATAAACCACTGTGTTATAGTGCCTCCTGGTATCACTCTATCTTGTTCAGCCTCAGGACCTGAAATGTCATTAATTTCCTTCCAATGCTTGAGAGTTGAAAGTGGCAGCTTCTGGAAGTTAGGCATTATTAATGATTAGTGCCTTTGTTCAAATAAGTACCTCAGTTCCCTGCCTTATATCAGGGTCCTGAGGGATTGGGGCATAGAACAGAGAAGGGTTGATATGAGCTGGGGAAAACAAAAGACATCCATGTGCCTCAAACATTTGCACTGATCAGGTCATTCTCTAGGTCAAAAACCTTCAGTGGTTCTCAGGAGTCTCTGCACCAAATGCACACTAACCTTTGTGCCCTTATTTCCCACTCTTTGGGTACTTAAGCCTTTTGTAACCCGCTGATCGGTGAGCTCTTCGTGCACCAGTCTTCTTGCCTTCTCAGTGTGTGATTGCACTGGAATGTAGGATGTTAACTCTATTCGCCCATCCCAATGCTTCCTCTCCCTCTAAGGGTGTGTAGTCACATCAATCCGGTAATAGGAGGCTGAGTGATTTCCTCCTTTCTATTCCCACTGCTACTGCCCTAGCTTATGTCCACATTACCTAAACCACCACAGTCTCTTAACTTCTGCCCTACCATCCATCTCCAAAAATGCTTCCCACAGATGCTGGCTTGGTTTGCCTTGCACAGCTTAGCAGCTCAGACTCCCACCTGTTTGCTCGCATCTTTTTACCCTTTCCCCATGACATGGTAATAGTAAATGTTTCCTGACTCCCTTGGTCCTTGGCCTTCTTGCATTACCCCAAGTATGCTGGCGTGTTTCCATCCCAGAACCTGTGCACGTACCGGCCTGGGATTCTCCATCTCCAGAGGTTTGAGTGGTCAGCTCCTGCACTGCAGGGACGCCTGTGTTCCAATGTCACCTCTGAGAGGCCTCCCATGACCAGCCCACCCAGTCCAGCTCCTCTTTTTTTTTTTTTTAAAAAGATTTTATTTATTTATTTGATGGAGAGAGAGACAGCGAGAGCAGGAACACAAGCAGGGGGAGTGGGAGAGGGAGAAGCAGGCCTCCCGCCGAGCAGGGAGCCCGATGCGGGACTTGATCCCAGGACCCTGGGATCATGACCTGAGCCCAAGGCAGACGCTTAACGACTGATCCACCCAGGCGCCCCCCAGCTCCTCTTTTATTCTCTTTCCGCCTACTCTGCTTTAGTTCTCTTTAGAGCCGTCATTATCACCTACCATTGTGTATCTAATTTTTGGTAGTCTCTATATTAGAATATTATTCTGTGAGGACTCACTTATTATCTGTTTTATTCACTGCTGTTCCCAGTGCCTAGAACCATGCTGAAGCACCCAATAAACATTTGTTAGACAAATGAGAAAATGCGAAATAGGAAGAATAGCTCTATTAGCCACACAACCTGATTGCATAGGACAGAAATCTAGGATGGCAATATTTAACATTTATGAGTGGAAACAATATATAAACTTTATGACTATTGTTTCTCTAGAGTTATATTTTCCAAATACCTGCACACTTAGTTGTGAATAAAAGTGTCATAGATAGGGACAACAAAGATTAATAAATGCTGTTTTTCATATCCAGTTCATGAAGATTCACTATGTGATTACCATATTAAAGATTCTGAGCAGTCCTGCAGGAAAGGAACTGGATTAATCTTGTTTTAAAATTTCTTAAATATACAGAGGGTATTATGCTAAGCGAAATAAATCAATCAGAGAAAGACGAGTGTCATATGATCTCACTGATATGAGGAATTCTTAATCTCAGGAAACAAAATGAGGGTTGCTGGAGTGGTTGGGGGTGGGAGGGATGGGGTGGCTGGGTGATAGACATTGGGGAGGGTGTGTGCTATGGTGAGCACTGTGAATTGTGTAAGACTGATGAATCACAGACCTGTACCTCTGAAACAAATAATACATTATATGTTAGGAAAAAAAAAAGATAGTAGGAAGGGAAAAATGAAGGGGGGGAAATCGGAGGGGGAGACGAACCATGAGAGACTATGGACTCTGAGAAACAAACTGAGGGTTTTAGAGGGGAGGGGGTTGGGGGGATGGGTTAGCCTGGTGATGCGTATTAAGGAGGGCATGCATTGAATGGAGCACTGGGTGTTATACGCAAACAATGAATCATGGAACAAACACTACATCAAAAACCAATGATGTAATGTATGATGACTAATATAACATAATAAAATAAAATTTAAAACAAATTTCTTAAATATATATCAGCACAGAATCCCTTCTCCAAAGAGTCCCTTAGTAGGGGACTTGAATCTTGAGTAGACTCAAGCTAGGATGGTCACCTGTCATGCAATAATTCTACCCTACCTTTTTCTGATACAAACACTTTGCATACAGACACAAGGGTGGGCAAAAAATAACAACCCATGCTTGACAAATTATATGCCTTATAATTTGGCTAAAGGGTGGGCACATGAATCAAGCCAGGTCAATCAGAACATATCCCTAAGAATTAAAGGCTGGATCTGGAAAACAGACTCCCCTTATCTCTCAGGCTGTAACTTTTAAGTGTCCTGTTATACACTCCTTGCTACATGGAGAAAGCTCATCTGTGGCAGAAGGAAAGCCAACACTCAGAGGGAGACTTGTTGAGAGATGGAGAGAAAAAGAGGAGGGAAAAGTGAATAACTGGGAATAATAGGCATAAATAATAACCATATGGGATTTAAGTTTCTAAATCCAGTCATCCCTGAAGCCAGATCCACGCCATCCTGATATTTAGATACGTAAGAAGATACATTCCCTCTCCCCCTCCCTATTTTAGACTGTTACACCAACACACATCCAACACCATTTTCTCCCGAATATGCTCTGGGAAATCCTGCCTCATGGCAACCTCAGCAATAAGCCTGAGCTGTTGACCAGCCCACTCACATTTTAGATAACAAAAAATAACCATCCAACCAACAAGAGCAAATGGTACCCTTATCTCTGAATAATACACAGATTTTATACACATACATATGTTTTCCTGAATGAAATCTATGAGGCTCCTAGCTTCAAGTCAGAGCAAGGTATTCAGACACAGTGTGATGTGTTCAAGGACCACATTCAGATTGTTGTAGCACACAATTCCAAGGGACAGGTAGGTGCTGCTCACAGCAGTCTTCGGAGGAAGTCTGGCAAACCTGGCTTTGCGAGTCCTCTATGCCTCTATTATCTTCCACCCAGGAAGGCAAGACACTTGTCCAACACCTCTTATGTCCTCCAACAGTCTCTCAACAGAGAAGGGGCTTAATTCATGTTTGTGGATTGAATGAAACTCAGTCTGGGCCTGTTCTTTATTAACATGGTTATAGTCAAGGTTGACTTAAGGAATTCTTAATAAAATTTATTTTCAGCACATTACTTCATGAATGCTATCCTTGTAGATTCATATATATTCAGTGGTTGCTTTTGAGAAATCTAAAAATACCGTCCCTTGGCATTTGCCCTAGAACAGCATGCTGCCTTGATGTAGCCGTAACAGCCCCACCATATGGGAGGAACCTGGGTACTTTCAAACAGACTCTTCTTTTAGGATCAAGTCTGCTGCTGTCGCTGGGGCTTGCAGCCTCCTGAACCTCTTTATTTAGGTACAGCATTCCAGGGCTATTATTTCATATGTAGAAGGATTTTTAAATAGCCTGTAGTTTGGGCTTTTTACCACTAGAGTTCAATCTTGCTCCTATCTACATGATTTCATGGAAGAAAAATAAAATAACACACTCCCCCCAATCCCACCCCCCCAACGCCCAAACAAAACAACACACAAAGAAAATTCCCAAAGTGCTTTCTCCAATTCAAATCCTGACCTTTGGCTACCAAGAACTGACTTTATTAATGTGCCTTTTCTTTTTGACACACTTATTTCCCCATTGGTGTTGTCATCAAGTATAAAATTCTTGAATGCCTTTGCTTTGTTACAAGTAACTTGTCAACGCTTGATAAATAATTTCTCTTTAGAGTCTGTTTGTTTATTTCTAAGTAAAACCTTCAGCTCTAATTACCTGGCTGATTTATGGGAGAGCATGCTTTTTTCTGGTCAGGGGGACTTGGGGGTCCCCAGCAGGGCAGTGAGAGTGACAGTAAACACACTGCTGCTCTGGGTCTCAATGTTGATCACTCATTTTTAAAGAAGTTTTCAAAAAACAATTTAGATTTCTCCACGAGCCTGTGGTTTCCAAATTCAAAAACTACAATTTCTTTCCCTTCCTTTTTACCCATTGTGTTCGGATATATTTCTGATGAAACCAATATCAAGTAAAAGAGTACAAATCCCAAACCTTGCTTCCTATAGAACCAGTGACTCCAAAACTCATCATATATGCCTGAAGCATCTCAATCAAGTGAATTAAAAAAATGCAATTTTATGGGATACAGGCATGTATATATTGTCATTCTGCCTCTTAAGCCCTTAGTCTTTGAAGTATCTCTTATATATCACACATAGCACAAGAAGGATACCTTGGAATGAGTTCATCTTTGCTGCATATAGACATTTTCCCAGAGGTTGGACCCAGTTAAGACAGAGAAAACCACACTGAGTTACATAATATTCATTCTTGGACAAAAGGCTGAGGAAAAATTTGAAAACCTCATCTCACAAACAGAACTTCGTCTTATAAACAACCTAGACCCATTTTAAACAAGTTAAAGTACAAATAAGTATGAGGTAAGTTTTCCCATTATTTGCTTTTTGAGGGGAGGTGGGTGGTAGGGAAATAAATTCTATTAGAAAGAACAAGAACACTAACAAGCGAGGCAGCAAAGACAATTTTGTCACAATGATGCTAAGAGTCAAGTTAAAAATCCTGCAGCATCTAAAACGATGGTATGCCAAATTAGGGATATATAATAATATGTGATATTTACTGAGTATTTACTGTGTGCTTGGCATTTTATGTGGTTTATTTCATATCATCCTCACATCAGCCACATGATTCAGGGTTGCTTCTCAGTCCCTTTTCACAAATAAACAGAATAATAAAAATAAGTAATATGATGAGAGCCATTCATCAGTAAATGGTGATGCTGGAGGTCAAACCAGGTGGGCATCTGGACAATGTGGTCAACAAGCGTTCTATGTTCAGATGGTCTGAGCTTTTTGGAGTTACAGATTAAGAGAATAATAACAACTCTGATATAAAGAGTGGCCATTTCCAGGCAGAAGAGCAAGAAACTTGATAGAGAAGATCAGCAGGAATTATATGATAAAACAAGATTTGCTAATACTGAACATTATCATCAACTAGGGTGTGGTCACATGGACATTCTTCTCAAATAGTTGAAGTATGCAGGCTCCAGAATCTCTAATAGAGGGCTTGGTGATGTGGCAAGAACCTCTCAGTCACATGGGTTAAAGCTTTCATCAATTTTTTTTTTTTAAAGGGGAGTCTTAAAATTGATCTTCAAAACTCACTGTGTGGTGTTTGCAGTTGTAACAAATAATTAGGCTCAGATTGCTCTGTGAGGAATATTCTCATTCTGTAGTAGGGTTTGGTAGTGCTATGTAGCCTTTTTGCTATCATTTTTAGGTTCTGGATAAAGAATCTCACCTCCCATGGAATACTATTGCAAGTAGTTACTCAGGAAGAGCTATGTACTCATTCAACCATCAATTACTTATTGGGAACCTACTACATGCCAGGCACTCACAAGGTACTGAGACTATGCAAGAAAATAAAACAAAACAAAACAAACAAACAAAAAATATTCATTCCAGTCAGGGAGACAGAAAAATGAACAAGTCAGCAGACATACAACATACATGATGGTAGTAAGTGCCAGGAAGAAAAATAAAATTGGGACGGGAGATAAGGAGCGTTGTTTTGTTTTGTTGGTTTGTCTTATAATTTTAAACAGGGTGGTCAGGGAAGAATACTAGCTGTAATAGTAATAATAATAGTAGTTCTTACCATTGTGTCATTACAGGCATTGGTGCAGCTAACATTTATTGAGTGCTTACTGTGTTCCCAGCCCCTTTAATTTATGTCTCACTTAGTCACCAATCTTTCTCACAGATAAGGAAAAAAGATAAAAAAAATTACACAGCTATTAAGAAAAAGATGCAGATATTCTTAGTGAGAGCCCAAGTTCTTAATCCCACCAGAATGCTTCTTTTTGGGTATCCTTGCTATATTCTGTAAATATCTACATAAGAGACAACACCTAGCGAACACTGCCAACCTAATTTTCTAGTCCTGGTTTATTTCATCCATGGCAATATAAAGATTACCTGTTTATTTTCTAATAATAAGTCTTCAAATATACTTGTTATATGGAATAGATTAAGTCAACTGGAATTATGGTTTATTTATATGTGTAGAATATGTCTCCCCTCTACACTAAAAAATTTATAGCAGCTGAGAAAATTTAGTGCAAAACAGACCATTTGGAAGAATTATAAATTATAAATAGATGAATTTTTAGTAGGCTGTGCATAAAAAAACAAAATAAATCAATTAATGATAAAAATTGAATAATGTTCATTTGAAGGGGCAGGGGTGCAGGCGATATCAGGCATTTGAAATGAACTCATTATTACAAATAGAAATTGAGTTTGGCTATACATTTTCTAGTGGCTCATACAGACAGGAAATCACACTAGGTTACATAATTTTCATTTTTCTTTTTGGACAAAAGAAGGCAGAAAAGTTTCCTTGAGAGAAAGTTTTCCTTGTAACTAAATTCTTTTAAAGGTTCATGGGCTAACAGTGAAGAATATCTTCAGCTTTGCAGGAGGCACAGACTCCTCCAAGAATGATTTTTACCAACTTTCTATAACAAATGAGAGCATAAAGAAATTGGCATTTCTGGGGGGAACCAACTGAGATAATATGATCCAGGTATTCTGTGTGCTGCAAACCTTATTTAACAATGGTATAAAGAATGGCAAATTAGATAGTTAACATTTCCATGGGTTCTTCCCAAAAAATATCAGTTACAGTAAGCCAAGTTTTGGCATGTGCTGTATCAAAATCAGTCCCATGACCAGCAAAATTTTTCTACATTTAGCGTAATCATTCTATATTTTACTCAGACAATTGCAACAACCTACAGCCACAACCAGTAGGATCAGAATGAACAGAAAAAAGCTTATGTGTTCCCGATTTTCTAGATAAAAATAACAAGTGTAAGCAAAGTGACAGAACCATAAAAATTCCATGAAATCAGCTCTACTGCTTATTGATAGAGAAAGGAAACAAGAAACAATTTTGGACAATGGTATAACTCAGAGCAGGATCTCGCCCCAGGTCCCAGTATAACAAGAAGCAGCTGTGACTCGCAGCTGACTGCTATTTCAGAACCAAGGACAGCAGCAGACATTCCCTTCCACGAGGGGGCAGAATGGTCATTGGAAATGTTTATGAGCTGAACCTGATTCTCCAACAGGCAGAAGACTAGTTCAATTTCCTTAGTGTCAGGATGAGCATCCAGGGGCCAAGAGCCCATATTTGCCCTAGATAATAACTTTGGACCCCTTTAAGGATTTGTGCAAGTATTCAGTGGACACCTCAGGTTTTGCAGTTGGTATCCAGAATGTCAAAAGGTTAGAAAAAGTACAAAATACCAAATATTAGAAGAGAGTTTTGGACAATGCCAGCTTGAAAATACTCCTCCCAGCCCTTGTACTAATGTGGTTTGATTTCATATTTATCCATTGACTGACAGGAATACATGGACTTCCTAGGCCATTTTGGAACTAGCTTTAGCTAGGTTATTCAAAAATAATGAAGGGACATTCTGGAAGGAGTATAACAAAAATGACTAAAAAGATGGGCTTCAGAGTCCAAAAGTTCTGGGTGTAGACTTGATTCCTTCACTTACCCTCTCTGTGACTTCGGATAAGTGATAACCTCTCTTTACCTCAATTTCCTCAACTATAAAATAGGAATAATAATAATGCACTTTTTAGAGGATTGTTATGATGACTACATGAATCTCCAAAGTCCTCAGCTTGAAGCCTAGCACACAATGCTGAGTAGATAATGACCACCGTAATGTGATGATGATGATGATGATGATGATGATGATGATGATATGTTTTGTGAAGAAAAATAAATAATAATCTCAATGCATGTCAACTTACAGTACTCAAAACAGTTTATACTTCTCAAATAAATAAATGAAATGCACATCACTATTCACTGGTTCATTTACTCCCTCATTTATTTGTCAAGCATTTATTAAGCATCTACTGTGTGCCAGGCAAGGTGAATACAAAGATCACTATTAAGAGAGATCACAAATATTCTGGCATATGGTAAGGCTTATGTCAGCCAAAACAATGACATTCATCATTTTCATGTAGAAGGTTCAAAAGCTTGTGTATGCTTTGTCATGCTTTTAAAAAAATTGCCTCCAAAGTAATGTGTAAAACTTCAGGTAGTTTCTGCTCTGCCAGCCTGGGTATTTGAAAGAAAATGATGACAATAGGGAGGAGAGACTAGCTGACCCTTGATAGACATAAAATGTGCACAAGAAATCAACTGATTTTTTAAGTCATTTAGATTTAGGGTCGTTTATTGCCTCAGCATAAACCTAGCCTATACGTATAATGCAAGACTGTTGCTCTTAGAGCAACTTATTATGTGGAATCCAGGGACTGAGGAAGGGAGGAAGCAAACAGGTAAACAATAATCTAAACTGTATTGTAATTGCTCCTAGAAATATAAGAACAAAATGTTACGGAGCAGAAGCCAAAGCTATAACTTTGTGATATGATGTCAGAGAGACTTTCACAAAGAAAGTGACATTTCTGGACTTGAAAAGGTAAGTATGACCCTTTCTGGTAGAGAAACACCCGGTGAGGGTACAATGTGGAACTCCATTCTAAGCAGAGGAGACACTATCTGAGGGGACACAGTGAAGCCAAGGACATGTAAGGCTTTGGGGAGGGGGAATGTTAATAATCTGTGCTGTAACATTGTAAGGAACATTGAGAAAGAGGCAAGGGGTGGGTGGGGAGTAAGGTTACATTTTAATAACCCAGTGATGATATCACACTTACTAGCACACCAACTCAGATGGTATATTGAATAATATTTTGCTTGAATTCTACTTTTGACCAATAGCCACAGACAAGAGGTATAAAAGGCTATGTAATTTGGTCAAACCGTGTTGGACTGGAAATGAGAACCTCTGACTGCTAATATAGGCTGTACCACTCATTAGGGGACACCTGAACACATCCCTTATCCTCTCTAGATTTCAGTAACCTCATTAGTAAAGCCAGTGGCATGGCAGAGATCATTACTGTTCCCTTCCAACTCTAAAGTATATGTTTCTAAAGCACATTTGAGAACTTAGTGAAATTCTTGAACTTCTTGAAGGGACTCCAATTCTGAGAAAAATGACGCTATTGGCTTGCTGTCACTAAAACCAACACAGATTGCCATCATAGTCTGTGGCAGACCCTTTTGAGCTCCCAGCCAATTCTCCTTGGACATCACCACTGTAGCACACCTTTAAATCACAAACCTGAGTGCCTTCTCTGGGCCTAGGACCTCACTGGATTGGGTGGAAATCCAGAGGATTAATATCCTTTGGGAACAGTCTTCGACAGTGAGTGTTGTCAGTTGGTATATAAATTGCCTAACTTCCCTTCTCTCCAGGCAGGATAATCTGAGGCTGGAGACTATCAGGGTTCCTCAGCAGGATTAAGTTCCCATAACTCATAATGATAACTGGTCTGATAATGCATGTTTTATTTGCTGCGTCCCCTTTACTATGTCACTCCTTACCCATCTACTTGGGTTTTCCGGACTTACTCTGTAAATAAACCACCTGCACTTGAATCCTTGCCTCTGGATCTGCTTCTAAGGACATCTAAGAAAAATGCTAGCACACACATGAATGCCCTTCTACTCTCTTCTATCAATTATTTTCCCAATTGGTATAAATTTACATTCCACACTTGGGTGTAAGTATAAACACATTTTAATTAATTAAATCAGGCTCTGAACCCTAATTATTATTTGCACATCCCTGTCGCTTCCACTACCTCAGTAGACTGATGCAAACAAGAAAATTTGGAGGGATGCCTGGGTGGCTCAGTTGGTTAAGCATCTGCGTTCAGCTCAGGTCATAATCCCAGGGTCCCGGGATTGAGCCCCACATGAGGCTCCCTACTCCGTGGGAAGCCTGCTTCTCCCTCTCCCTCTACTGCTCCCCCTGCTTGTGCTCTCTCACACTCTCTATCAAATAAATAAGTAAATAAAATCTTAAAAAAAAAAAGAAAACTTGGAGAAAGACCTCTTGCCTTTTTATCCTCCTTGGTGGTGACTTAAATAAATGCTCATTATGACCTTCATAATAACTCAAAGGTGAGTAACACCACTCCTTTTATGCCAAATGGAGGCATAGAAATTTTTGCAGTTGTTCACAAATATGTAGAACCTGGTGGCCCTACCACTTCTTGGTCAGTCTGGAAACCCTTATTTCTTTCTTCTGTGGGAAGCCCTGTTTTGGTTCAGGGGACTCATCCCTGCCCTATGCTTCAATTTTCAATGCTGGCATCCATCTCATCTGACTTTGAAGTAATCCAGCTCACTCTTCCATAGGGCCCCAAACAGAAAACTATACCCTTCCTGTCTGCATGTGTGAGTTTGTGTTGAGTATGTTTTATGTCCGTGTCTGTGTGTGTGTCTGAGAGAGACAGAGACAGAGAGAGGGTAACCCAATTCTCCTGAAAACTCAACAATGCCCTCTTTTTTCCTAGAGAGAAGAAATAAAATGTCTACCCCTCCTTGATAGTGTACAGGAGCACAAAGAAAAGAAAGTAATCAGTGTTGAGTGTCCATGGCTGCCCCTGCTGTTAAACTAACTCACTGTGTTAACCTGTAAAAGTTTGAAGAACTCCATGTATATGGAGCTGTCAGGAATAGAGAGAAAGGACAAGGAAAGAGGCGTTATCTCTTCTTTGAACAGAACAGGAGCTTCCTCAATTATGACTTTTTTTTTTTTTTTTGGTGAGAAGCTCAAATCTTCAAGGAGTAGCTATCCTTTAAACATTTAAATTGTGAGTAGGATATTTCTTTATATGATGATCTTGGGAGAGAGAACCAATGATACAGGGGCAGTAGGTTAGAGGTACAATGGACCAGGTACTTTTGATGGCTATGTCACATTCTGAGAATTATGTGTATATATATACACATACATATATCTAATGAGGGATCTTTCATTTTCAGTTAGTCAACCTGTTTTCTCTATGCACTGTAATACATAGCTTCAATGCAGACCCAAAGGGTCACATATCTGAAAAAGGGTAAAATTATATACCTGAACAAGGATAATCAGTTCTGTTAAGGAGATCAGGCTGCTAAAGTCAGAGTCACAAATTTGATCTCTATCAAATGTATTTATTTCCAGCTGATCTATGACCACATTTCCTCCTATCAATTCCCTGATGACCATTTCCCTAAAGCTTCCAAGAGTTAACTAGTTATGTGTCCGGTTATGAACTCAAATATTACCACCCCCCCCCCAAAAAAAACCTGTTAAACAATAAATTCAACTAAGGATGGAATGGAACAGGAAATAAGTGAGTAGCTAAAATATTTTTTATTAGAAGGATGAGGTTATATGTGATTTATTCACTGGTAGGGCGATTCATGTGATTCTGCTGAGTTACTTATGAACATAATCTGATTCTAGTTGTTATGGCAACATACACGGAAAGAAGTGGAAAGAGTTCACGATTAAATTTTTCTTGAAATGATCCAAAATATTAGCTGTATGTATGAGAATTCTGTAGAAAATGTTATTTAAACTCTTTCTCAGAGCAGTGACTGGGTTGCAAGGGATGTCTGCCTGCAGCTATTCGGGTAGTATAATCCCCTCTGAGATGAGAGCAGAAAAGTGATGAACATTTGAAGAAAAATAGAAGTCTTGCTTTGCCCTCAGGACAGCTCTTTTTTACTTCCCCTCCCACCATTAATATGCAAGGCGTGAAACATTAAATGTCACATCCATGTCATACTCTAATGCCTATGCACTGCGGAATCAAAGTGTAGAATTCTTTTGCCAATATGACTTGGGCTAAAAAAAAAAAAAATCCATTAACCAGAAGAAAAGGTCAAAAACATAATTCTTAGTTTTCCTTCAAATTTTCTACCAAAATGAGGACAAATTGGAAAAAAAATTCCCAGGCTTTTAAGACACCATTTTCTCAGTTTTCTAGCGGAAGGCAGTGCCCTGAATAAAGAACTCATGAAAAAGCATCAAACTGTCTTTTATCATTCCTGAATAAAAACTTATAGCTTTATCCAGGAAAGGAAACTCATAAAACTTTTTAGGGAGAGAAGACACTGTTGTATC
Source organism: Phoca vitulina (assembly GCF_004348235.1). NCBI lineage: Eukaryota > Metazoa > Chordata > Mammalia > Carnivora > Phocidae > Phoca > Phoca vitulina. The sequence goes on from NW_022589716.1 coordinate 23,419,968, forward strand.
TTCCTTTAAAATATTTTTTTATTGCTATTGTTTTTCAGAGGAGAGGTCTGATATTTTTCTCCCAACTATGCACTTGATGATGGTACTAAGAGAGAAAGAATGTGAAACATTAACTGTTATTTCCACTCCCAGCAAAACAGAACTCATTCTGTCAATGATGGACCACCGTTACCGAATTCTGCAGCTCTCTGGCACATGACTCTCGAATCTTTATTTCTTGCATTGGTAGAACTCAATTGACTTTAGTGACTGAGACTTTATGTGGGAATTTGAACAAGACTAATTTTCCCAGTGGCTTGCCAAAAACTATCTGTAACCATCAGCATTCCTGTGTGCAGGAAGCTGGGTGGGATTAATATATTCTTCTGTCCATTTCTCAGCAGCTATGAGTCATCAAGGTCACCCCAGAAACATTTCTAGTCCCACATGATCAGTACATAGGATTTGGTGTAAGTGGGGCACCAGAGTTGTCGGGGGCTGCTCTGTGCTCAGGGGATATGTAAGTACTCAGTTGTTCCTAATTTGTGGTAGAGGACATGCCTTTTGGATTACCTTTCCTCCAGTCTGCTACTCTAGAACTCATCTGTTTCATCCTTTCTAATGAGGATAGAATTAACATTTCAAATTCCACACTAGTGGTTTCCATCTTTCTCTGTGTGTATAGTACATGTTCAAAGACAATCAAACTGCATCCCTGAAGTTAGCCATAACTCATTATAGGAGGACAATGTTCTGTGGCTTCAGGACATCTATCGGAGATGTTGCATTTTTCTTGTGGTTACCCTCAGACCTTGTCCTCTTAGATAAAACTGTTCATTGCCCTGATTGATTGGAAACTGGGTCCTGGGAATGCAGTGGGGGAACAAACAGACACGGTCCCTTGTCCTCATGGAGTTCATGTCCTGGGGATGGAGACAGGCGTTAGGCAGATAATTAAGCAAACTATGTAGCTCTATCATGATCAGTTGAACAGGGGGAGAGAGATGAAACAAGCAACAAACAAATTTAAACACTATTACAGATAAACGTTTTCTCTCTTTCCTCTCCTTCTTTTTCTCCTTTAAAGAGCTTGGGGAAAGCAATCCATATATTCTGTTCACATTACCAATCAGCAACTGTTAAATACCCTGACAACACCAGATGTCGACTCAGAAATGAATGGCATCTGGTCTAGGGCAGGAGAAACAGCACGTGCAAGCATGGGGTGGGGCTCTAAAACATGCTCTGCAACCCCTTGCAGGATCTCAGGGAATTTTAGGACAAAACTAGCAACTGGTGCTCCATCAGCCTGTGTCCTCTGGGGATTTCCTGTGGCTTCAAAGTGATCCCAGAGACAGTGCTTTCTCTGTTGTCTTTATCAACACAGGATGTTCACCAAAGCCAGCACTGTGCCCTTCTGACCACAGCGCACAGCTGCTGATTTTCTGGGTAAGGGAAAGAGGGGAAATGATATTTGAAGCCCTTGCCAACCGCAAGAGGATCTGTGAACTTTGGAGAGAAAAATAAGCAACTTTGAAGAGCCGTGGTGGGGGAGGGACGGTAGGAGCCCTGGATGGAGAATCAAGAGACCCAAGTTTTTGCCCTGGCTCCATTACTAAAAATTTGCTCAGAAATGGTGGGCAGGCCATTTCACATCTCCTCCGTTAGTGAATGAGCTGGTTAGATCATCTCTAAGAAAGACAGGATAGTGAAGTGACGATTTTGGGGAGAGGCAGATGTGGATTTGCATCGCTTCTTTCCCATTTTGCTGGATGAGTAGCTTAGGAGGGTTATTTAGTTGCTCTACACCTCTGTTTCCTCTTCTGAGAAATGGACATGATTATAGTAGGGTTAAAATTAAATAAAGTGCTTATCACAGTGCCTAGCTGAGTGCTAAGTGTTAGCTATTAAGCTTTTTTTAAAATTTAAATTCAATTAGCCAAGGTATAATAGTACATCATTGGTTTTTGATATAATGTTCAATGATTCATCAGTTCAGTATAAGAAAATTTATATAATTGCTTTATAATTAAGGTAAATCAGTATTTATATAATATTTCATGAAAGGGGTACCCATAATAATGATGCTGAAAAAGTCTACTTATGTTTATACTCTTAAGGGGTGTGTGTGTGTGTGTGTAAATGTATGCATGGGTATACAAGGATACTTTTTTATTCAAGTATAATATAGTTTTCACTGCTTAAAGCATAACTGGAGGTGGAAGATAAACACTCACAAAATAACTAGAAGTCTAAAGAAATAAAATCAAATATGAACGTAGAGGAAAAATGGCAAGTACTATGGGATATCTACAAAAACATCTATACCTTGCTATTACTTTCCTGGCCACAGAAGAGTAGAAATGATATAAAATTTGGACTTTGTCTAAATAGGATTAACCACAGAAGTAGTAAAGGGCCTCTATCAGACAGGCTGGCTTGTAAAATAGTCTTCTGATCTATAATTAAAAGAATTCTCCTGAATGTGTGTAAAAGTATAAGCCTTTCTTCAAAAAGCATGTTGTGTCATGAAAGGATGGAAAATGAAATATTAAAACTTGTTTTAAATTATGTTATGTGTTATCGTTTATGAAATCTATAGTTTGGGGGCTTTTGTCAAATAAGACTGCTCTGTGGTATCATCAGTTGAATAATAAAAACAAGTGTTTTGGAGATGTGTATTGGTTTCTATATATAACAGAGATGTTTGTTATTGTTTGAAAATATTAAGATGGTATTATTTCCTCAATGGAAATTGAGGTGGTCTTGGTTATGAAATTTGGTTGGTTCATGCCCTTTTCTATCTACTTTAAAACTTTAATGATAAAAAGGTAGCATGTGGCTTTGATTTCACAATAAATCACAGCTTTGTTTATACATATTTTACTCACATATGGTGAGTGATTCCATTCTCCTCCTGCATGTATCCGATAAACAAACACAGCTTGGTGCTGTCAATCAATCAATTCAGGGGATACTGAGAAGGCTGGTGCCATCCTGCATGTCCCTTCATTCTCCTTGCCTAACGGGCATCCCAGTTCTTAGACATATTTCCACAAGGCTCTGGTGGGCAATCCCCTGGACCATGGCCTCAGTGAACCTTCATCCTTGGCAAGCCTGATTTCTCCAAGAAGCACGGTAGTCATTTTGCCTCACATGCCATCTTATCACAAGATTTCATCTGCCATCCTGTGGAGATGTAACTACATCACTGATGACCTCTACCTACATCCCACCCCTGCCTTCAAAAAACAAAACAAAACCCCAGAAATAATTTTCTTTAAAAGGTCACAATCACTGACAATTGCTCAGGACAGATCCTCTCTTTTCATTTAGCCTTGTCCAAGATAACCATATAGCTGATGCCCATATGTAGAGGGAAAGAGAGGAGCTGAGCTTCAAAGCATAAGCAATTGTCAGCTGTCCACTAAATACTACTACTGTTTGTGGGAGTTTAGTATGGTCCATGCACTGGTAACTGTGCCCTTTCCTTGGATTATTTTATTTAATCCCCACACGGATCCATGAGGTGGGCACCATGATTCTGCTGCGCAATGAGGTTCAGAGAGGTTAAGAGACTTGCCTATGGGAACCTAGCTAGGAACTGAAGGAAGGGGGATAGAAAGAAGGAAATTGTGTCAGCAAGGTTGATGCTGTGAGTCACTCTGCAAGTTTTATAACACACGGTTATATAAACCACCAATCACTGGGGGATCATCCTGCGTTGAAAGAATTTTCCTAATGCTTGCATAGCTAATGAAGTAGTGCAACAGTGATTAAGAGAACAGGCTCTTGAGTCAGAGTGCCCAGTGTTTGTTTCTTACTCTATCACTTCCTATCCATATGGCTTTGGGTAAGTTACTTAACCTGTCTGACCTCAGTTTCCTACTATTCCAAAATGGAAAAATAATAGCATCTTCTTCCAGGAATGTTTGTGAAAGTTAAACATGATAAAACAAAGCAGGTACTTAGCACAGTACCATGTACCAGCTGCTCAGTAAACAGTACACATTATCAAGTATTATTATTCCATAAAATCAGGATCCAATATTCAGTTGTCTAAGGAGACATGGAGATATCTTTGTTGGGTGCTTGCTGTGGAGAGGAAACCAGGAGAGAGGGTGGTTGCTTGCAAGGAAGAAAAAGGCAATGTTCTTGGAAAACAGGTGCTTGAGGCAGCAGCTTCAGCTGAACCCATCACATGGCTTCCAGCCCTGTGGAATTACTGTTTACACTTTCCTATTAAGGATTCACATCTGCATATAAAGTTCAAACGCAGACTCTGTCAGAACAAGGGTGCACAGGAGCTGCTTCCGCAGATGCCCGGGTTTTATGTCTCTTGTTTTCCTCTGAATTATTTATCCTGAGCATCTGTGTTACATTATCTTTATGTAACGTCACAGCAGAAATGGGAGAAAGGATGCTTCCTTCTCGTTCACCCACTGACAGCAAATGCTCCCTGCAGCTTCCAGGTGTCTTTCCAGCCTTTATCCACTCACTTATCCAGCTATCCCCCCATCAAGCAGGGCACATCCCTTCTCTTTGGAGGCTGAGTGAAGCCAGCCTCCTGTCAGTTCGGGGATGACAGACCGTCCCAGCTCTACTTAAAGATAAGGCCAATCGATCTTTTCCAAGAGCTCCGCAGCGACTCTGATTGCCTAACCAGCTGGTACTGCAGACTGAATTTTGTTGTTCAGCCACCAAAATACAAATTCCTTCTGCATGCTTGCTGGAATCCCATGACCCAGACTGAACAAGAAACTTCTTGGAGACCGTGACTATTTGACAAGCTATTTCAGAGGGTCACATCTAGAGATTTCTACAACAAAGCTAAAAACACTAGTAACAATTCAACAACTATTATTTATTAGGCACTTAATATATGCTAAGAACTAAGTCACATGCTTAGTGTGATTAACTCATTTAAATTACACTACAATCCCATGGGACAAGTATCTTAGCTTCACTTTAAACAAATGGAAGAAAATGAGGCTCAAAGAAGTGATTTGCCTCTATTAGGCAGCAGAGCTAAGTTTCAACCCCAAATCTCAGCCCATCATCTTTCTTACTACCTTTTTTTTAAAAAAAAATTATTTATTTGACAGAGAGAGACACAGCGAGAGAGGGAACACAAGCAGAGGGAGTGGGAGAGGGAGAAACAGGCTTCCCGCGAAGCAGGGAGCCCAATGTGGGGCTCAATCCCAGGACCCTGAGATCATGACCCGAGCTGAAGGCAGACGCTTAACGACTGAGCCACTCAGGCACCCCTCTTACTACCTTTTGATTAGTGCTTTGCATGGTCTGTCTGTTGCCATCCTTTTAATTTTAACTGGTCTCTGTCTTTATATTTAAAATCATTTCCTTGTAAGCAGCATGTAGTTGAATCTCCTATTTAATCCAATTTAATAATCTCTAAATTTTAAATAGAATGTTTAGACCACTTACATTTAACAAGATTATAAATGTTAAATCTATTTTATTATTTATTTTCTATTTGTCTGATGTGTTCTTTGTTCCATTTTTACTACTTCCTAGCCTTCTTTTGAATTGACTATGGTTTATTTCATTTTATCTTACTATTGGCTTATTGGCTCTTCCTCTTTACTTTTTTTTTTTAAGGTTTTATTTATTTATTTGACAGAGAGAGACACAGCGAGAGAAGGAACACAAGCAGGGGGAGTGGGAGAGGGAGAAGCAGGCTTTCCACTGAGCAGGAAGCCTCATGCGGGGCTCCATCCCAGGACCCTGGGATCATGACCTGAGCCAAAGGCAGACGCTTAACGACTGAGCCACCCAGGCGCCCCTCTTCCTCTTTACTTTTCAGTGGTTGCTCTAGAATTGACAATACATAATTATCAGAGTCCACCTTCAAAAAACATTATATTGCTTCAAACATTTTAGCAGAAAATATCCATTTTCTCCTGTCTTTTGTACTGTTATTATATATTTTACTTCTACATAGTCTATAAACCCTATAACATGTTACTATTTTTAAGTATTCAAGTACTTTTTTAAAACTTTAAAAAATGAGAAAATCTTTTATGTTTCCCCACATTTTTACGACTTTTGTGTTCTTCCTTTCTTTCTTCAGTTCCACATTCCTACTTGGTATTGTTTTCCTTTTGCCTGAAAGAAGGACTTAAAGTTTTAGTAAAAGATGTGGGGCTCAATAGTCTGCCTGTGGCTATTTCTATGAAGTAATTGAGTCCCAGTGTCACCATCAGTAGTTACTGTGTGGCTGGTGAGGTGGACTATGTGGAAGCAGACAACTTAGCCACAGCTGCATGCACACTCATAAACTGGAAACCTTGGCCAAAGTCTGGGATGGATCCTGGAGAAAAGGTCTCCATCAGAAAGTCCAGTTCAGCATCTTTTGAAATTCCTTTTCTGTGAACAGTCCTTGGCTGAGACTGAGCTCAAATTGCAACAACATTTTAGAAATCTCTTTCTATCCTAACCTCTCTCTTAATGCCTTTCAGAGACAGACGATTGAAAACTAGAAGATGCTTCCAGCCAGCTGAATCTTTACATTAGCTAAGGACCCAAAGAATGGGGATGCGTCTTCCATACAGAAGCTATCTATCAGTCCTCCAAGGACCAAGAACCAGTTCCGACTTGGGAGGGCTGTTCAGTGGTGATCATACTGTGTGGAAAACTGGGTCTGGAGCCAGGTACTGCCATAGCTTAGCTCCAAGAGCTAGTGATGATTATGATGGATAATAATGATAAGTAACACTAATGGAGGATTTGGTAAGGTCAAGCACTGGTCTAAGAGCTTTATAGGCAGATTTAGTTAATACTGGTAATAACCCTGCTGGGCATCTCCTATTATTTGTGATTATTCCCACCTCCTTGCACAGAGAATTTAAATATCTAGAATACTACTAAGAAAGATGGAGCTTCCCAGTTTGCCCAAAGCTGCCTTGCTTCCTTCTTCACACACTCCAGCATCTTGAGTTTTTCTCCCTACTGACTTCCAAGAAGTAGTGGCTCACTTGGTTCCACCTGGTCTAAAAAGATCTCATCCATTTGGAGGAAGAGAACGTCCATCAAGGCTCGATGCTTCAAGGTCTCAGTTTTGGGTTCTCCATGTTGAGATCTCTTTTCCTGTGCTTGTGTAGGAAGAACATATGGGGTACATATGCAGTTCATGTTTCTTCTGTTTTCCCAGCACACAGGCCATGGGGCTGCAGGCTGTGGAAACTTCTGGTCCAGCTAGGGCTTCAGTGCTCCTGCAGCTAAGCCTTCTACAGGACTTTGCCCTTAAAATGAGAGATACTTATACAGTAAGACTTATCAAGATAGGCACAACATGTAGAAATTGAGTTTCTGCAGAAAGCAGAAATCACAAAAAGACATGGCCCTTAGGGATGTGGAACCTAAATTAAACAGGCCATAATTTTCATTGGCATAGCATTCTTAGAGCAGAGGCCTGGGGTACTATCCTTAAAAAGGAGGTATTTCCCTTATGGTAACTTAGTGGTCCTAAAGGCCCCTTGAATCATTACACGCAGAAGCAGAAGCTGAAGTGTCGAGATACTGAGTACCTTTAGGCAAATAGGGCAGAGACCCCAGTCCTTGGAGATATAAAGCTTACAGCTGCAACTCATCTAGAATTGGCCTTGGGGAAGTCTTGGGATTTGAACTGTGGAGGCTAGGGCCAAGACTTGCTTTGGAGAAGGCATGAAATGTCTTACATGAGAAGAAAAAAGGGATGCTAAGATCCCATTTTCCTTTGGTTGCTGCATGTCTTCTCTCTCCATGGGCACAACCTGCAACTCAACCCAGTGATATCCCAATTAAAATCTCACCAGTCACAACACTCTGCCTGCAATACCAGATGACAGGGGGTGATCTTTGAGGTGGCTGGGCTGGAATAGGGGGTTCATGGGGAAGGAGAAAAGGTGTGCCGTCTGGCAAGCTGTTAATATGGACAATTGTGCTGCTCCACAACCAGTATCTTTACTCCAAAACCTCTGTCCAGGCATCATATGCTGAATTAGGAATCTATCAAATTTTCTAGCAGAGAGGAAATACCATCTACAAATAACCAGCTATCTGATCTTGGGCATGAGGGCTAGCAATTGTCATTAACCAACCACCTTACTATCTGTGAGTCACACACCTTTCTGAGACAGTGGGCAAGGAGAAGGGGGAATATATGTGATAATGTTTATTCCGCCATTGTTAGCCTCACAAGATCATCTGCAGCCCCTAAATTATACTTTTTCTATTAGGTTTCTGTTACTCTTTTTTTTCTCTTTCCTTTATGTATTTATTTTTTTCTATTTATTAATTTTTTTTGATGTAGTGTTCCATGATTCATTGTTTGCATATAACACCCAGTGCTCAATTCAATACATGCCCTCTTTAATACCCATCACCAGGCTAACCCATCCCCCCACCCCCCTCCCCTCTAGAACCCTCAGTTTCTCAGAGTCCATAGGCTCTCATGGTTTGTCTCCCCCTCCGAAATCCCCCCCTTCATTTTTCCCTTCCTACTATCTGATGTAATCTCATCTCTCATAACAATGAGTTTTTTAATGTATGATACATGATGCAGGATTTGAGTAATCATGACTAGTGACCAAGATCAATGAGAAACCAGAAGAGACCCTCAACTTAGACAAGAAGGGCCCCAGCACTGTGACCCTCACTTTAGAGACCTTGCGTATCAAACTATTAAAAAAATAATTTTTTAAAGAACACATGGCCCTACTGCCACTCATGACCCAGGCTTGTGCACCAATGCTGCATGATCTGTAACTTTAATCCTCTACTCTTGTGGCTGACCCTGTTGGGTCTGGGAAAAGGCTTCTTCACACCCACTGTGTACTCAAAACAAAAATTGATTGCTTCCAAATACTGTCAAGATGTGTGGGTAGTTACTATGGAATGTGGAGAGGTTTTAAGAAGTAGAACTTAGGTAAAAAAAAAAGACAAGTTAACTCATAGAAATCCTTCTCTCAGATGGTGAGAATGAACACATTCTTGCAAAAAGAAGTATATTTTTCCATTATGGTTGATTGTCCGTTTTTTTGGATATTCTTGGTTTTTCCAACTTATGGTTTTGGAGATATACACAAATTAACATGGTATTCACAGCAATTGCATGTGGCAGGTGAAGAACATTGTACAATATTAAATTATCCATATTATTCCCAAATGTGTATGTATGTTGGTCTACTCCAGATATATTACCCATGAACTGTGTCACTGATTCCTTATGTTGTCAACTAGGTGGGTATTGAAGCCTAGCATTACAAACAGTATTTTTATAAATGGAGACAAGATAATTTGATTGGAATAAAATACTGTAAGACTTTGGTTTTTAAAAATAATTGAGTTGTAATTTATCATTTTAATCAATATTTTACTCCTAATTTTAACAAATACATCTGGATAATTGAGAAAAATAACTTTCTGAATGCATTTGAAAATTAAGTTCAATTTTTTTACATTTAATTTGCATTCCTGATTAAATATATTAAAATATAAGCAGATTGAATGATATTGCATTTTTGATCCTTTAGATTACTGTCAATAGAATATAAATGAAAATTATGATTACGAAATATAATTAGTAATTTTGCTGACATGAAGGCCAAATAACTTTTGCAATAAATATGTAATCATTTAAGAAGTGTCCTTATTTTATTACGCCTTTAAACAGCAGCTATCTTAGTAACAGACCACCCAGAACAGCACTCAATAATAATTAAATTTAGTTGCCTTTGATATCTGGCAAACTATCAGTCATATAAAATAGATACACATATTTTTGAATTTGCATAATGAAGACTTATTTGCCAAGGTAGGAGAAGAGATTATGTTTTATTTAAGAGTTTGTTACACTGATTTATAACTTTTAAACATTTAAAGGATTGTATATGGGCTTCCATTTATTCTCTTGCCCTATATACCACAAACAGTAGGGTCACAAATGAGGGGAACAAGAATTCTTTCCAAAGTCACAATTTGTGACACAGGTCTCTTGCGAAGTGACCGTGATCACCCTCTGAAAGGACTATTTGCAGTGTTGTCCCCTAGACTCACCCTTAGCTGAAAACTTTCAATTTAATATAAGTGGTACCATTTTTACAGTAAAAAAGCTGTGGACCTTGATTAACTTTTCAATTAACCTTGATATATTCAAAGGATTTTAGGGTTTGAAGATCTTGGAATTTGTTTCTGCAACCACCACTAGTGAATCCAGTTCACATATCATGCAAAGCTTCAGGGACCTATTCTGCTGCTGCCTTCCCCAGACCAAACGGGGTCTCTATCCCTTTTCAGAGTCCTCTCTTCTCCCTTAATTTTCCACTCTGGACCTTTGTCTACTTTGGCCTGCTCTCAACATCAACATTCTTCTGCTCTGTCTGCCATTCCTCCTGGGCTTGCTCTCAGCCTGGCATGAAGGCTTCCCTGTGCCCTGAGTGATCTCAGTAAGTCTTTTACCAAGGAAAGGAGCAAGCACAAGCTCTTCTCTTGGAACAGAAGGCACTAGTAACTCCAGTCTCAAGGAAGTAAGTACCCCAAGGCACGAGGTGAATTGTACAGGTATGAGCTTCTTTTGCTGCAAGATGAGGGTTGAGGACAGATGTGTGAAGAATCCCAAATATGTGTACTTCCTTGGGATAAGTTACTGGGGTCATGATAATAAAACCGTTTGAAATTATGTAAAAGCAGAATAATTTATATATTAATTTGTGTTTATTTTAAATTTTGTTAGTTAACATACTGTGCGATATTGGTTTCTGGAGAATTCATTGATTCATCACTTACAATACTCAGTGCTCATCACATCAATTGCCCTCTTTAGTACCCATTACCCATCTAGCCCATCCCCCACCCACCTCCCTCCACTAACCCTCAGTTTGTTCTGTGTCATTAAGAGTCACTTACGGCTTATTTCCCTCTTTCCTTTTCTCCTTTCCCCCTTCCCATGTTTATCTATTTTTGCTGTAGTTTTTCCTCCACCCATTTCAGGCAAGTAGGGGTTTTTCTTTTTTGCTGAGGAATTTTGCAGGGCCAAATAAGAAATGGCAGAAAGGTGACTCTCTTTCCCTTCTCTTCTGAAAGTTTGAGCTCATGGAAAATAAGGTCAGGTATTTCTAGGGAGGGGGAGGGCCAAATAGCAGTCTTTGAGGACAGCAAGAAAAGAAGAGTGTTTTTTTTTTTTTAATCCCTAGATTGGTATGGAAGCCAGAAGACCCCATGAGCAGAGGACACCTATGCTTTGCTGCATGACAGTTTCTTAGAGACAGACCCATGATAGCATGACGTTCTGTTCACACATCATCAGGCACCCTTAACAAAACTGAACCCTAGCTCTGGGATTCCCATTTTTGCCTGTGTCCCCCAAATATGACAGCACAGTTGTTGGTTTTAAAAGCAACTTCCGGGGATGGACAAATGCTTTAAGGGTCTAGGAAGTTCTAATAAGGACTGGGACTGAAATTCCAGTCTAGTAATGAGGGTTTATGGTTAAAGCTTTTTTTGTTTTGTTTTAGAAATTTTGGAATAACTTTAGATTTACAGAAAAATTGCAAAGATAATATAGAGGGCTCCCATATATACCCCACCCAATTTCCCTTTTGCTACCATCTTACATTACTATGGAACATTTGTTTAAACTAAGAAATGGACATTGGTACACAACTTTTTACCGAACTCCAAACTTTATTTAGATTTCACCAGTTTTCCCACTAATATTCTCTTCCTGTTCCAGGATCCAACCCAAGGTACCACATTGTATTTGTTTTCATGTCTTCCTCATCTCCTCTGATCCATGATAGTTTCTCAGTCTCTCCTTGTTTTCATGACCTTGACAGTCTTGAAGAGTGCTGGTCAGATATTTTGTAGGAAGTCCTCCAGTGAGGTTTTTCTAATATTTTTCTTATGATTAGATTGGGATTATGGGTTTTTGGAACAAATACCACATAAGGCAAGTGCCCTTTTCATCACATCATTTCAGGGGCATAAAGTTCTTTTTTTTTTTAATAAAGAAAATTGACAATTCTTACATATTAGAATTTGTAGATGAAGATTCATAATGGATTTGTAGATGAAGATTCATTGCTATTTATACATTCAGATATAAAAGTTTAGACCACCACCTAAGAGAATCATTACTTTAATTATTACAATTTAAGAAGAATTCAACAGCTCCTGCAGTTATTCTAGGTTGGTAAACATTTTCTTCAAAGCTCCTAACAGACATTTTTATGTGTTCCACTGTGATTCTGAGACTATTTAGATAGGATTTCTTAAGTATTTGAGGAAGCCTGCTGAAATCTCATCAAAAACAACTTCCTTACTTTCTGTACTATTAATGACTCTTACGGCCAAATAAAATCAGTTTTGTCGGAGTCTTCAGGAAAAAGGAAAAAAAGAGTATATAAACCACAAACACACCATGTATCAGAGGCTCAAACCAGCATTCTCTCTTTGTAGTTTCTAGGATAAAGGAAATTGTTCATAATAACATATGAGTTTTAATAGTGTGGAAAAAATTTAGAATTCATTATAAAAACCATGAGAAGGACATTAACCAAGGTTATTAAAAAACAATTATTCCTTACTTCCTTTTCACCACAACTTTCAGCCCTCAGTATCATCCAGGTCACCATGTAGGCATTAATCAAAATGTTTCCTCTAATGGTGCTAGAAATTCTGATCCATGGAAAATGATTGATGGTCCCTTCCCAGAGATCAGATGGCTGTCTCTTAGAGAAGATGAACATGTGACCAAGGCAGAGAGCATGCACAAGGCTGAGCAACTGTTCAGCAACAGGTACACATCTGTTCCCAACAGGATGACACCCCACCTTTGTCACACTTCCCTACTATTATAAAAGAGTTACTGTGTGTTAACATAAGTCTCTTTCAATGGATGTATAGAAATCTAGAGACTTTACAGAACAGGTGTTAGCTTAATTATTATTTCAAATAGTAATATTCTGCTCACGAGAAATGCTAAGACTGATAGTGTTCAAGTAGACAAGCTTTGGTATGTAACAATCGAGTCATCAGGGTGAGAGAGAGGGTTAAAGAGGTTGCAATTACTTGTAGCTCAGGGTGTCCCACAGAGCAACGATTCAGTATACTCTTGGTCAGTTTGCCAGCAAGGATATCACCTTTTGTTTTTCTCTGCCCAGTGAACACTTACATATCACCCTGCTCTCTCCTCTACTTGGGGTAAGGAGATCTTTGTTTACCCTCTGGTGGAGTCTCTTTCAATAATATCTTTCCCACTGCTTATCTTTTTATTCACAAGGAAGAGTTTGATAGTATTTTAAAGGAAAATAAAATAAAGGAAGTGTGCCATGGTTAAAACACCCAGCGAAACGTCAAAATGCAAGACACATTGCAGTGTCAGGTCAATGTGTAGAAGAACTCAGGCAGAGCTATGTAGACAACAAATTTTAAGAACAGGGAGGAGAAATTCTGAAAGGTCTATGTACCCCTGTGTTTACTACAGAATTATTTACAATAACCAAACATGGAAGCAACCCAAGTATTCCCTGATAGATGAATGGATACATAATGGACTATCACTCAGTCATAAAAAAGAATGAAATCTTGCCATCTGCAACAACAACATGGATGAACCTAGAGGGTATTATGCTAAGGGAAATAATACAGAAAGAGAAAGGCAAACACCATATGATTTCACTTATGTGGAATCTAAAAAACAAAACAAACAAACAAAAATACCAAACAGACTCTTAAATACAGAGAACCAACTGGTGGTCACCAGAGGGGAGGAGGATGAGGAGAATGGGCAAAGTAGATGAAGGGGATTAAGAGGTACAAACTTCCAGTCATAAATAAGTCAGAGAGATGAAAAGTACAGCATAGGGAATATAGTTGATAATATTGCAATAACGTTGTATGGTGATGGATGGGGACTTATTGTGGTGAGTACTGAGTAATGTACAGAACTGATGAATCAATATACCTAAAATTAATGTAACATTGTATATCAGTTATACATCAATAAAAAAAAAGAACAGAGAGCAGATAATATCAGCAAATCAACTCCAAATCATGTGCTGATTTCAGATGATGAATCAGCTGCTTATTTCCATGAATGCAAATCCTATGCTAAATAAGGTTGGCTTATACTAATGGGCCTGCCGGGTATAATTAAGGTTGAGTCGCTAACACAAAGATAAAATGAAATGCAAGTTTGATTTTGTTCTCCAAAGAAGTGGAAGAAACTGTGTGGTTCAAGCTCCGGTGCAAGTTAGAGCTATCCATAGTAGCACTTTCATCAACATGGGTCAGTGGAACTAGAATGGAATAAGTATTTGGTATAAGCAATGTAGTCCAAAAAAATCTCCTGGAAGGCAAGATCACAGTCTATTGGGATCATTGTTTTCCTCTTCACTCTGCCACTGTGGAGATTTTCAGGAGTACTCCCTACAGCTAAGGAGACAGGAATAGTGTCAAGACCAAAGCCATTCTCCCAAGTTCCTCTTTTTATTAAATACTCCTGTTACGTTGTTCAGGGAGCAAGATGATAAGGTGATCAGAGAAATACTGTAAGGTGACTTGATTGTGGGGGTAAAATGTTTATTTTCAACTGAAGGTATGATACTTAGAGGCAAGTTTTATATCATAATTACCAGGAATCAGTTTCTATGCTAAAATGCTTTATGTAAATGAATTGTCTTTTAATCCTTTCAGCAATCAATAAGGGGAAAACTATATTTACAAACTATTTTACAGACAAGTAAATCAAGGTGTGGAGAGATGGAATCACTTGCCTATGGTCATACAGTAAATAGTAAAGTCGGGATTCAAATCCAGACAGTCTGATGCTCACAACCATGTGTTTACAATGCATCCTTCCTCCTTTCCTTCTCTGGTCTGGAGAAGGCTATTGAGCTAACATGTTTGAGATAAACCTAGATTGAAATCATGGGAAGAAAAGAAAATAAAAAATAAAAAATAAAATCCTGAAATAACCAGGTATTATAAAGGTGGGCCATAAAATAACTGGCCAGCACTGGGTAGTAACAGAATTATTTTGGTCTACTTGACCTTACCCATATGTTGAAACCAATCATTCTGCTTAATGATACCTGCAGATTTGGTCGCCATCTTCTTGTAATAATAACTTACCTTCAGATCAACTATGCTAGGCACTCAGGCCCAACTTTGATTATAGAAATACCAGGGCATTAACTTTAGGAGCTATTGGAACTACAGCTAAGCCTGAGCAAAAATAGAAATGATTCAGCTCCTGATCTGGCTTTTATCTGTGTGAGAAGGATAAAAGACTGGGTGGAGAGAAGGGTACTGCTCTTTCTTCTATCTTCTTTGGAATTTATTAATTCTTGTCCCCTTTCTAGAATCGTGGTTTCTTTGCCTACTTTCTGGCTGATCCAGCCACACCACTTTCACCTTCTGCCTGGAGGGCAAAAGAGTTTTTTGAAATTCCTCAGCTTCCATGTACGTACCTACCATCCATCCATCCATCCACTGTTAAGTGAGACCATATAAATGATATCAATCTCATTAAACCATAGATTGTTCAATTAGAAAACACCCAAACCATATACAGAGTTTTATTCATTTCCAACTTAAGTGAGAGTAAAAAGAACAGTTTGCTTCTCAGATTTCCAGGGCCAAAAGATTGTGTAGTGACAAAATACACTTTTAACACAGTCATGGCTATGGAGTGCACCACTCTGAAATCCTTGTTCTTGAATTAGAGCTGAAAACAACATAGTTGGCTGAAAGCCTCTTTTGTACCTTCAGATTTATCATGACATTCATGTGTATGTCCTCTGTTCCCAGAGCTACTCACACTGTCTACAGCAGGCAGGGCCATTTCTGTCTGATGTGGAACTCTCCCAATGCATCAGCTTTGCTTGGGGACCCACCATCAGCTAGGACATTCTCACAGCAGAGCTACAGTTGAAGGCTCTTCCTACCCAGTGTCCCTTTCTTTCCCTTTCTCCTGTTACAAGTGTCAGACCTGCATGACCTTCTGAAGCTTCCCTTTACCTACTCCTGCTCCCTCCTTTGTCCTTCATGGGCATTTCCCCCAATAAATGTTTAAATCCCATCCTGGTACATGGCTTTCAGAGGACCTGAATGTAAATCAACACCAATTCTTCACATTTACGTATATCACAATCATGTATATGTATGCATGTTAGGCCCATTTTCAAGCTGTGCCCTACAACAATTTAGAGTGTGGTACGTCTACACATGTATGACTCGCAGATTTAATATCTAATGTTCCAACTTGCTCTGAAATCTAAATGCCTGCATCCAGCTGTTTAACATCTTTACTTGCTACAACCAAATTTATTACCTCATGTCCAGCTACTATTTCCCTTGCTTACTTGACTTCAGACACATTTGTTTTCCCTCTGTCGCATCAAATGCTAGAAATGTTTCTACTCTGGGGTTTTTGCGTTTGCTGTTCTTACTGCCTGGACTGCTTTTCCCTCACCTTGCTCCTCCTCTTCATTCAGATGTTGCTTCAATACCACCTCTTCCAAGAAGCCTACCCTAACCACCCTAACTATAAGGTCCCCCACCCCCATTACTTGATTCTCCCTCCTCCAATCCTGTTCGGTTTACTTCATAGTACTTATAACTGATATTTTTTTCTAAAAAGAAAGGACAGAAAGAAATAAATGAAATTAGGGACAAAGAAAAGAAAAGAAGAGAAAGATGAAAGAAAAACTAAACTGTGTTCTTAATTTTATCATAACAGTCCTGGCTGATTCAGTCAATTTTGCATCTTTAATGGATTGTTTGAATAAATGATGTTTGTACCAACTAAATTTAGATATTTAGGAGACTCAGGAAATAGGACCTATCTATGTGTCTTCATAAAAAGGGTGAGAATAGAGATATTGCCAAATTGAATATTTTAAGTGTATCTGGCAGAGTATTATTTAAAATATCCATTACAAACATGATTTCAATCTATTTCCCATAGTTCTGAAGTCCCATTGGTGAGCCTTGGGGAAAGAAATGGACTTTAGCATGCCCCTGACATTTTATCCACAACCCACACAATAGAAATACAGTGTAATGCCTAAACATATGCATATGTCCTGATCTATGAATCCTACTTACAAGCCTCTATTCCATAGAAATCTCCTTAAGTAGGTAAAGATATATGCACATGATGTTCACTTTAGCATTGTTTGCAATAGTAACAAATTGGAAACAACCTTAATGTCTATCAATAGAGAACTAGTTAAATATTCTGGTTCATACACATACTGGAATTCTTTCCAGCAGTTAAGATTAGGTAGATATACATTTTTTAACATGAAGAAATGTTTGTGATTATATGAAAAAAATGGATGTTAAAATTTTGCATATATGCATATCTGTGTGTGTCTACTTGCACACAATTATTTACATATAAACACAGAATAAAAGGTTTGAAAAGGCATTGCTTTGAATGTTAGCTAACTGAACATAATAAAAAAATAAAAATGAATGTTAATACATTTCTGAATGTGTACACTATGGGAATTTAAAATTCTTTTTTTCATTTTTCTATAATTTTTAAATATTTTAAGAGAATCAGCACATATCACTTTGTGGAATAAAAAAAATAAAGATTAAGGCAAACACAAAGTCCACAGTAAAGAATTACAGATCATTGTTGCTGATGAGAATGGAGAGTCCATTAAATGTTGTCTAGTTCACAAAACTCTTCCATAGTACAGAAGAGAAAACTAAGACCCAGAAGGGAAACTGAATTATCCAGTACTCCGATTTAGGTCTCTCTCCCATCATTCTCCCACTTTAACACCCAGCAGGTGCTCAGTGATTGATGTAATTGGTTGATCTTGATGTGGCGGAGCCTGAGTGTGCTCTCATTCCACTGTTGAGCTGCAGCAGAAAATATCACAGTGGGTACAGAGATGGTTCAATTTTTCCCTGGGCACTGATTATAGCAAGCCTCTGATTTACGTTGAGACATCTTTTTCAATAGCAAAGGAGTTGATAGAAATCTTAGCTAATGTAGGATTTCTTCTGAATAGGAACGTATTTAATTGCCCCTACACTCATTGGTTGTTTTATTTGTGTTCATGGAGAGAAATATTTACCCTAATTTTATTTAGACCTTACCTTATATAAAATTTATCTTGATAGAGGGACCAGACCTGAAGCTGATATTAAAATGTTCTAGATGGAATTGTTATTTTCCCCTCTAAGTTTGAAGTGTATTGTTGAGAAAGGAAGTATGCTGATAGTGAGGAATTTGAAAAATTATTTTCCTTTATAAGCAGGCAAAATGCTCACAGCAGAAGTGCAGATTCCAGTTGTATGTTCAACATTGGATTTGTAAAGCTAACTTTTTTGATCTATTAACAATGGAGTAGCCAAAATGGCAGTGGGGAAGGGGGGCAGCCAGTTGGAGCTTCATGATTGTCAAAGGCTGTTAAATTTTTCAGTCTGAAATGGAGCAGAACTCTTGCATTTTGCCCAATTTCCCAGCTCAGTGGTTTACTAAGAAATGACCATGAGTTATGGCAACCAGTGGCAGCATCTTCTGTTCTCTTGCCTTGGCCAGGAACCGAAAGTCACAAAACCCAGTGCATCTTTATTATAGAATTAGCAGAGCCACACACGCAAAAAACTTTTTTTTTTTTTTAACCTCAACTGCAATGGCACTGGACATCAATGGAGTTGTTTGCACAAAATGAGGGAAAAAAATAATGATCATGGGGGAGAAAAAACTGTCTATGATCATCTTTCTTGCCAACAGCTCACAGCCTGCAAAACTATTATTCAGAGAGAGAAAGTTTTGTATTTATTAGATAAATCAGAGCCAACCCAGGAGGTGTTTGACAGGAGACATTTAATTTCCTCCTCAGTAGGACATCTTACTCAACAGACAGTGGCTCAGCTGATCCTTTATCCACCGTGTGGAAAAGTGGTGGGAACTGCAAATTGATTGCATTAAGTAAGCAGAGCACTGAACTTTGTTGTCCTAGGTTTCTTTTTCTTTTTCTTTCTTTTTTTTTTTCTTTAACCTTCTACAGAATGAGTTATCTCCACAGCAGTGTGACTCACACGTCCCTTTACCTCTCAGGACATTATCTACTTTGCACAAAATAGTCCAAGTGTAAAAACTGTTAAACTAAAAACAGGATCCAAATGTTATCGCTCTGCAAGGATTTAAAAATTTTCAGTACATCTAATTCTCCTGAAAATATGTGGCCCTGAAATATGTAAGTACACAGACACACACAACTGAAAAATATGAATGAGAACTACAGCGTTCTCTCTACACTTTATTGTACATCAATATAATATTTTACATCAATATCATTATGCAATATAGTATAAAGAGCCGTAGAATGGAAGACAAAAGACCTGGGTTCTAGTTTGAGCTCTGACTCTAAATAGCTATGTGATTTTGAACAAATCACTGTTCTATGTGTTAGTTTTCTATGTTAGTTTTCTATGGCTGCTGTAACAAATTACCACAGATTTAGCTGCTTACCATAACCCAAATTTATTATCTCATAGTTCTGTAGATCATAAGTCCATTAAGTGGCACTGGCTTTTCTTTTCATTTTTTTTATTATGTTAATCACCATACATTACATCATTAGTTTTTCTTTTTTTTTTTTTTTTTTTTTTTTAAAGATTTTATTTATTTATTTGACAGAGAGAGACACAGCGAGAGAGGGAACACAAGCAGGGGGAGTGGGAGAGGGAGAAGCAGGCTTCCCGCGGAGCAGGGAGCCCGATGCGGGGCTCGATCCCAGGACCCTGGGATCATGACCTGAGCCGAAGGCAGACGCCCAACGACTGAGCCACCCAGGCGCCCCACATCATTAGTTTTTCTGCTCTTGGTTCCGTAAGGCTCAAATCAAGGTGTTGGCCAGTGAAGACGCTTATCTGGAGTCTCTGGAGAAATATCTACTTCTAAGCTTATTCATTCTTTGCAGGTGATTTTGAGAATTGGGTCCATGCAGTTGTGGAACTACCATTTCCTTGCTGGCTATCAGCCAGGGGTTATTCTCAGCTTCTAGAGGTCCCCTACCTACTTATTTGTTCCTGTTGTTTTCAAACTCAACAGTGGGTTGAATCCCTCCCAGGTTTCAAATCTCTCCTGCCTCTTCTGCTCCTGCATCTTTCTGACTCCAGACAGAGAAAATGTTCTGCTTTCAAGGGCTCAAATGAGTAGACTGGGCCACCCAGATGATTCAAGATAAATCTCCCCATTTCAAGGTCCAACCTCAATCGCATCTACAAAGTTCCTTTTACTGTATGAGGTAATGTATTCACAGGTTCCGGAAATTAGAGTGTGGACATTTTTGAGGGATACTATTGTTCTTCCTATCCTATCCCCCTTCTTTGGGCTGCCTCAGCTTCTTCACCTCTAAAAGGGGGCTGAATGCGATCAGTGTTTATCAAAGTGTGTGGGAGACCTCCTCTTGAGGACCACAGCAGAAGTGGTGGGACCTGGATCTGAATGTGACATTCAATCGCACAGATTCACACACTGAAATTGTTATTCTTATGTCAGTCTCTTTCAAGTCTTCCTATAAAGACAGGGAAAAAGTCTGTTTGGTGCTAGTATTTCTTCTACATTGATCTGACACTTGCTTATTTCTTTTCTCATTGGAGGGGTTGGGTAGAGAACAGAAAGAGAGAGGAGAGAGAAAGGGGCTCAGACCCCAAGTTGAGGTGGGGGGCAACAATGTGATTTTGCTTTATTGTATTTATTTAACTGCTATCTTCCATTTATGGCAAATTGATATTGGCTTTCTATTTATGACATCCACAAAATTTTAATTTTAAAACCAATATATGTAAAAAAATAAAATGAGCCAACTTAAAGAAAAATATCAAGTAAATAATAGCAGCTATACTAGTAAGACCCATACTATAACAGTGGCACAAGAATGACAAAAGGTTATTGTGCACAATAGCCAAACTATGGAAAGAGACAAGATGTCCACTGACAGATGAATGGACACCACATCTTCTTTATCCATTCATCTGTCAGTGGACATCTTGTCTCTTTCCATACACACACACACACACACACACACACACACACACACACACACACACATGCATATACACAATGGAATATTATGCAGCCATCAAAAGGAAGGGGATCTTGCCATTTGCAATGATGTGGATAGAACTGGAGGGTGTTACGCTGAGCGAAGTCAGTCAGTCAGAGAAAGACATGTATCATATGACCTCACTGATATGAGGAATTCTTAATCTCAGGAAACAAACTGAGGGTTGCTGGAGTGGTGGGGGGTGGGAGGGATGGGGTGGCTGGATGATAGACATTGGGGAGGGTATATGCTGTGGTGAGCGCTGTGAATTGTGCAAGACTGTTGAATCACAGATCTGTACCTCTGAAACAAATAATACAATATATGTTAAAAAAAAAAAAAAGAAGATAGCAGGAGGGGAAGAATTAAGGGGGGGAAATTGGAGGGGGAGACGAACCATGAGAGACTATGGACTCTGAAAAACAAACTGAGGGTTCTAGAGGGGAGGGGGTTGGGAGGATGGGTTAGCCTGGTGATGGGTATTAAAGAGGGCACGTTCTGCATGGAGCACTGGGTGTTATACACAAACAATGAATCATGGAACACTACATCAAAAACTAATGATGTAATGTATGGTGATTAACATAACAATAAAAAATGAAGAAAAAAAAGAATGACAAAAGGTGGGGACATTCAGCACTAGAGGACCACTTAAGTTCCTTCAAGTTCTGAAAAAGTCAATTTAACCAATAGGAAAATGAGCCAAAACTTGAATAAGCACTTCAAAAAAGAGGCCATCCACATGGACAATGAACATATGGAAAGGTGTTTAACTTTATTAATAATGAGGAAAATGTGAACTAGAACCATGATGACCTACCAATACACACCCACCAAACTGACAAAAATGAAAGGTCTGCCACTACTCAATGTGGCAAGAATGTACAGCAATGGGCATTCACAGGTATTGCTAAGGGAGTGTAAGGTGGTACTACAGAAACAATTACAGAAGACTGATAAGGACCAAAAAGATTACTACATGTCCTGTGCAGTACACCCTTCCAGGTTACTGCTGTCTTTCATGATTTTAGCTACTTTGCAGCTCTACAAATTGTAGAAAACTGATAGCAATACAAATAATTCTTGTTCATAGAAATGTGTCCAGTGGCATGGCAGTGACTATTATCCAATGTATACTGACCAATTTTGCATCTATCTGTGCATTCTATTCAGCATTCTTTTTAAAAATTTTTTATTATAATCCCAGTTAGTTAACATACAGTGTGATGTTAGTCTCAGGTGTAGAATATAGTGATTCCACACTTCCATACACCACCCAGTGCTCATCACAACAAGTGCCCTCCTTAATCCCCATCACATATTTTACCAATCCCTGCCCCCCCACCTCCCCTCTGCTAACCATCAGTTTGTTCTCTATAGTTAAGAGTCTGTTTCTTGGCTCGCGCCTCTTGTTTTTTCCCCTTTGGTTGCTCTGTTTCTTAAATTCCATATATGAGTGGAAATCATATGGTATTTGTCTTTCTCTGACTGACATTTCACTTAGTATAATACTTTCTAGCTCCATTCACATTGTTGTGAATGGCAAGATTTCATTCTTTTTCTTGTGGCTGAGTAATATGCCATTATACATATACACACACACACACACACACACACACACACACACCCCTTCTTTATGCATTCATCAGTCAATGGACACTTGGGTGTTTCCATATCTTGGTTATGGTACATAATACTGCTATTAAAATAGGGGTACATGTATCACTTTGAATTAGTGTTCTTGTATTCTTTGGGAAATATCCAGTAGTGCAATCATAAGGTAATTCTCTTTTTAACTTTTTGAGGAACCTCCATATTGTTTTCTACAGTGACTTGATGCTTATGTATCTATATCTATATATCTTGATACTTTGGATTCTCCTTTGAACTGGCTGTAACACAAGTTCCTTCACTTAATGAGTTAAAAACTTTGACATGTACCGATTTTGTATTTGTATGACAGTCACGATTTTATATTTAAAAAAATATCCTTTAATAGTACCAACTAGAAAATAGTTGAATATTAACAAGATATGCATAGCCCAGCAACTCCACTCCTCCATGTATATCCTAGAGAAACTCTTTCACACACACACACACACACACAACAGAAGATACAAGAATATTCGAAGACATAATATTTGTAAAAGCCAAAATACCCTGGAAGAAACCAAAGGTTTCTTCACAGTAGAGTGAGATAATCAATTATGATATATTCATATGATGGAATACATACAATCAAAATGAGTTAAGTACAACTATGTCCAACATGGATGAGAAAAGAACCAGATAGAGAGAATTCAGATGCAAAAGAGTATATACTTATAATTCCATTTATGTAAGTTTCAAAAAGAGGCAAAGCCAAACAAATATCGTTAACAGATACATGCTTGGGTTTCAAAACTATAAATCAAAGAAAGGTAATAAGTATCACAAAAGTTAGAATAGCAGATACCTCTAGGAGGGGGCTATGACAGAAGTGGGGTGTAGGTAACATACTGTTTTGTTAGCTAAGTGGCGGATACACAGGTGTTTTTTTTAATTATTATTCACTAAAATGTACATATATATTTCATATTTTCCTATATATAGCACATGCATTACAAAAAGAATCTAAGTCGATGAATTTGTTATTCTGGATGCTTTGAATAAGTAAATTGCTAACAAATGGGAGAACAAATGACCTCAGAGACCATCCTTTGAACCCTGAAGCTCATATTTGATAATTATTCCTTCATGGTGATAAGGTACATTATGAGGTATAACCCTAAGTTCTGTCCCCAAATGGCCTACAATGCAGACACTCTCATAAATACCATTATCCCCACCTTCTCTTTCATATTAAATTGTGGGATGAGGGACAGAGTAACAGGAAGCCTCAGGGACAAGTAGCAGCTTCATTCTGTGCCAATACTGGAGGAGGATGAAGGCACCTCTCCAAGTTCTTCTATCAAGGAAAAAAATGGGGGACATAATACAGGAAAAGAGAAAACCCCAATATGTTTTGAACATAATCTACTACTTGACATAATGAACTTATTCGGTGCCAGTAAATGCTATACTGCATGTCCCTCTCACCCTACCTCTTGACTTTTCAATTCCCATTGGTTTTGGATATTGTTTATTACAATAACAGTAAATTGCAATCTTAGATGTGAATGTATTTTGTAATCTGCAAATATAAATGGCACAACACAGGTACCATGAATATACCTGTTCAAATTTATCAATCCTCTCTTAGGTTGTTTCATGAAAAAAAAAATCATTTTGGCTAGTGAAATTCAGGTAAACTTAGATCTTAAAAAAGCATCAAAATTACTGATAAACCCATGTATCCATAAATATCAAATATACACCTAAATAGAAGGTAAAAGGGGATCTTTTAATATGTAAAAGCTAATACAAATTGCTCTGGATGTTAATATTAAATCACGTAGAGCAGAACTCTGATTCAGCCCAACATTTGATAGAAACTGCACATTTCCTATAATCTAGAATTTCTGTTCTTTAGACTATACTAGAAAACTTAATAATTAAGCAATCTGCAGGATAAATGAGTGGCTCCACTTGAAATATCACAAAGTAGAATGTCAGCATAGGGGCGCCTGGGTGGCTCAGTCGGTTAAGCGTCTGCCTTCGGCTCAGGTCATGATCCCAGAGTCCTGGGATCGAGTCCCACATCGGGCTCCCTGCTCAGTGGAGAGTCTGCTTCTCCCTCTCCCTCTGCCTGCCTCTCTGCCTACTTGTGCTCTCTATCTCTCTGTCAAATAAATAAATAAAGTCTTTGAAAAAAAAAAAAAAGAATGTCAGCATAATGAGATTATAGGTAGAACAAAGAACTGTCTCTCTGTAAATGACCATTTATCACCTCCCCTAGAAATAATCTCCTAAAGGAATGAACACCAAACTCGAAAACTGCTTAATTATTCAGGACAATTCCTTAATGAGGGTGCCTAGGAACCTTTAACCACCATTACAATGAGCTCTATTTTGGGTCCGAGAATCCCTAATATTTGTTCAAAGAGATCTTTCTTGAGCTGTGTCATTTAGGACTACAATTGCTACTACTAATCCTGTGACTATGATGGTTGCTACTATAAGTGCTACAGCTCTCATTTGTTCACTGCTTACTATCTTCTAAGCCTTTTATATGAAGGCTTGAACCAAGTAGATGAGCCATTAACAAAAGTATCATCGCTTAGGCAGAGTTAGTTGGTGATGGCTGCATGTGAGTTGAAAATGGCGTACAGTTAAAATTACCCTTGAAATTTCTTTACATCACCCATTCATTGTAGGCAACATTTTTGTCTAGCAAACCATCTCTTAAAAAAATCAACAAAGCCAGTTTTCTCCACAAAATTGGAACTAATCGCTCTTTGGTTACATGAGGTAGTAGAATGATTTGGGAAGCCATGTGTCTGAGTTAAAGGTGACCATGATGTGCCCTCTATCATTTTTTTAAAATCCAGGACTTTGTAGTAGGTAGTGATATATCTACCCTTTCTCTCTTTTCAGATTGTGTTCTCTCTGTATAATACAATTCTTGTTTGGAAAAAAAAAGTTTGTAAGCTTAAATATATGTGTTTGACATCATATAGCATTCACGTCACTTGAGGACCCACTAGCTCTATCAGGCAAGGTCTAGAATGGCTGATTTGTTAGCATATTCATGACTCAAGTCAAGATCTCAGGCATTAATTCGGATGGTTGGAGATCCTGGGATTTAAACCAGTGATTAATGAGCCTTTCAACAACTGGCTGCTTGTGTCTAACTGCCCAGCTCGGTACTCTTATTTATTTATTTTTAAACACACCTCAACCGGACAATTAATCTTGCAGAAAAGGCTTTGTAAAGAGAAAAAAATCAAACTCATGGAACATTTGAAATGCTGATTACCATTCCCATCTCAAAGTTCTCATAATAATTATTTAGTGATGTTTTAAAAGGTACAAGATCACATATACTTTGTAGACCATGACTTTGGATACAGTTTAGTCCAGGAAGAATAACTAAGTTCTACTGTCCTCAAGATTAACAGGGAGAAGAGCCTTAAGTTCTGGACATCAGATAAATACAAAATAAAGTTCTCTGTTATTTCCAAGATGTTGGTTTTGCTTGTGTTTCTTCCTTATAGTCTCAGTTTTGACCAAGGATTTTCTCCAAACTATCATATCTTTGAGGCATTTTCCTATTGAGTAATACTGAGAGCAACTGAGATTTGTGGGACATTTTTAACTTTTCCAAACACTTCTATTGCAGCACCCACTCACCCTCCGAACAGTCAACTGTGATGGAACACATATAGATGGAAATCAAGTAGCATGTTGAAGGTTCCCTATATATTCCATATCTGACAGGCACCAGAACCCAAATCTATCTTCTAATTCTGTGCTCCTTTACCCAAGCTCAGCCCTGGTACTGACTAATTGCAAATTTCATCCCCGAGTTTTTGGAATTGTCAAGAAAGATCTCAGAGACATATCTCCTTAAGTTCCAGGTTTCTATGTCCAACAGCTTACCTCTACTTGGTGAAAAACATCTCACTTTTTTGGTTGTTGTTCATTATTGCTGTAAGGGAGGAAAAATTTTTCCTTTCCCCTCTTACCTTCAGTGGCTGGGGGACTTGGGAATTAAACTGACAAAAGATTAAGGAGAAAAGGCATATACATTTATTAATTTTAATTTTACATTCATAGGGACATCACAGAAGTGAATACCCAAAGCAGTGGTGAGGCTTGAGAGCTTACATACCCACTTAATAGGGGAAAGGGAAGAGCAGAGGGGCACTTGGGTGGGAACAAATGATTTCTTAGAAGGGAGGGGAGATAGGGACATTGGAAACAAAATGACTCTTTTTGGAAGATAAGTGGGCCCTTGGCAGAATAGATGGGAGACAGGATAGTGACAGTCTGTGATGTCTGTCTGGATGTGGTGCTGACTACTCTCCCAGAAGAGAAGATTAGAGTAGCTCTCTGGAGGGGATTTATGACAACAGAGTACTTTTGGGAGGCTCTGCTTTTAGGCAGATAAGGGATATCAGGAACACAAATGCTTTCCGTACAAAATAATTCTTATGCCAAAGCAGCATATTTTGGGCTGGCATATCATGATTCTCTTTCACAGCTTTTTATAATACAGATTTACTGAGGTATATCGGACTCACGGCACATATTTAAAGCATGTAAGGTATTGACTTTCAGCCTGTGTATATACATGTGAAATTAACACCAAAATTAAGACAATGAATCTGTCCATAACCCCCCAAAGTTTCCTCATGGCCTGTTGTAATCCATCCCACATAAGAAAACAGAACTTTTTATTTTTATTTAAAAAATTTTTTTTAAAAAGAGAACTTTTTATTTTAAACTCCAAACATGTTTCTACGCTATTGTAGCAGATTGCATTGCCATCCACCCTGATGCTAACACAATGCCCAGTTCCTCCATATATATTACCTGTTAGTAAGCCCCAGATACTCTGAACCCATTCGCTTCTCTTCATCTCTCTGGTCACCTCCCTAGTGCAAGTCACGTGGTCTACACTGTGGCACCATAAGTGGGCTGCATGCTTCCACTCTTGCTTGCCAAAATCTATTCTTGATATAGCAGCTAGATTGTTCTGTTAAAAAACAAATCCAATCAAGTCATTCCCCTGCTTGAAATGCTTTAATGGCTTTCCACCACCTCTGGAAGAAAATGCATGCTTGTCATCATACCTTACAAGATTGGTGGTAATCAACTGCCCACCAACCTCTCTGATGCCACCCCCTTCCATTCTACTACTCGCCCTGCCTCCATCCCCCTCCATGCTCCACCCCCAACAACTTGCCCTCACTCCACTCCATCACTGGCTTTCTTTCAGTTCCTAGGATAAGGAAAACATATTCCTGCCACTGTGCCTTTGCACCTACTCTTTCCTTTGCCTGGGGCACTCATTCTCTAGTTTTGCGTGACTGGCTCCTTCTGGTCATTCATATCTCAACTCAAATGCCATCTCTTTGGAAGAGTCCTCTTAGACCTCAACATCCCTACTTTTTACCTTCAACCCATTTCCCTATTCTATTTCTTTATAGCACTTCCAGTGTTTGGAATTACTTATTTATATTTTTACAGGTTTCGTATTTGGCTTTTCCACTGAAATATAACCTCCTTGAGAGTTTATTCTTCCAGACTATAATATCCTAAGCTTTTCATTCATTACCTCATTTTATCTTTATGACACCTCTGAGAGAGAACCATTATTACCACTGTTTCTAATCAAGGAGACCGAGGCTCAGAGAGTTTAAATAATTTTTTTTTCAAGATCATACAAGTAATAAATAGTAACCCAAGTGGCCTGCCTCCAGAGCCTTCATTTTCGTTTCTCTGCATGTTGCCCAAACAAATGAATTTGTTCGCTCATTCTTAAATTCAATGATACTCATAACATCTAGGTTCAAATCTTAATTGTGTAGTTGTGGACAAATGGTAGATTTAACCTCTCAAATTTGGCTTTCTCACGTGAAAAATAAGGATAATGTAGAACGTAACTCAGGGGATAATCATGAGGTTACATTAGTGTAGATTTGGGATTCTCCAAGTTGGTCTCTGGACCAGCAGCATCAACATTACCTGGGAAGTTGTAAAAATGTAATTTTGTAGTCTCATCCCAGACCTACTGAATCACAAACTCTAGGGTGTGGCCCCCAGCAATCTGTGCCATAGTCCATCCTGTGGGTGATTCTAATGCACACACTAAACTGGACGCAGCACACATAGTAAACCTTTCAGCAAGTGTCTGGCATAAAATAAGTGAAAACAATTTAATGATTATTATTAATACAGCTGGGTAAATAACCCAGCAGTGTTCTCACTGGGGACACTGTTGACATGTTAGCAGGACAGTTTCTTATTACATGGGGCTGTTCCTCACATTTCAGTATGTTTAACATCCTTGGTGTCTAGATACTATATGTCAGTTACAAAACATACAAATTTTTTGACAAAATACACCTCCCCTGCATTTCCAAAAACCCCTGCTGGGGTGTGGGAGACTCAGTTATGTCTCCAGCTAAAAACCTTAGTTTACTAATCAGAACGGTCCTCTAATATGCTTCCTTGTTTAGATTACAAATGTCAAAGAGATATTTGGATGTGAAATGCAAGAAATTTGAGTTGCAAAACAACACTGACATTTTGGATTCCCTGAATTGCCTTTTAGGAGAATGTTTTTACCAGATTCTGCAGGGAAAGCAAAGATGAGACAGAAATGGTTTCTGCCCTCAAGGAGTTTCAGTATAGTTGGGTGAGTTAAAGTAATTGCAAAAATAATTCTATTACGTGGAATAGTGGAAGTCTCTAAGAGATGCCAGCTGATATTACAGTTCTGAAAGAGTGACCATTAACTGTATAAGAAACTAGGACGGACTGCTTGACGAAACCAGTATTTGAGATAAGTAAATGCCTTTGACTGAAAGGCTTTAGATTTCCTAAGATCCAAGTTGAAGTGAATAATGATACAATGTCAGTTTTTATGGATGAAAATAGACATATGTATGTGGGTAAAAGAAAAAGAGATATGAAGACATGAAGCAATTATGAATGGAAGAAATCCTTGCAGAACTAATGACCCACTGCTTCCCAAAACAAACTGACAGAGGTTTTGAAAATGTGAGCGCCATCTTAACAATCCTACCAATTCTGGGAAAATTCTTTTCAACAGAGATCTCCATGTATGCGAATAAACCAGTGAGAAGTTCCTATTGGAACCTTTAAACAAATGCTGCCTCCTTCATCAGGAATGAAAACAGATGTTACCATAGAATTTTAGAAGTGTTGACAGACCAGCACTAATGTTTTCAACTTGCAAAATTCTCATGCAGTCCCTTGTTCTGGTGTGACTACAGAAATCTCAGGAAAGAGGTGGTAGGAGGTAAGGAGTGAATACAACCTACAGTGCTCTTTTGGGATGTTGGTGTTTCCTTAAGGTTGGTATGGCAAAAATTTTGAGTGCCAACTCTTATCAATTGTTAACGGCTATCTGGAAAGGACTGTGAAGCCATAGTTAGTAAGAAAGAATGCCATAATTAATTAGTAATATCTACCACGAAAAAGTGTTAATTTGTGATAGGGAACAAAGTTTGTCTCATGTAGTTTCTATGTAGAAGTGAAAAAGGTCTTATACTATTCCAGAGGGGATATTATTTGATCAACAGTATAATTGAATCTGTATTATACTGGAGACACTTGATATTGGAATTTTGTTGAAATATTTTATTTCTACAGACACAAAGATCTCTGAAACATATTCTCCCATCCTGATAACATGTTCTTATCTCCATTCTGAATCAAACTGGAATAACTTGTTAGTTCATTCATTCATTCAGCTAGTCATTCATTATCCTGGTTATCTACTGTGGCACATCACTCCAAAACTTGGTGGTTTGAAATGATAATCATCTTACTCTCTCTTCTAATCTCTATAGGTCAGGAGTTTTGGAAAGACTCTCCCAGGTGGTTTTGGCTCAGGGTCTCCCATGTGGTTTCAAGTCAGATGGTGGCTAGATGTGGGAGAGCATGGGAATGGAGCAGCCAGGGGATGGATGGACAGCTCTCTCTCTCTAGGTAGTTTCAGGGCCTCTCCATGTGGGTTAATTTGGAACAAAGGCAAGATGTACCACCTTTTATGACCTAGTCTCTGAAGTTATACAGTGTCACTTCCACCATATCCTATTGGATATAAGCCAATAAAAGCCCACCTACTTATACTGAAGGGATGGGGAAGTAGTCATCACTTCTTGATAGGGATGTAGTTGGGTATTAAAAAAAAACCATATGGGATGGGAAATTCTACTGTCACCATCTTTAAAAAAGATGATCAGCCCCAGTCACAAATATTTATTGGGAATCTACTATGTGCCAGCCTACAGACACATTGGGAATATAATAATAAGAACAGACTAGTTCTCTTCTGTGAAGCTTATATTGCATTGAGGATAAATGAAGAGATAAGCAACAGTAAATAAGAAAGCTAATTTTGGGTAGCAGTAAGTGCTATGAAGAATATTTAGAAATTAGAGTAATTGTGTTTCGGGGAGCTTCTTTAGATAAATATGGTCAGGAAAGGGCTCTCCTAATCAGGTAACTTGATGGGAAGGTAACAGTCACACAGAGATCTGGAAGAACATAATTCTAGACAAGTGGAAGAGCAAATGCATAGTGCATGACGTAGTACTAGGTTGCATTTAGAGAAAGAGCAAAACACCTGGTGGCAGGAACATGGCGAACAAGGAGGAAGATGCCAAGAGATGAAGTCTGAGAAGTCTGGGTGCTTCAAGACTAATATAAGGAGCATGTATTTGTTCCAGTCCTCAAGTAAGTGCTATGAGGGGAGGCCCTTCATCAGCTTATTCACTGTTGGAACCATGGGGCCCCTATATTGCTGGCACTCAACTGAGATCTGTTGAATTAAGAATGAATGAATGAATCCCCAACTCTCAAGTCAGCACCTGTCCATATCCCAAGGCAAGCTCCCCATGGTGGGGATATCTTCCAGGGTTACAGAGTGGTTGAGATCTTACTTTAAATCTTCAGCTTAAGAATGGCTGGGCCACGCTATTGTCGCTATCATCACCCAAATGAAGACACATAATAGGGAGCTAATTATAATGTGTGTTGCCCTTCTCTTGAATAATTAAATATTTTATTGTTATGTTACAATTTGAATTTATTATCCTTTGCTGTGGAACAAAATTAAACATAATGAAGGCTGTTAGTCTCTTCTCAGTTCCGCCTATATCCTGCACCTTATATCATTTCTACCACTTTGATTAATGGGTTTAATTTACTTTGACTGGAGTATATAGGAATCAGCAGAGGGGGGAGGTTAGACAGTTAAAATCCTTTTAATTAGACTAATAATGTCAAATCTTCATGTGTTAACAAGAGTGCACCATCAATTAACTTTTGTAGGTGGTTTATGGAAAGGTAGCAGGGTAGCTTTGAAGTATCCTTGGTGATACCAGGAGATCTGTTAAGTTGACAAATACAGCATGACATTACATATTCCCTCATGGAGAAGAGCTTTTAGTATCTCAAGAGGTAAAAAAAACGAAACAAACAAACAAAAAAAACCCCTACATTATAGATGGACACATCCCTAAATTGTTGTGTAGGACATCTTCTATTTACCCCTCCAGGCCTACTCTTCCCCATGTGTCCTGCATGGACCATAGAGGGAGGGCTTCGCCTTCTGGTTGGTTTGGCCAAGGAAACCTCAGCAGGAGATCAGGGTATTTATTCCTTGACTTCCCTATAAGATCACTACATGTGTCTCTGAAGCTGGGTGTGTCCCTTGATCACTGCTCCTCAAGACAACTTTTCCCACATAACTCTCTCCCTCCAGATTCTGCTAACATCTCTCTACTTTTGTCCCTTGTAGGCCAAGGAGAGGTAATAGCTCTCCCTCCATTGCTCAGCCCAGGTTCTTGCACTATCTCCATGGCTCCCTGCACTCTACCCCCACCTCTGTAAATAGTTCTTTTGGAAATGAACGCTCTTTGAAATAGCCTGAGTATGCTGTTTCCCATTGGGATCCTGACTGATGTCCTCTTGTTAATGCCAATGTTTGACTTATAATTTTGTACAAGTTTCATTAACATCGACTACATCATTTAAACAGGCTTCTATGTTGTTATTGAGGTGAGATAGGATTATATTTAAAGAGCTATATTTTCATATGTAAGCTTTCTCCACTGCCAGTATTTGTTTTAATAAGAAATCAAGAGTATTTTTGGCAGAGGGTGGGTGGGATAGCTGAAACAAGTGCTTCCAAAAATAAGCCATTTTTAAAATTAAAATTTCCCCCAATATATTAAATATCACAATTCAAGCAATAAATTGGCCCTTGGGTCACTATTTTTAAGATACCCATCAGTTAGTCTCCATGAAAGGAGTAAACAGATGGGCTTCAGTGTTTATGTGAAGTAGATATTAGAAATCTCTATTAATACAAAAATCCATGTACATTGTACACATGCACATAAAATGCCCTGAAAGGTTTTTGAAGCTCCAACTATTTGAGGAGAAACATGTAATAAAGCTTCTTAGCAGTAACTTCTGGAAGGTGGTCACAGTTTTCTTTCTATGTATGCCAGAGAGAAGCTGACCTGGGGTTCTCTGTGGGGAGAGTCCTTAGGCTCTGTGGTTGACAACTTTCAACTTCCATTCCCTCACATGTTCTTCCACTCCTAAGAGATTTCAACATGTCCTGGGTGTCCCAGTTGGGGGGTGATGAGGCCTCCTAGTCTATCCAGTACCCCTTTTGCAATTACAATTTTGCTAACAGGTTTTATTTAGAACAGAAATGGTGCTGGCCACTTACGAGTTTTGGCCATGGAGATAGAACCAGAAGTTATTGTTAGGGTTTCTAGAAAACGTGTTCTAAAATTATGACATTTCCCCTTTCCTTCCTATTTTGCACCAGAAATTGGATGTCCTGGAATCATTTTATATCCATTACCTTGAGAATGGGTGTCACATCCTAAAATGGAAAGGGAGAAGAAAGGAAAAATGCTGGGACCCTGACGATACTACAGACCTAGAGTAGTAACCCCAGACAACTCACCACCAACTGTGTTAACATCTCTCTTGTTTAACCCATGGTCACTTGTAACTTTAGTGAAACTGCTAAAGACTCCTCAGAAGAAACTACCCTGAGTACTGCCAGTGCCACTTGAAAGAACAGATTATTTTATAAATGAGATGAATATATAGACACAACCTTACTTTTCTACCTGAGCTTTTGTCCTCACCAGACTGGAGAATCTGTGAATTCTTAGAATCTCCCTGTAAGTTTCTGTGCCTAGATCTTTCTCCAGATTCTTGATATCCTTCTTCACCCTAATGCTTCTTCTGTACAATTTGCAATATTTTTCAATAGTCTTATTAAATATGACATATGTTGAATTTTTTTTATAGACTAGCATGGGTAATGATGTTGAACTTCTCATTCTCCCCTGCTAGACTGGGCATCCGTGAGGGCATGTACTATGTGTATTCTGTTCCCCAAGCACCTGGTACAGTGGCCGAAACAGACACAGGTTGAGATAATGAATGAATGAAAAGATCAATTAACAAATAAATGAAAATAAGTTAGAACATAAAGATTTTTTAAATGACAAAGCAAGGAGGGGAAATATATGATAGACTTTAATTCTGACTAACAGGGGTGGTGAGGAAGAGGCTACTAACTGAATCCTGTGTGCATATGATGTGGAAGAAGCAGGGGTTTGAGGGACCAGAAGACAATGTCTGCGAGCTCCGTTCTGTCTTGTTCTAGAAGCTAAACTGTGAAAAGACCCCAGGTCAGGAAGAATGGCCTCAACAACCCAAAACAATCTCTAAATTCTGGTCAACAGCATTTATGCCCATCATGACAAGAACAACAAAATAATTATTTCAGTCACTATTCTACCCATAAATCACTTCAACCAGTATGTACTAATAATGGGGGAACCGGGGCAACAAAAACTCATTTCACAACTGGGTCTGCCACCTTGGATCCTCCTAGCCCATCCACTGGGATGCACAAACTCTCTTCAAAAAAGAGCTCCCCAACCCAGGGCTGAGGCACATCCGGAGAGTGTCTCCTGGGCTTTACAGCTGCACTTTTAAGCATTCTTGCCCTTCTGGTTTCTTGCTCCATGGGCTCACTTATGAGAAGCATTATGCAATCATTTGACCCTGAGCCAAGGACACAAGCCCACAGAGGCCCCAGCTAATGTGAACACAAAGCTCTCTGCTTTGTGGGGGCTGAGTCTGCTGGGCTCAGCAGCTTCCTAGGACCATCAGAAGGTTGCTGTTACTCATTGCACAGTTGTTCTATTATATTCTTTTCCTAAGAGATGGACGAGCCTTTGCAGATGAAGCAGTTATTTGCATTGCCCTAGTGCCACATGGGTTCATTTAAAACGTTACCAAAACGTGTTTCACGTGGAATCCAGAGCTTTACAAGGCTCCATATGGTGATGTGTGCTCTCCTCTTATCTGGAGATCTGAGCCACTGTGTGATCTATGTGAATCCACTTAGCTTTCAGGTAATAAAATCAAACCCACAACTGCTCAGATTTTCTGTGCTTGCACGAGCAACTTTGCTTATATCCATTCTTTCAGATGGTGCCAGGCAGTGAGCAGGCTGGCTATAGGGGAGAGTAATACAGGTGGCACAGTATAAAGGGACACTGAGTGAACAGTAGGATGACTGTGTTCTGGGGGCTTATACCTGTGAACCACTCATGAACAAGTATATGTTGTTCTTTCAGAAGTTTGATCATTTAGATTCATCAAGTGTTACATTTAGAAGGAACAAGATTGGTAACTGTATCTTAATAAAGTATTTAAATACTTAAACATGTTAATATTTTATTAATAAACATTAGAATGTGGGGTGCCTGGGTGGCTCAGTCAGTTGGGCATCTGCCTTCAGCTAAGGTCACGATCCCAGCGTCCTGGGATCGAGCCCCACGTTGGGCTCCCTGCTCAGCGGCAAGTCTGCTTCTCCCTCTCCCTGCTCTTGCATGCTTGCTCTCTCTCTCTCTCTCCCCCACCTCTCTCTCCCTCTCATATAAATAAAATCTTTAGTAAATAAATACATAAATATATAAACAAATATTAGAATATATTTGACTCCAGGAGCAGATTATGATTACTGTCATTGTTTTTAAATAGACTAGGACTTCGGAAGAAAACCTCAAGGGATTTAAGTCCTGTTTTTCAACTTGTTTTACAAAAAAAAAATACATTTCATTCACATACTCAATGACTCATATTTAACTATACATACATACATTATCAAGAACATGTTTGCCTTGAACCAGGGAAAACAGAATCCCAACTCAGTTCATACTGAATGCCTGCATCATAGAATACTGCACAGAGACTGACATATACATTGGGATTATTCATGCTGCTTGTATACTTTGGGGGATGAACATCTTGAAGACAAACTCGGAATTTTAGTAAATCAAATCTAGATTTTTTTTTTAAATAACTGAAAGCAGAGGGGGTAAATAATCCAAAATAGTAGATAATCTAAAAATAAGTTTCACTGTGGAATATGTTAGACATCGAACGCCCTCCAGATGCATCTAGTTATGTTTTACCTAAATTCATACTTAAATTAACTTCAATAGTTATTAATGAGGGGCAAGCTAAATTATTGGGTAAATATGAGTCTGGAAGAAGATAAAGAGGCAAAATGGATTAAAAACCCAGATATAATTCCATTTTCTGTTGCTTTTTAACTTGTAGGCAAGCTTATATATTAAAGAACCACACTTTTCACAATGCTCTCAGAGAATAGGTATTTTGTTCATATGTCAGCAACTCAAATGTTAGTTAAATGATCACAAAATACAGCCAAATGCCAGCTTTTATTTCATTAGTCCTAGCTACAACTAGCCCACCAATTCATTCTATATTTCAACCAAACTTAACCATTTGGACTTGCCCCCAAATGACTTACACTTTCCCAAATTTGTGTTGCACTATTTTCTTTGCCAGACACACTTTCTCTGTCCCTGCCACATGAATCAACTCAGGAGGGTGGGGTAGCAATGATTTCTGAGTTTGAAATCTGATAGGACTCCAAAAATAGCAGTGTTCACTGCAAGTAGTAATTGAGCCCTTCCTCTACGACA
Organism: Phoca vitulina; assembly: GCF_004348235.1. Classification (NCBI taxonomy): domain Eukaryota; kingdom Metazoa; phylum Chordata; class Mammalia; order Carnivora; family Phocidae; genus Phoca; species Phoca vitulina. The sequence goes on from NW_022589716.1 coordinate 23,456,704, forward strand.
GTCATTGTAATATGTAATATGTACTTGACATGCGTTATCTTGTAACACTTTGCATTGTGTTAGGGTCAACATTACTTGAGGGCCAATAGAGCGAAGACAAACCAAGCTTGTGTCTCAAACACTAGAAAGTACACTACATTCATATTCTGGAAAAATCAAACACTCAAAGCAAGGCAGAGAGACAGAGAAATAATATTGGTAAGAAAAAGGACTAGAAAGATCATTTACCTTAAATAAGTAAGGTGCTAATTGAGGAGCTCTCCCTGTCTTTCACATTTGCCTTGTTTTGTGACTTCATGCAAGTCCCAAAGTATGTTTCACAAACCTTCAAGTTGGCATGAGCCTTGGGATTCACGTTACACACTTCAGATGACTAAACCCAGCTTTGTGGTGAAACGATTGACCATAAAGTCCTTGTATGTTTGTACTGGACCTTGCAAAACACAACAGATAGGATCTATCACTTACAAGGAAAGACAAAACAGAGTCACTGAATTTTAGGAGACCGTTGCATCCTGTCCTACCTTTGGGCCATCACAGTGCTCTCTGCTTATTCTTCTATCATGAATTTCTTCCCACATTGTAGGTTATACTTTGTACATTTGTCTTCATCTCTCTAAACTTTATGCAATTTAAAATAAGGGATGGATTTTATTTCTCCCTAAGAAAAAAGAATGACGTGGCATTTAGCCCAGTGTCCCACACATCACTGAATCTCAGTACTGGTCCCTTGAATTGAATGTTGCCTATAGCTCATACACACACGAACACACTTAACTGTCATTTAAGAAATGGTACAGTCTAATGGTCCACAGCAAACTGCCTGGGTTCCAATCCTGACTCTGACCCTTACAAGCTGTTTCAACTTGAACAAGTCTCTCTGTGCCTCAGTTTCCTAAGTAAAATTATACTAATGATAGTGAGTCTTAAAAATGTTAATGCATGTAAAATACCTCAGTGGGTCTTAAATATGTTAATGCAGGTAAAATACATCAAACAGTGCCTGGTGTATGTAACAAACACTTCACAAGTGTTTATTATTATTATTACTAGGATATCATTCCTAATATAATTGTCCAGGAAAATTACACTGGGTTGATGTTCCAAAGAAAAGGGAGATAATCAATGTTTTCATGAGCCAAGAAGGACATTGTTTGCAAGTGGTCACAAACTTATCAATCTTCCACCTTCTTTTTTTTTTTTTTTTTAAGGTTTTATTTATTTGAGAGAGAGAGAGAGCGAGCATGAGAGGGGGGAGGGTCAGGAGGGTCGGGAGAGTCAGAGGGAGAAGCAGACTCCCTGCCGAGCAGGGAGCCCGATGCGGGACTCGATCCAGGGACTCCAGGATCATGACCTAAGCTGAAGGCAGTCGCTTAACCAACTGAGCCACCCAGGTGCCCAATCTTCCACCTTCTTGCCCACACAGTAAATATGGGGACCCACGATGGAAACATAATCTCCTACTCTCTATCAAGAGAGGACCCCTGCCCATAGCAAATTAAACAGAACCTATGGTAAAATAGAGTATGGTTTGCTTCTCAAAATGACTGAGTTTTTGCTGGGCTTTACTTCTGGTTTCACTTTAATTTGGGATATAAGACCCAGGAATGTTTTGTGGTTGGTGCCTGATCAAGGATAGCAAACAAGTCTAGTGGATAGCCCTATCTTATCAGATAGCAGAAAATCACGACAATTTAGTAAGGTGTCCGCTTGGCTGACTAGCAGTCTATAAATTATTATTTTCATTTTAAGTGCTGATTAGGGATAAGATGCCAAATTTACCTTGAAAAGCTTAACAATAGCAGGTGTTCCACAAACCAATCAACCTTGACTTTCTTCATCTGACCTCCCTCCCTCTCCCCCTCTAGTCTCTGCTCAGCCCCCACCTTACTATACCCCTTAACACCTGTGAGGAGAATATGTACTATCAGATCAGTGAGGTGGCCAGAGGGGCACAGCTCATTCCTTTTCTCTAACTCCTTGAATACAGGTCTTGTTTAGCTTAAATACTTCATCTACCATAAACATTCCTTAGTGGAGTCTTTAACACATCATTCAATCTTAAGCAGATCAAGTAGACCAAAAAATAAGGATATGGGAGAATTGAAAGATAAGAGGTAATTTTGGTTTTCTAGCTATGCATTAAAACTTATTCCCTAGGGAGGCTATATATATATATATATATATATATATATATATATATATCACACACACACACACACACACATATATATATATATATATTTTTTACAAGGCCACAAGGAACATCTCAACAAAATCCTTCAATTGCAAATTGCACAGGCTTGTCAGATTAGTAGAGAGGAAAGTAGGTAACAGTGTATAGGCTGAATAAATTTTGAGAGGGCCCACCCATGTAAGAGTGGGCCAAAGTCCCTTAAAACAGGGCTGGGGGAATAAGAGTGAGCGTGGGCTGGAGCATGGCCAGTGGTACGTTTTGTGGAGAATGACACCCATAAAATGGCACCATCTTTGGATTACCTTCCCCATGAGTCTTGTGGACAAAGGCTAAATGTTTCAATTGCACAGGCCTGTTGTCTTCTCTAGCAGCTTTTCATCTTCCTCAACAAATGGTGCATCAAGACATTACTTTAAAAATTGTTAAAATGCGACATTTTGGGGAAATATGCTCTAGTGACGCTCTTGGGCCACCTTCCACCCCCAACCTTTCACCCAGGTCACATCTAAGAGCTCTGATAAGAGAGGAAGAGGGTGGAATGCATCTAAGAATTGGGCCGAAGGCCAATGGAAATCAAATTTTGCCGAGCAGAGCTATTTGGTTGTTATAGGCAATTCAAATACTTACTCTAAGTACTGGAAATGCAGTGGTGATTTAAACCTGGTCTTGCCCTCAGTGTGCAAGGGCAAAAGGAGAGAAAGAGTGAAAAACAAATACTGTCCAACTCAAAATGGTAATAGAAATGTCATAGGATCAGGAAAGGAGCATGGATTAGTGGAAAATGGGAGATGGGGAAAGGGGTTAGGGACAATACAGGGAAGAGACAACTTTTTAGCTGGTCCAAGGGAAACAAGGGTGAGCAAGACTGTCCTGAGGGAACAGCCTGAGCTAAGTCTTGTAAACAAGAAAGAACAGAGTCTGTGGACAGTTTTGGGAGCTGTAAGGACCTTCAAAGTAAGTAATCTGGGGATTAGTAACAGTATGTGTTTATTCTAGTGCTTCCTTGACACTCCGAAGGATACGATCATAATGTTTTCTCTTCACACATCTCAGTTAAAGCCATCTGCTTCTAAGATTTTTTCCAAACCCAAGGGTGTAAACACCATACAGTTACAAAAATTCTTCAAGTTTACTTAGGAGAGGAACATTTCTTTTTCTCTTTGGATTACCCACCATGTTCCTAGTTGTGTCCTTTTTAGCTCATAAAAAGAAACATCTTCTAATCCTACAAGTAATACATACTTATTGAGAATATACAGAAAAGCATAAAGACAACAATAGAGTCAGCCATAATGCCATCACCCAAAGTGGTATTGATCTTGCAGTGTGCACACACACACACACAAACATATGCGTGTATGTATATAATGTATATTTTAAAGACAATTTAAATAAAACTATACACATTTAAGAATCTGCCATGTCCTACGACCCAGCAATTGCACTACTAGGTATTTACTTCAAAGATAAAAATGTAGTGATCCGAAGGGGTACGTGCACCCCAATGTTTACAGCAGCAATGTCCACAATAGCCAAACTATGGAAAGAGCCAAGATGTCCATCAACCGATGAATGGATAAAGAAGATGTGGTATATATATATACAATGAAATATTATGCAGCCATTAAAAAACCCAAAGTCTTGCCATTTGCAACGAGGTGGATGGAACTAGAGGGTATTATGCTAAGCGAAATGAGTCAATCAGAGAAAGATAAGTATCATATGACCTCACTGATAGGAGGAATTTGAGAAACAAGATGGAGGATCATAAGGGAAGGGAGGGAAAAATGAAATAAGATGAAACCAGAGAGGGAGACAAACCATAAGAGACTCTTAATCTCAGGAAACAAACTGAGGGTTGCTGGAGTGGAGGGGGGTGGGAGGGATGGGGTGGCTGGGTGATGGACATTGCGGAGGGTATGTGCTATGGTGAGTGCTGTGAATTGTGGAAGACTGATGAATCACAGACCTGTACCTCTGAAACAAATAATATATGTTAAAAAAAATTAAAATAATATAAAATTAAAAAAGAATCTGCCATGTCCCCTTGTCATGGCATTTTCTTATGCAATATGATTTATTTTGCATAGTATTTTACAGTACAGATATTCTATTTTTAATGTGTTATTGACCATCATAGAATGTTCCTAATTTTCACTGCCTTTGACCATTTTTTGACTAGTTAGAACTTGCCTGGCCTTCTTCTTCACATGGATAAATCCCCTCAGGGTCTATTCACATAGGGATGGCTGGGCCCCTCCTTTGGAGATCTAATCAACTAGTCTATCTAACTGAGCTTGATGAGAGTCAATCCAGAGCTAGGCAGCTTTCATGCCGAGTAAGCAATGCCTTTGAGAAAAGAGGATCTATAGGGCATTGTGGGATCCAGGGAGTAATAGGTCTTAAAGTGCTCATACCCCTCCCTATTCCATGCCCTCCCTTTTCTCTACAGGCGGGAAAGGACCGGGTCTCTGTTTGGGCTTGGTGCTCCTTTTATCCTTTTTCTATTATAGGATAGTTGCTGGCTTTTCTCAACTGTGAATGGCTGTGACTTTTCCCCCAGCAGTCAGATAACCATTGTCTTGTTGGAAAATTTAAGGGAAGAAATTCAGGTTAGAAGAGGAACATGAGGCGATACTTTGCTATAATAATCATTTTACTAGCTGAGGTCCAAAATGCTAGATTGAGTTAAATAACATGATTAGAATGAAATAAGTAATGACAGCTAAGAGGGAAATAGGTTAGAGGGATGTTATTTCAGCCTCCTCGAGAAAGAAATGGGATGTCTTTCATAGGAAAAAGGCCCCTGTAGTGAGCATCCAAATAAATGAAGGAAAAAACGGAAGTCCAAAGAGTATGCTAGAAAAAGGGGGTATATAACTTTAAACAACATGTGTTATGCAGTGGGATTTGATGACCGGGAGAAGCGCAAGTGTGGGAGCAGTACTGGGTTTCATAGTTGAGACGAGGGGTCTGCAAACTCTTTAACAGCTAGACAGTTACTGTTTTAGGCTTGGCAGGTCGGTCTTTCCTGCTATACCCCTTGACTTTGTCATTTTAGCTAGAAAGCAGTCACAGGCAACACCTACACAAATGGGCATGTCTGTGCGCCAATAAACATTGATTTATAAAATCTGGTGGCAACCTGGATATGACCCACAGGCTACAGTTTTCTGACCTCTGGTTTAAATGAACAAAATGGTGGTGGCTGTCAACCTTCAGTTCCTTTCTCTAGGACACGGAAGTCCTACTTTGCCGGTTCTGGTTGTTGTGGGGATTCTGTAATCATGAAAGATCCCAACACAATACCTGGCCAGAGATCCACAGCTAATGTTCACTTACACACCCTTCAAATCTGCGATCATTATCCACAAGCAGCATTGCCCCAGTTGATTATCCATACAAATTAAGGCCAGAAAAGCAGGTGGAAAAGAACATGATAAACGGAAGGTGGATATTATTGATGTTGGTGGTACTTCTCCTATACACACCATTTAGGGCAAATTATTAAGAAGCATCGTCTTACAAATTGAAGAAACAGAACAAAGTACAACTGCAGGAGCAAATGGACTCAAGTTGATGTAATTTCCATGACAATAGCTCATTTTCCTTCTGGACTTGAACTGAGCTTTCCAAACTTGAACAAATATCCTTACTTTTAAGAAATGAAATGAAATAGAAATAGAAGCAGAAACTTATTTGTATAGATGAATGGTACTTCACTGAAAGTGTAAAATAGTTCATTTAAGATGATTAATTTCAGTCAGTGTGGCATCTTAATTTTGGTTGGAAGTGGAGTCACCATGGTTTTACCTCAGGAAGTTCCTAACGGCCTCACTGTAGAGCCTCACTACAGATTCTGTGAAGCATTTCTAAATGAGGTAATTTTATTTTACACTGGGTTTCTTGTAAAAATTATTGTCTTTCTGTACATCTAATTAAAATAAAGATGTAATAAAGAATTTACTGTTTTAATTAGGGCATAGATCTTAAAGCAATTAAGGCACCATTAATAATTCTTTAACAGACTCTTGCACAAGATGAATAAAAAGATTTTTACACCATGAAAAATCAATACACATTACTCATTTGCATTAACAAAGCTACACAAAGCAATCTGAGTCTTCATTAAATTATTTCTCCTGTAAACCAGAGGAGTTTGGAGAGCCATTAGCTATTTATAACCTAGTGGAACTTCACTTAAAAGGGAGAAATCTTATCCAGAACTAGGTACTCAGAGCAGTGCCATTTAAATGCAGAACTAAATAGTATCAAAATGTGAGTGAGTGGAAAGAGATTGATAAATTCCCTAAGAGGAACTTAATGATGAAAGACAGCCACCATCACCGTGTTCCAAATGGTTCACAACCCTACTTGAAAAATAAGTCTTAAATTTTTTCTCATGAAATTGTGATTAAGGTTCTCCCACCTCTATTCGTTACCTGCCGCGCTTTCTCCCCCCCCCCCCCCCCGCTCCCCACCCCTCTACTCCTCACATTTAGGCTGTCTTCCAGACAATAGCATCTAAAAGTCAGGTAGACCAGTGACCTTAAAATGCAATCATGAGGACATCTCTAAGTAGTATTTTCAGAGTTTGGTATTTTCTATAATTTCATCTAATACCATTACAGGAGAATCTAGGAAGAACAAAAAAACCAAAAATACTCAGTAATGCAACCATCAGGTGAGTCAAAAAATAACCAAAGCAGTCTGTGCAAGAGCTGTTTCTGAGGCCTTGAGGAAATTTGCTCCAGGAGTCTTCCAAAAACTTTGAATTTGTGAGATGGTCACAAACTTTAAAAAAAAAAAAATCACTGAGGGGCAGATTTGCAGTTACGTATCTCAATTCTTACAATCTGGACAGAAAGAACTGTCTCTGGCTGGAGGCGAGGGTCTGGCTCTGCTGCAGGGTAACTGAAAGTTTCTGCATGTGTTTCTAGAACATGCTGCTATGCATGTCATGCTGTAATGAAGTGAATTTTGACTTAGAACATCCAATATTTTCAGTTTTCTCCTATGAACCCTAAAATATTAAATATGAGTGTCTATAATTCTGCTGGCCATAGGTAGAATTAGCTATAATATTAGTGTATTTCAAAGATCATGAAATACCTCAGTCCTACCTACCAGGAAATACAAGGGCACAGATGCTAACAAAAACAATGCTTATTACGTTCCAGGAAGACTGCTGGTTATCCTCCCCATATCTATTCTTCCATCCTTTCCAAGTGAGAGGACCCACGAATTCTAAATGAGCTCATAACTGAGTATGGCCTGGTTTGTAATTTTTGTCCAATAATATGCATGGGGAAGTTTCATGGGGCATTGTCCTTAAAAATAATCAGATCATGGCCTTTATCCTCTTTTTATTCGTCCCCCTTCCTTCCTTCCTGCTTCTGGAATGTAGAGGAGATGGCTGTGGCTGAAGCAGTCATCTTAGACTATGCACCAACTTTGGAAATGGAAATCAGCATCAAGACAAAAGAGGCTGGCCCATGAGAACTTCACAGAGCAGGAATGGAGGTTCTAGAGAACCCTGACAGCTGACTGTAGCCTAGCTGCTAAGTGAACAAGTTTATGGTCTGTTGTGGCAAGAGAAGGTTTGCATTTGGATTCCGCAAATATCATAAGGATAACCCTGCTCTGCACCATCAGGGATGTATTTTTACTTGTGATGCAATTTTGAATCTGTAGCCAAATTTCCTCACTTTTTTCTTTATACCTTCTAGTTTTGATTGCCAAGGTCTTCTCCTTTTCAAGAGTTACTGAAAAAATTTTTCTGCAATTTCCTTCAGAACTGTTGGGCTTTCTTTTTTTTTTTTTTTTAAAGATTTTATTTATTTATTTGACAGAGAGACACAGCGAGAAAGGGAACACAAGCATGGGGAGTGGAAGAGGGAGAAGCAGGCTTCCCGCCAAGCAGGGAGCCCAATGTGGGACTCGATCCCAGGACCCTGGGATCATGACCTGAGCCGAAGGCAGATGCTTGTCGACTGAGCCTCCAAGGCACCCGGGTTTGTTTGTTTGTTTTTTTAAATAAGATTTTATTTTATTTGAGAGATAGAGAGAATGTGCATGTGAGTGGGGAGAGGGACTGCGGGGAGAGGGAGAGAATCTCAAGCATACTCTGTGCTGAATGCAGAGCCCAATGTGGGGCTTGATCTCACAACCCTGAGATCATGACCTGAGCTGAAACCAAGAGTCAGAGGCTTAACCAACTGGGCCACCCAGGCACCACTTAGGCCTTCTTTTTTAATATTCAAAATCTGTATTCATCTAGAATAAGTGGTACTGGAGTTGTCCAGATAGTAGAGCATGTGTATAATTAACACTAAAGTTAATTTCAGTTATCCTCAAGCAAGCATTTTTCAATACCTCCTTTCCACTACTACAGTGAAATTTTTGTTTTCAGAAGGACATAACTCGTATTTCATAGAAGAAACACAAATAGCCAATAAACCTATGGAAATGTTTACTAGCAATGCTAATAAAATATTTTATATATTAAATGAGTCAAAATTGAAAAAAAAAACATTGCTGACTTGGGTATGTTGTTACAGGTATTCTTTTATCCTGATGGAGGGGTGTGAATTCCTTTTTGGAAAGCAATCTGGCAATGTGTTACACGAAGCTTATTAAAGTTCATAATCTCTGATCTAGTTATTCCACTTTAGGAAATCTACCCTAGAGAATTAGTTTGATATTTTGACAAGAAGTTCAAAGATACTCATCTCAGAATTATTCTTGGTAGTGAAATATTTTTTAAGAAGTCTGAATATCTCTCAATAGAAAAATTAACTGATGGCACATTATCACTGGGATATTACACAACTATTATAACGGTTTTTTAAAAAGAATTTGTAATGATATGCAGCAGTGGTTATGATAATGATGAATAAAAAATAGCATTTATAATTTAAACTTCAGTAGGTGCAGAAAAATGACTTGAAGGAAATGTGCTATATTAATCAATTACCTGAGGTTATGGTTAATTTTTATTTTCTGCTTTATATTTTCTTATATTGTCAAGTTTTTTAAAAAAGATTTATTTATTTATTTTTATATATAGAGAGAGATTGCCAGGTGGAGGGAGAGGGAGAGACTCTCAAGCAGACTCTGTGCTGAGCGCAGAGCTGACTTGGGGCTCAATTTCATGACCCTGAGATCATGACCTGAGCCAAAATCAAGTCAGAGGCTTAACTGACTGAGCCACCCAGGCGCCCCATGAAAATGGATTTTTATTGTAATTATAAAGAATGATTAAAAATATAAGTATGGGCGCCTGGGTGGCTCAGTTGGTTAAGTGACTGCCTTCGGCTCGGGTCATGATCCTGGAGTCCCGGAATCGAGTCCCGCATCGGGCTCCCTGCTCAGCAGGAAGCCTGCTTCTCCCTCTGACCCTCTGTGGGTCATATCAGTTGTGTAATATCCCAGTGATAATGTGCCCTCTGACCCTCCCCCATCTCATGCTCTATCTCATTCTCTCAAATAAATAAGTAAAATCTTTAAAAAAAAAAAAAAATATATATATATATATATATAAGTATGATTCTGGGTCTGACTTGGAACAAAGTAACAAGTAGCATTGCTTACAAAAACTGACTTAACCAAAATTTTCCCTCTCTGGGTCTGCTACGTGTAACGTTATTACTGTTTTGCTGCCAAATCCAGGATTCTCTCTCTCATTAATAATTTGATGAATGTGAAATGAGTTATAAACCAATTATAAAAAACTCATTACTGCCTAATAGACATAAAATAACATTAACGCAGAAATGTATCTCTCTGTGCACTGACAATCTTGCTGATCAAACTGCCTGGAAAATGAAGCTCCCATCATTTAAATGTACCAAATCAGGGAATCTCAACAGAAACTTAGTTACTTTGTTATCTGGCAATAGGTTCTCTTGGTTAAGTACAAAATGATCATTAAAGCTTATTGAGCACAGACTGGTTTTATCTAAAGGGGTCTGAAAGTTCAGAAACTAAAGAACACAGAAATATTGACATCCTGGTATTCTAAAATTGGATTGATCGCCTCAGTATAGAGTGACATTACCTTAGAATAACATTCTATTGATATGGTTGAATATAAAATAAGAGACTGTATTCTGATTAATTCCAGGTTTCAGTTTGCTATGAAATCCTAGCAAATTTATTTAAAATGACCTTAAGGCATGCCCAAAGATTTATCTACAAAAGTATTCCCTATAGCAATATTTATATTAATGAAAACAGAAGAAAATTTAATGTCTAATATTGAGCTTTTTTAAAATATAAGTTACATTTCTGTAAAATGAAATACATACAAACATATGCATAAAAACAAATTTTGTCTCTAGACATCATCTGTAGGTAATAGTATCATAGTTAATTTTTATCTCCTTCCTTTTTGTTTTCTTTAGTTTTTAAATTTCTTACAACAAAAAAGATGACCCTAAAGTCTCTATAATCTTCTTAACCATGAATCCATTGAATAAAATATATTCATAATAAGGACATACTTCAATAAGTGTTAAAGCATAGTAATAGAGGCTAAATCTCAATAGTTCTGAAATATGTATTTACACAGTGGGGACAAAAAGCTATTTAAAAACTACCAGCGGTTTCTCTATTAGTGGTCATAGATAGCTCCTGTATAGAGAAATATTGGCCCTTCAGTGGGACATTGGATTATGCAAAGGCAAAACCTTACTGGAGTGGCCAGGTGTTCAACTGAGGTCAGGAGAATTAAACTGCTCTGTAGGACATGGCAAATGTTTGTCTTCATTCTGTGTTGAATTTTCCCTGTGAGGTTTTGTTTAATGGAGAAGTGAGCACAGACCATGGAGGAGGGGACAGTGACAGAGGCAAGTTTGTTTCTCTTTCCTACCAGACTAGACCAGGGGTGGTTAGGATAGTTAATCTCAGAGGCTTGAGGACACCTAGGTGCTGAGTATGCAGAACACAAACAAAAGCAGTATCAGTGGCTGAGATGATCAGAAACTTGTCTGTAAAGACTTGCTTTCCACCTTCCAGAGCTTGGAATCACTCTGAGATGAAAGACACATAGTAACTGCAAACAAGGATCTGCTCCTTGTCAAGGAATATTAGTGAGCTAAGGTTGATGTTACAGAAATAACTTGGAGGGTTAATATTCACTCAGATTTAGAGGGCAGGATAGAAAATGTCTGTGTCTCTCTCTTTCATCATCTGACACTATGTCCTCTATCAGTTAGGAATGCATTTAGCTCCAGGTAATAGAAAATCCAACCAAGTGTGACTTAGGTAGTATAGACATGTAGTATCCCATGGAACGACAGGGAAGCTGCTGTCACTGGTTTAGCGATTCAGTGAGGTCACCAGAGACCCCGCCTCTCTTTTCTCCCCATTCTGTCATCCACAGCATGCTGGGTTTTGTCCTTGGGTTTGCTGCCTCATGATTACAAGGTGGCTGCCAAGTCATGACAGTAACAGTGTAACTGCATTCCAAGACAGAAGAATAGGAAGAGAGACAAGTATACTTGATTTTTTTAGTAAATAAGTGAAAACTTCCCAGAACTTCCATCCTTACCATCATCAACTTTCTATTAGATCTGTCACTTGAATACTTCTGGCTGAAAGAATGGCTAAGTGAGTATTTCATTTTTTCCCCCAGCCCTCCAGGGAGGTGGCTCAAGGATAGTGGGGCTTAGATGTGACTACAGCCAAACAAGGTCTCTCCTACTCCTTGTGGCTTTCATATTTACAGGACAAATTTTCTATCAGTTCTGGTTGCTCCCCAGAGTTGTTACAGAACAGTCCTGTTTTCCCATTTTGTTTGATATTTCCATAAATAGAAACAAATAACAAAAAAAATTTGTTACCTTGTAATCTTCAAACACAATGATAAATTTACGGATGGTTTTGTAAAGTACAAAAGGGCAGAAAAAACTCCCATTTAAGATCAAAAACCGTTCTTTCTGCCACGGTGATGGGAAGATTGTGGGATGGACACTGCCTGATTCCAATAGAGTAGCCAATACTACCTCTTATCTGCTTCTCTTGTTCTATGTGCTTAGGGACACCAAGAGGAAACAGCTGCCAGAGATGAGTCCAGCTGCTGGAAACCCTGACCACTCAAGGAGTAGTCTCCACCAGTGTTTCTCAAGGTGGTTTTCATTGTTGTCCCTCTAAGAGCCTTTTCACATGTTTTTCCTAATTGCCTCCCTCATAAAATTTTAGTGGCAAGACTTAAGTCTGTTCATGTACTGTGTGCATAGCTGTATTTTACACCTAAAAAGAATAAGATTTTTATACTCCCCTCCAACCACAAACCAATTTTTGCTCCCTTAGGATAATATTGCTCCTACTGAGAATGCAGGTTTAGATCATAAACACTTCTTCTTAGAGAGGGGTGAATGGGGGGGAATTAAGGAAAGGATCTTAACTGACCCCTGGGAAGCAAAAAGAACTTTACATGCAGAGATAGAAGGAAAAGCACTGGATGTTGTGGGAATGGAGGAATAAAGCTGAAGAGGTAGAGGATTGTTAGTCATGTACTGAGGCATAAAGAATGTGCAGCTCAGCGGGTGTCACAGGTTTAGATGGGCACATCCTCAAAGATGTAGTAACTCTCAGACTACACAGCCAGGGGTCTCCGTGCTGACACAGAGTATTAACTCTAACAAATGGGGAACTCACTAAAGGGAAGTGAAATCATCAAGCAGTGGTGGTTTGGATCATCATTTCCAATTTGACTCGTCTCCACGGCTTTATTTATTTTTTTTTACTTTTCAAAACAACTGCTTACAAGTTAGAATAAGAGTGAGTCTACCTTAGTGATCTTCACTAGTGCAGACAAGAACTCCTCAAGTTCTACTGAACAAGAACAACTTTACGTGTTCAGATAAACAATGACAGATTCCTACCTAGGCAGCACTTGAAGAGCTAAGACGGTAGTAAAAAAAATGACTTAGGAAGAAATTGCACGGATTCTCAAACGGTAACCTGTCCCCTGAGCTTCTTATTGCAAAGAAAACACCTAGAAGCTTAGGCATGAATAAAAGTTGCTTTGTGTTTTACCTTTATTCCAAAATGGTCATAATTAATTTTGTTGACACACATACACGAGAGCTTAAAGAGAAACAGCCCCATGTTGGTGAGGAGACCAATGCACTCCTGCCCTAATACACTAGAGAAATAACCCGACCATTCACCCAAGTGAAAGCAATCTTTCTAATGTCTCCAAGGTCAGCGGGACCTCTGTTAAAAACAAACCAAAAAGCTATTGCTTGAATACAAATACACCAGGATCACATTACGTATTTAATTTAACCAACATTTCAGATGAAATTATGTTATAAAAATAAAAATGAAACTCATAAATACCTTTTGTTTGCTCTCTCTAGTATTATTTCATTCCCCCTTAAAATAACTCCCATTTGGAGAAACACCCCCCCCCCCAACACACACACAGAATGGGATAATTTCAAGAGGTATGCATTAAAACTAAAAGTGAAATCTATCTTGGGAGGGGTCAACTAACATATTACAACTAGATAAACTTTTTGTCTTTGAGATACCAGGTCAATAAATCAGAAAAGGTAATGTAGGCATATTTTTCCCACTGAATTTATGACTTTGATGTCATGAAGAAATTTAAAGGTTATCCTATAGGATTGACTGTTCCCTTTTTTCAGCCTAGGAAACAAATCTGTGTAAGGACCGTGCCATTCAAAGCTCAGAGGCCTCCTTTCCAAACTAATCAAAGAAACCAGGAATTGAGAGGCAGTATCTTTTTACCCCTTGGTCAGCATGCAATACTTACATAGGGACACAAGTTAAATTTTCTTAAGTTTAAAAGGGGATTTTCTAAATAAAACTTGGTATCTTAAATGGATCCCAGATAAAGGATATTAGTGTAAAAACTGGTGAAATCCAAATCAAATCTGTACTTTAATAATAATGTATCAAATGTACTTGGTAGGTCTGAGATGTTACCGTTTTAGGGAAAGCTGGATCAAAGATATGTGGGAACATTTGTGCTATCCTCACAACTTTTTCTATAAACCTAAAATTATTCCCCAAAAAAGTTCATTTGAAAAAGTTTCTCTCCAGTTTACCAGTCCTAGAGAATATCCTTAGCATTTCTTGTAGAGAACCATGTTTTCTGGTCTCTCTAACACATTAGGAATGATTTTGCTCTTTTTGGGTGTAGAATCATTTAACAACCGTTTCCTGCATTAAATTCTACCAACAGCATAGCAGAGCTGTTCTACACTTAGCTCTGGGGATCCTGCATTTGGGTTCATTGTGAGAGGGGAGATCCTGTCCCTGTCATAAAACCCGTTGGTAGCTCAATCTCTCCTTTTAAATCCTCTCAGGACAGGATCCAACTCCACTCATCTCTGCAGGTTGAATAACAATTCCTGGGCTTAATATGGATTAGGAGGAGGTTTCACAGTTAAACTTAGTTTAAACCTCCAGTTCCTCCACTTACCAGGCATGCTACTTTGGGGCAAAGTCTTAAACTGCTTTTAAGTCCCCCTTTCCTCATCTATCAAATGAGCTGCTGAGAAGGTTCAGTGAGGGGACACAGGAAGAGTACCCAACAGCATGTGGAACAAGGTGGAAGGTTAGCATGCCTCCTCCACAGGACAGCACCATTCACGGGGCATTCTATTTTTAATTTTGGAACACTCGTCCAGTACTTATCATGTGTGAGACTCCATTCTAAATGTTTTTCACATAGTCACGTTTTATTATCCTAACCACCTTATGTGGTAGGCATTATTATTATCCTCTTTTCCAGATGAGGAAAACGGAAGCACGGAGAAGTTAAAGTACTTGCCAAGCTCATGGTGCTACCGAGTGGAAGGACCTGAGATCTGCACCCACATGCTCGGTTCCAGGATGTGTAGTCCTAAAACACTAAGCTATTGCAGAACATATTCTACTAAAGACACACTTAGGATCAGATAGTGTGCTTGCTTTCTTCTCTGCAGTACTCCTCAGGGTGCCCAGTATGCAGTAGGTGCTCAAACACATGCATGACTGACTGACTGAATGCCTATCTAGCACCCAGCATCCCCAGCATTGTAGAAGGGAACTAACATTTGCCAAGGGCCTCCAACGTTCAAGTCTACTGTGTCTCAAATGTTAGACTCTAAACCATCCTCTCAGGTACGCCGTAATATGTCCATTTCCACCTGGGGAAGTCAGAGTACACAGACTACTTAGCTTCCCAACGTCAAAGAGTTAATCAGAAGTGCAGCCACGACCGTAATCCCAGGATTCCTTTCAAAGGTCAGGCTTTTTCCAACATACTTAGTGGCCTCCCGAATGAGATCATTACTGGGAATATAGTATGTTTTGCCATAAAAATGGCTCTTGATCCAGGTCTCTGCTTAGACACCGTCTCAGAGAGACTTTCCCTGACCTCCCCGTATAAACTGTACACCTTTCACTTGCTATCCTTTTATTCTGCTTCTTTCCTCATTGTATTAATCGTTATTTGACACCATTTGTTTACCTTCTGTCCTCCAACCTAACTGTTACATTCTAAGAGGGCATGGAATGGTCTGTCTTGGTTACACTGAAACCCAAGACCTAGAAACCATACCTGATACAGCGTAAGTGTTTAACAAAATATTGTGGAATAAATGAATAAATATGCAGAAGATTCCCAGAACCGACTGTTATGAACCTTCTTATCATTACTTATGTCTCCTTTTATCAGTTAGGTAAGTCTGTTGGGACAAAGCTTTATCCTTTTTTAAGATAAAACTGATAGGAAAACTGAATAAAGAAGTTGGTTTCAATTAGACCAAAGCACAAAGACCAAGCAACAGCACTACCAACCAGTAGACCCCACGGGTGGGATGGGGATGACCCCCAAGCTGCACAGCTGTCTCCGCTGTTACCAAAAAGAGCTTCACTTTTCCTCCCTTCTGAATCCTTGGGAGCTCAAAATTATCCCTCTGCTACTGACATAAATTGTTTTAATTCACCTCTCATTTTTCCATCAGGAAACAATTGGCCTTGGTTTATTTTTTTATCACTTTATTTACATGTCTCCTGCAAGACTGAAGCATCGATTTTCCCAAGATAATGTTAATAGGATCAATAAACCACGACGAGCATGCATCAAAGTGCCATTTCTTCACTCCTAAACTTGGGAAGGAGGTGCTGCGGGCAGCCAGACTCTGCTGAAATCCGCCCAGCTCCAGTGATTTTGAAGGGGGTAAGAAGGCACCTCTGCTTATAAATTATAAGTGAGCTCAAGCACTTGGATGACCCAGATAACATACCAAATACAGCACAACTGAGAACTCTGTGGGGAGCCTGGAAGCCTAAAGTCCTATTTGAAAGTATCTTTCAATACACTCCACACTAGGGACAGAATATGCGGAAAAGGTAGCTAGGGGCAGGGGTCATGCAAAGGATTAGCTCGTTTGTTGGAATCCTAGTTTGAGCGCTGGGGGTAAATTGGAACAGGCCACTTCCCAAGTGGTCTTACCTTTCATCTGCTTTCAGAAGCTTCTGGTTCCAGTGTGTCCAATGCAGACAAAGAAAGGGAGCCAGAGGCTCCCTGCTTAGTGGCAGAGCTGATTGGGCCTTGCAGACATGTTATTTGAACAACACAAATATAGTCTCCATTCCTCCTGTCTCTAGATTCCCATGCCACCCAGGCCAGCAGGCTTGCAGTCCTGAAAACACACAGGCCAGAGCGGTTCCTCCAACTTCCAACAGCTTGGGGTGTGTCCATGGTTACAGCAGAAGGCACTGAGTCTTTAACTCTCTGGCCAAATCAAGTAGGGATGCTCCTAAAAGCATGCACCTGAAGGCAATTGATAACCCCTCCCACCTAAGCCAGTAATCACTTCACTCACCTGTGGTTTCACAATTTCTGTGGTCACAGCTGCAGGGATTTTGGAAACTGTAGATTCTCCCGTCCCACTTCAGACCTGCTGGTGAAGACGTTAGGGACAGGGTGGTAATTAGGGAATGAGAATCCATATTTTTAAATGCTCTCAAGGGATTTTAATAAGACCCTTCAGCTAATGTATATTTGAGAACCAGTTCTCCAAAATTTCAATGGTTTTCAATCATGGTTGCACATTACCTACATTATTTGAGAAGCTTTTAAATAATATTGATGCCTGTGTCTCACTCTAGACCAGGGTTTCTGTGTTGGCAGGGGAGGAGTCCCTGGCCCCTACCCAGTAGATGGCCTAGCACCTCCCCTCCCAAACAAAAATGTCTCCAGACATTGCCAAACATATCCTGGGAGACAAAATCTTCTTCCCTTCCTCCCCCTGGTGGTAGTGATTTGAAAACATCTCATGTTTTCAAGCTCATTTGGATGTCCAACCTTTTCTTCCTTGATGTCCATTGCATCCATCCATGGCCTTACAAACCCTGTCACTTTGATTAATATGTATATCTTCCATATACACAGGCACATGTGTTTCAGGAAGATAGTAAGTCTACATTCTGAGCTCCAGTCCAGCTAGCTTGTATATCTTATGTTGCATGTTCGTGGCCAGATTTGCATTTGGATTGACTTAAAGAAACAGTTCACGAAAGGGACTTGAACAACTAACAATAAATTAATAATGAAGTTAGCCATTTTTTGAAAGGCAAATTAGAAGTGCCAAGAATATTGTTCTTTCTCTACCAATCGGGCAGAACGGATTCCCACATTAAATGTCTCCTGAGTGTCTACAATGTGCCAGCCAGGAAGCAACATACACAAGATGGTTACTGTAATGGGGCCTATCCTCTGAAGGGGAGAGACAAACAACATGCAAGATTACACATCAAGTGAGATAATTTTAGATAGTCTTCAGTGTCAGAAAAGAAAAGAAAAGAAGGTGGCATGGGGTGGAGCATCTGGGGTGGCCGTGGACTAGTTTAGGGCATCAGAGGAGGACATAGTAGAAGTGACATCTGAGCCTAAAACGGGGGCTGTCTCATTCTGCGGGTGACATGAAAATTGGTGCAGTCTTTTAGGAAACCAATTGTCAATATACGTCAGGGTGATAACAGTGTTCATTTTAGCCAATCATTTAGCAAATATAAGACATCTCTGAAAATATGCCCTATCAATGCCTACTGAAACAGTATGCCAAGGAAATTTCCAAAACACCATAAAATATCTCAATACTGCAAAAAGTCTGTAATATTTCGTAAAACTATAAGCTACTGAATTGTCAACAAAAGGAAATAGTTGGATAAATCCTGATGTATCTACTGAAGTGTGGAGAATGCTTAAGATATAGTATAAAAAATTATATATTATTCTGAGATAACAGAACATATACATATTGGTCTCTGGTCCGGTTCCTGGCACAGAGCTTCCAAAATCCTCATCATTTCCTAAGTGATAAGAGCACTGGAATGTCTTTGACTGCATTCCTGACACAGGGCTCCTCAACTCTCATAAATTGCTGATTAGAGTGCCAGGAACATATTTTGTTCTATTGAGGCGACTTGAGGTGGGTTCCTGGTGGCTCCTGGATGGGAGATGGTCACCAGAAAGACCAAGCCATGATCAGAAGCTTGGAACATTCAGCCTCTCCCCTCCCCATCCTCCAAAGAGGGGCAAGGGGCTGAAAATGGAGTTAGTGGTCCATCATGCCCATGTGAGGAAGCCTCCATAAAATCTCAGTAGCTCAGACAGCTTCCAGGTTCAGAGAGCTTCCAGGTGGACAAATATATCCACACTGGGAGGGTGATGCACCCCAAATCTATGGGGGACAGAAGCTCCTGCATTTGGGACTGTCCCAGATCTCACCCTACGTATATCTTCATCTGGCAATTCATCTGTATCCTTTAGCATATCCTTTAATAAACTGGTAATAATGATTATAGTTAATAATACTGTATTATAAACTTAAAATTTGCTAAGAGAATAGATCTTAAATATTCTCACCACACAAAATAAGAAAGTAATTATGTGACATGATGCCATTTTACAATATGTCTATCAAATCAACACAGTGTGCACCTCAAACTTACACAAAGCTTGATGTCAATTATATTTCAATAATGTGGGGGGGGTGAGAATTTTAAACAAACAGAAAAATTAATTACGTGAGAAAAAAAGTCTGCTCAAAGGGGAAATTGGTATGTTGCAAAAACAACAAAAATGACAACAAATATATCAGTTGGTAGAGATTCTCTATAAAATATTAACATAACCAGCCGTTATTTCTACTCCCAAATAAGCACGTTATGCTTCCAAAACTAGGCATCTGTGTGGTCCATTAAAATCATTGTATTGAGTTTCAGGAGTAACAAATTCTCTTTTCAATGTCTACATTAACACTTAATAGATGCACTCTCAAAGGGATAATTTGGCAAATAATCTGCTCTAATTTCCATATGTTGAAAACTCACTTTTGAATATATTCTAACTTCTGACATAAAGCTTCATTTAATATGTCCACCTTCATAATTTCCAAGCTCAGTTCCAGCAATGCTACCTCTCATATCAGTATTTCAAAATATTCTAAATCCTTGCACTTCAAAGTTTGGTTCTTGAATCAAAAGCTTTGTCATCACCTGGGAGTTTGTGAGAAATGCAGAATTTCAGGCCCTACCCTGACCCTACTGAATCATGATTTGCTTTTTAAGGAGATCTCTAGGTGATTGCTACGCTCATTAAAATTTGAGAAGCACTATTCTAGAATATGGCCTCTCAAGATTACATGACTTGTTCATCCTTTCCAGCTTTTCTATTCATCTGAAGAGATGAAAGTATTCAAATTTTCCGTATTTTAGAACCAGTGCTATTGTAAAATTCTTTATGGTCTTTGCTTTGTTTTTAAGCAAATGTAAGGACAACCAGGCACAGTCATTTTGAATTCAGGAAGTGCATCTAGTTTAGCTTTTCTGGATTTAACTATAACTTGGAGACAGTGTCCTAGATAGGGGGATGGATTGTGTAAAGAAATCCACTGTTCTTTAAATAAATCACAAAGTCAATAACGAAATAGATGAAGGTAGAAATAAAACTCTTCAGAATCTTCCCGAAATGACTTAAAGCCAACCTAAATATGACAGTCCAATTTTAAAACAATAGAAAAGTCCTGAGTTTCAAGGGTAACAATGAAGATGATTGCCAGAAGTCATTTTTTCTTTAACCCGAGATTAGTCAAATGCCTTCAAAAGAAGATTTTGTACTCGATTGGTAATTGCAAATAAATATTCAAATATATATGAACAAACCTCTCTATGACACATAGAGACCAAATATTGACTTTTCCTTTTCCCTACCTCCAGGCACTGATTTCACAGAAGAATTCAATTGTATTTATGGCTCATGAACAAAACATAATGGTAGAACTGCTTTGTGGATATAAAAACATTTTTCCCAGGAGCTCAAACTGCATTCTAGACATTATCTCATGAATTGCTCCCTTAAATCTTTCTCATTGATTTTTACATTTTTTGAACCAACAAGTTCACTATTGTTTGCATATGAAGGAAAGCGTTCACTTCAGTTAGAATTTGAGATCTTAAGCATTTTGAAAACTGCAATGTTATATCTCAACTGACAAGGGGTTACTGGCGTGGCTTCAGAAACAAAACAAAACAACAACAACAACAACAAAAAACCCAACAAAAAAACGAACAAAAAAAACCCAAAGTGACCTAACAGCATTATTTATTTATCTACGTACGAAGCAGCCAAAAGTTCTGAGGACGTCTTGGCAAGATCGTATCAGGAATGTAAATATTTGACTAACGTACCTTGCCAGTGTCAACCAGAAAAGATGTGTCTGAAGATGAAAGATGTTGCAAAAGTCTCATTTTGGAAAGGTAAAACAAAATGCTAGTATACATTATTCAATAAGCCGTCTGACAAATTGATGTGATGATCACAGGGACCAGGAGGGATTCGCCAAGAACAAGGTTATTCCAAACCAGCCACATTCCTGATCGTGACAGTTACCAGTATGGTAAAAGGAAATGCACAGTTGCTATAAATTTCAACGAATAATGATAACCATTCTTTTTTTCTTTTTTTAAAGATTTTATTTATTTGACAGAGAGAGAGATACGGCGAGAGAGGGAGCACAAGCAGGGGGAGTGGGAGAGGGAGAAGCAGGCTTCCTGCTGAGCAGGGAGCCCGATGCAGGGCTCGATCCCAGGACCCTGGGATCAGGACCTGAGCCAAAGGCAGACGGTTAACGACTGAGCCAGCCAGGTGCCCCAATGATAACCATTCTTCACTAAGTACTTCTCATGTGCTGCAAACTGTGGAGAGCACTTTACAGACATCTTATTTAATCATTAGAAACGTATGAGAAAGTATCATTACTGACAGTTGGTATAAGAAGAAAAGTAACTAGTCCACAAGTGATAAGGCTGTTCCCAAAGATAATATTCCTATGCAGCATATGGTACCATTTTCAGTAAATTAAATTTTGCTTGTGAAGTTATATGGTCAATTGTTCTCCATCTGAGTGATCTAACACTTTGTCCACAATTTCTGTTATCGTATTTCTCTGTGCAAGAAAAGATACTCAAACAAGGTAAGAAAAGAGTAACAAGCAACCACAATGAGATACCACCTCATATCCGTTAGGATGGCTTGTCGAGAGAGCAGAAAACAGCAAGAGTTGGCAAGGATGTGGAGCAAAGGGAACACCTGTGCTCCATTGGGCGGATGTGAAATGGGGCAGCCACTCTGGGAGACAATGTGGTGGTTCTTCAAAAAATTAAAAAGAGAATGACGATATGATCCAGCAATCCCATTTCTGGGTATATATCCAACAGAATTGAAAGCATGGTCTCAGAGAGACTGTGCACTTAAAAATGATTAAGATGGTATTTTATGATGATTTCATGTCATGTATGATTTTTTTTTTAAATCACACACACAAAAAAGAGTAAGGAGCGTAAGAATGAAAAATGCTGGCTAGAAAATCTGAAAATAGTTCTTGTTAGTCTCTGGCAAGGTGAATGCAATATAATACAAGAATAAAGAGACAAAGGGTAATAGTTCTACCACTTATTAGCTATGATTTATATGATATTATCTTTTGATGTTATTGAGGTTCGACTTTCTCATCTTCAAAAGAGGTTAATGATATCTGTCTTTGTCCCCTCATAGGCTGTCATGAGGATCCAAATGGCTGGAAATGCTCTGTAAACTTTAAAATTCTCTCAGGGGCACCTGGGTGACTCAGTCGGGTGAGCTGCTTTTCTTGATTTCGGCTCAGGTCCTGATCCCAGGGTCTTGAGATCATAGACTTGAGTTAGGCTCCATGCTCATCGGGGAGTCTGCTTGAGATTCTCTCTCTCCCTCTCCCTCGGCCCCTCCCCACTAAAATAAATAAATAAATCTTTAAAAAAATAAAAAAATAAAACTCGGAGCTTCTTCATCCACTTCCGTTGCTTTTATTACAATCTATGGGTACTTCTGTCTCCTTAATCTAGATTTCAGCTTACGTGCCTCTTCCAGATCCATACATTCAATTGCCTCTACTTGGATGTCTCAGGGGCACCTCAAATTTGCAATGTTCCAAACTGGATTTCATATTCTCCTCTCATCCCCATTTCCCCTCCAAGGATCCTTATTTTGTTGAATGACACCATCCCCTACCAAGCTGGATTTCCTTTGATTAGATGCCCACATCTAATCAAAGGCAAAGTCCCATCCATTCTCTCACTTATCTTTGCATTTAACATTTCTTGGGATCTTTTCCTAGCCAACTCCTACTCACCCCACAGGGCTCAGCTTATATTCCACTGTCTCCAGGAAGCCTTCTTTTATAACCCCAAACCCACATCAGGTATGCCTCCAGTGTCCTCCCATTTATCATCCTATACCTCCCCTATCACTGCACTTATCATAATATATGAAAATTACCTGCTTGTCAGAGTCCCCCATTAGCCTGAAAGCCCAGGGATAAGATATAAACTGTGTCTATTTCACCTCTGTCACATAAGCCTTCTGATGGCCAATAATGGTCAGTCATTGACCAGTCATTGGAACGTGAGTTGTGAACAAAACCAATATGATCCATGCCTTCATGGAGCCTGTCACCTAGAGGGGAGACAGACAACAGAAAGTTGACCCCTCCCTCCAATTTTTTTTAACTGACAAATGCTAGGATGATAATGACCAGTGTCTGGATTAGACAACATTGGAGGAAGGATACCTACTTTAGCTGGACCACCAGCAAAGACCTCTCTGTGAAGGTGTCGTTTAAGCTAGGACCCGTAGTTGAGAAGGAACCAACCATGTTTTGGGCAGAAAGAAGCATCCACACAGAAGGAACAGTTCATGTGCAGATGTGAGGGAAGGGAAGAGCTTGAGGAGTTTGGAGAACTGAAAGGAATCCAGTGTGGCTATTGTGCAGGAAAAGGGGAGGGTCTGATGAGGCAAGATAGATAGACATGGGCTATTCATCTTGAATTTGATTTGCAGGACAATGGAGATCTTTGAAGTGTTTTACACAAGGATAGGATAGTCATGATCCAATTTAACTTTTAAAAAAAAGATCAGGCTAACACCTGACTCTGAAAATCAGCAATTAAGGGAAAATATTCAGGCATTTAGCTCGCTTTTCCTGCACAAACTATATTTCAGAGTAACCAAATACCCCTAGTTTTGGGGGGGGAAAAAAAGGTTCTTTACAGAAGAATTTGCAAAATGAAGATGAGTGGGAGAATTATCAAAAGCACCATTTTACAATCCCTGCATGAAATAACTCATTCAGATGGAGCCCCTGGGTGGCTCAGTCAGTTAAACATCTGCCTTCGGCTCAGATCATGGTCTCAGGGTCCTGGGATTGAGCCCCACGTTGGGCTCCCTGCTCGGCGGGGAGTCTGCTTCTCCCTCTGCTACTCCCCCTGCTTGTGTTCTCTCTCTCTCTGATAAATATATAAACAAAATCTTAAAAAAAAAAAAAGAACTCATTCAGATAACAATAATCAAGGGACAAAACTACCAGAAAAAAGGTTGTGTGGGACCTTTCCCAGGCAGGGATAATAAGGCAGCCACTTCCTGAAATATGAATCAACCTTATCAGTAATGATCTGAGATAGTATGAAGTACCTAGAGACTACAAAAGAAGTGTTTTTGCCAAAATATTGAATTAGAAATTATTCAAACTTTAAGAGTTAACTTACAGTTGACAGAATACAGAAGGTAGCGGAAGAAGCTAAATACCACCATGTGAAAGCTAACAGGCAAATATAGAAAACCATGTTGTTTCTAGGATATTCTATAGGACAATTGACTTCAAAAAGTCAATAGCATGGAAAAATAAATAAAAAAAGAGAGTACTCAACAAACCTAAGAAATATAACAGCACAAGGTGATTGGCAGAACTTGTTTGTCTACAGATTTAAATAAGTCAACAGTAACATTTCCTGGGAGGAGCAGCACATAGTAGGTCCTCAGTGAAGATTTTGTTAAATGATGCAATGGTGGTTAAGTTTTATGCACGTCCACACACAATTTTTAAAAAATGTAAGAAAGTAGAATGTGTTCTTTTTGAAGACCACATTAATTTGACAACAAAATTTAATAGGAAAAGGGCTTCTACACTCAGGACACCTAACATTGTTCAGGTTATACTCTGCTTAAAGAAATCTTCCCCTATCAGCTTGTCATACCTGGAATTCAAACATTATGCATATTTGGACTTTTTGATAAAAATTGTTGGTGCTAAGAGTCCTTGATTTGTAATAACTGCAGTGATTGTTTTCTCAAATTATTGGATGTGAGAAAAGTCAGTCATATACCTCAACAACCCTACTCATCCCTGCTTTACCTACCAGGGCATTCTCCTTAGAACACATAGGAGTAAAGCTGCTTCAGTGCATGGATGTGTATATGTATCTATGCCTCTTACACAAAGCTTCAACATTTTCTTAAGACGTTGTTATTTGACTTAAATTAATATTTAATATTCTGGGTTTGTCCTTGGTCCACTTCACTCAATGGGGAATTCACTGAGTACTTTCTGCCTAATTTGGCCAAATCCTTATTTAATGGTAACCACATTGTGAAACAAACTCAAGCGCCATGGCCAGACAGACTGAAAGGCACTGCTCTCTTTCCTAGAGAGATCTTGACTTCTGTCAGGCTCATTTCATGAAAGCAAATTTGGCCACTCTCTCAGAGGTCGGGCTTGATATTTTTACTTTATTGAACTGTTGATTCTGGGAAAGGTCTCTCTCCTTGTCTAGTGCTGTGTTTTTAAAAACCAGTTAAAGACAAAGTGGTAGAATTAGAAAAATATGAAATAACTGATGCAACCAACAATCATCCTTAAACAAAACTACAAAATGAAAGGTACTAGATAAAACTACTAGACGAACAAGGGTCAGGTTGCAGAAACTCTGTGAAAAGAAGGTGGTCTGAGGCCTTGAGAGAGGCAGGTATACAAGGTGACATGAGGCAATTGCTCATCCCCAGGAAGTGGGGACAGAATGATTATCTGAGCCTTGTAGATTTTGAAGATGAAAGACTAACATTTCCATTTAATGATACTGACTACAAACACTCCCACCTAGCAATGCCATCCCTTAGAAATTCATTCTGGTTGAATAAAGGTGGAAACATCCCAATATTCAATCACAGGGGATTTGCTTCAAAATGACTTTAGATCCATATAATGGATCACATTGCAACCATTAAAAAAGAAGATACATACTCTAGAAACTACAGAAAACTTATGAAAGAAATTGAGGAAGACACAAAGAGATGGAAAAACACTCCATGCTCATGGATTGGAAGAATAAACATTGTTAAAATGTCTATGCTGCTCACAGCAATCTACCCATTTAATGCAATCCCTATCAAAATACCATTGACAGTTTTCACAGAGCTGGAACAAATAATCCTAAAATTTGTATGGAACCAGAAAAGACCCCGAATAGCCAGGAGAATGTTGAAAAAGAAAACCAAAGCTGGGGGCATCACATGCCTGACTTCAAGCTATATTACAAAGCTGTGATCATCAAGACAGCATTGTACTGGCACAAAAACAGACACATAGATCAATGGAACAACATACAGAATCCAGAAATGGACCTTTAACTTTATGGTCAACTAGTCTTTGACAAAGCAGGAAAGAATATCCAATGGAAAAGACAGTCTTTTCAACAAATGGTGCTGGGAAAATCAGACAGCCACATGCAGAATAATGAGACTGGACCATTCTCTTACACCATACACAAAGATAAACTGAAAATGGATTAAAGACCTAAATGTGAGATAGAAATCCATCAAAATCCTAGACGGGAACACAAGGAGTAACGTCTTTGACCTTGGCTGCAACAACTTCTTGCAAGACACATCTCTAAAGGCAAGGGAAACAAAAGCAAAAATGAACTATTGGGACTTCGTCAAGATAAAACGCTTCTGCATGGCAAGGGAAACAGTCAACAAAACTAAAAGGCAACCTACGGAATGGGAGAAGATATTTGCAAATGACATACAGATAAAGGGCTGGTATCCAAGATCTATAAAGAACTTCTCAAACTCAACACCCAAAAAACAAATAATCCAGTCAAGAAATGGGCAGAAGACATGAATAGACACTTCTCCAAAGAAGACATATAAATGGTAACAGACACATGAAAAAATGTTCCACATCACTTGTCCTCAGGAAAATACAAATCAAAACCACAATGAGATACCACCTTACACCAGTTAGAATGGCTAAAATTAACAAGACAGGGAACAACAAATGTTGGTGAGGATGTGGAGAAAGGGGAAATATCTTACACTGCCGGTGGGAATGCAAGCTGGTGCAGCCACTCTGGAAAACAGTATGGAGTTTCCTCAGGAAGTTAAAAATAGAGCTACCCTCTGATCCAGGAATTGTGCTACTGGGTATTTACCCCCAAAATACAGATATAATGACACCTGCCCCCCAACATTCATAGCAGCAATGTCCACAATAGCCAAACTGTGGAAGGAGCCAATACGCCCTTCAACAGATGAATGGATAAAGAAGATGTGGTTCAAATATACAATGGAATATTACTCAGCCATCAGAAAGGATGAATACCTACCTTTTACATTGATATGGATGGAACTGGAGAGTATTATCATAAGTGAAATAAATCAATCAGAGAAAGACAATTATATGGTTTCACTCATATGTGGAATATAAGAAATAGCACAGAGGACCATAGGGGAAGGGAGGAAAAACTGAATGGGAAGAAATCAGAGAGGGAGACAAACCATGAAAGACTCTTGACTCCGGGAAACAAACCGAGGGTTGTGGAAAGGGAGGTGGTTGGGGGGGTGGGGTAACTGGGTGATGGGCATTAAGGAGAGCACGTGATGTGATGTGCACTGGGTGTTATATGCAACTAATGAATCATTGAACACTACACCAAAAACTAATATACTATATGTTGGCTAATTGAATTTAAATAATTAAAAAAAGAGAGAATACAGAACTATATTTACTGACTTTAAATGTTGTCCATTATATATGTACATGAAAAAAGCAGGTTAACCAGCAGTATGCATGCTAAAATCCTATTTTTAGATAAAATGCCATATTTTCACATGGAACATTCTGAAAGAATTTATACTAAAAGGCAATAGGTGTTGCCAGGGGATAGTGTTTCTCGTGTTCTATCTTCTCCTTTGCTTATTCAATTTTCTACTTTTCTAAAATGTATTTCCTTTTACTTTAGAAAATGTGTACAATTGCCTATGTGTGGCAAATCTACACATTTACAAAAGAAATAGTACATCAGAGGGACAACAGAAAAGCCATGCTTTGGGAAGTAAAGGAAAAAGTGGGTGGTAAAGCCAATTCTTTTTTTTTTTTTTGAGGTAATGGGTATATATAGCAAGGTTTCCCAAACTGGTTCCATGGGTATTAAGATTTTTTTTTTTTTTTTTGGAAAGGAGGAAAGGGGTTTGTTTGTTGTAAAATAATATTAGAAAAAGCTGAGGGAAATACATTTAAATGGGTTTCTTCATCGCAGAATTTTTCAGAGCATTGAATATATTAATGTTTATACTTATAGCCAGTTTCAAGAGAAAGAAATACTTTTTGGTCATGGAAGCTTTTTCTCTCTTACACACATTAATAACTGATTGTTACACAGTTCGGAAATCCCAACAGTGGAAACACTGGGGCAGAGGGTATGAGATGAACTCATCTAGTCCCGTGAAGCAGCCACTTCTTATAACTTCAGCTTCTTCATCTGTAAAATCAGAGCAATATAACCCTGCCTTTATATATGAGTGAGAAGCAGATCACTTCCATTTGTGTGAGGACTTTCAATTTTTGAAGCGACTTTTTTTTGCCCATGTTATCTTAGGAGATATTTCAAATGAAAATTTTTTTTTTCCTTCAAGATTTTATTTATTCATTTGAGACAGAGAGATACAGAGAGAGAGAGAGCATGAGCAGGGGGAGAGGCAGAGGGAGAGGGGGAAGCAGGCTCCCTGCTGAGCCAGGAGCCAGATGTGGGGCTGGATCCCAGGACCCTAGAATCGTGACCTGAGCTGAAGGCAGATGCTTAACTGACTGAGCCACCCAGGCGCCCCTCAAACGAAATGTTTTTAAAAGTGCTTTGGCACAACACTCTCTAGCTCCATCCATGCCATTGCCAATGGCAAGACTTCACTACCTTTTATGGTGGAGCTATATTCCATTGTCTATAGATACCACGTCTTCTTTATCCATTCATCAGTCAATGGACACTTGGGCTCTTTCCATAATTTGGCTGTTGTTGATAATCTGCTATAAACATCGGGGTGCACGTATCCCTTCAAATGAATATTTTTGTATCCTTTGGGTAAATATCTAGTAGTGCACTTGCTGAATTGTAGGTAGTTCTATTTTTAACTTTCTGAGGAACCTCGTGTGGTAGGCGAGGTGGGCCGGTGAGAGAAGGACGGATGCCATGTGGTTTCACTCATGTGTGGAATTTGGGAGAGAAGGCAAATGAGCATGGGGCGGGGGGGGGGGGGAAGAGGGGGGGAAGCAAATCAAGAAACAGACTCTTAGCTATAGAGAACACACTGATGGTTCCCAGAGGGGAGGTGGGTGGGGGGATGGGTGACATAGGTCATAGGGATGAAGGAGTGCACTTGTTGTGATGAGCACCAGGTGTTGCATGGAAGTGCTGAATCACTAAATTCTATATCTGAAAGTAATACTGCTCTGTACATTAACTAACTGGAATTTAAATAAAAGCTTGGAGAAACAAACAAAAAAAAGTGCTTTGGAAGTCTGAAATATAAGACATGAGGTAAAATTAATGTTTAATATCAGTGACAGCACAAACAATACATTATCATCTAACCTAGGGGTCAGAACATTTTTTTTTCCTGAAAAGAGCCAGATCATTAATAGTTTAGGCTCCATAGGCATGCAGTCTCAGTCTCAACTACCTACCTCTTCCCCCTAACATAGAAGGATTTGTACAGAGGACCTGGACAGTAGGCTGCTTGGCTGTCTTTTACATAGGCTGTGCTTTATTTACAAAAACAGTCGGTGGGCCAGATTTGGCCCATGGGCTAGTTTGCCAAGTCCATATAATCCATTGGGAGGAGACACCAATAAGTTGTTTTTGACACAAGATGCATGGGATCTGTGTACTGTTTATGTTTCCATAGAGAGAGATTCCTTAATCAAGTCTACTTCATTTACTGTGGAATAAATGTGCATCTGTTCTGCCATCCCCTCCATAAGAAGAAGAAAATGAGGAGGGAAAAAAAAAACTCCAAATGGTGATGAGAAACAAGGGGACATGTGCTCTAATTTAGACCTAATGAAACCAAATTAAGGTTGTTTTTCTGATTAAATTTAGGAACGTTTGATAACGCACACTAGTAATTTGGAGGAGGACAGCTCTAAGTGTGTTATTTTTTAACATCATTACTTATCTCTTGTGAAGGGAAAGATACATAAAAATTGTCTCGATCAATTAAAAGAAATAGGCTTCTTGAGGAAAAAATGTACAGAGTTTTGGGGAAGTTCCTTAGCCTGTGTTGACATGTACCAATATTTTAAATGTTAAACTGAATTGATTGAATATTGGTTATTTAGTCAAATTAGTCAAAAATGTTGAATCACTTACTTTTTTAGTTTCAACGAGTTTAAGATTTCAACCTTATAAAACCTCAAGTACAGTGGCACCTGGGTGGTTTAGTGGATTAAGCATCTGACTCTTGATTTCAGCCCAGGTCACGAACTCAGGGTCATGAGCTCGAGCCCCATGTAGGGCTTTGCACTCAGCAGGGAGTCTGCTTGACAGTCCCTCTCTCCTCCTCCCTCTGCCCGTTCCCCTACTCGCTCTCCCTCTCTCTTGCTCTCTCTCCCATTAAAATAAAGAATCTTAAAAAAAAAAAAAACCCTCAAGTACAGACTCACAGTTTTTAAACACATAGCTTTAGGTTGGAATTCCCTCTGTCTCTACCATTGCTGTTCCTCAGATCACCACTTGATTTATGTGTTTGTGTGATAAAACTATTGACGCACTTGGTTGAGAAAATGAAATAATCATTTCACATTCACCAATGTGTACAGTAACAGAAAAACTGAGCTGTAGTACTGGTTCTATTTCATTAATATGAATGAAATTGTTCATATCATTTAATTTTAAAGGAGCTCAACATTCATTTGGTTGTAGTATGAAGCCTAACCACCCATCCTACTGTTCAAGCCCTGTACAACTAGACAGGAAACTTTCAACACTCTAACCACCCCCTTAAAGCAAGTTCGGTGATACAGCCCATCACTGTTCAGACACACCATCCTGCCCGAACTCTTTGCCCTTCTTCCTCTTCTTTGCTTATCAAAACCTAAGGATCCTTCAATCCAATGCAGACTCTCTCCCTAAGAAATATTCATGTACTCTTGCCATGGGTCATTTGTCACTTAACAAGTACTACCTTTGGGTTTTGAGGTTTTTTTAATGAAAAATAATCTGTACATTTTTAATGCATACAATTGATGCGTCTGGACATATGCATAGTATTTGGGTCCTATGCAATGATAGCATCATTGTGGAAACACTATCAGTACCATCAAGGTAATAAACATATCCATCACCTCTAAAAGTGTCCTTGTGTCTTTGTGTGCGCATGTGTGTTAAGAACACTTAACGTGTTAACCCTCTTAGCAAAATTTAAAGTGCACAGTACCATGTTGTTGGCTGTAGGCACAATGCTGGACAGCAGATCTCTAGGAATTATTCATGGTGCCCAACTGAAACATTACACCTTTTGAATAACAACTCCCCATTTCCCCCTCTCTGCAGTCCCTGCAACCACCATTCCATTCTCTGCTTCTATGAGTTTGACTATTTTAGATACCACATATAAATGGAATCATACAGTATTTGTCCTTTTGAGACTAGATTTTTTCACTTGGCATAATGTCCTCTAGATCCATCCATGTTGTTGCAAATGGTAGAATTTCCTCTTCTATTAAGGTTGAATAATGCACCACATTTTCCTCACCCATTATGTGCCCATGAATATTTGAGTTGTTTCCATATTTTGGCTATTGTGAATAATCCTCCAATGAACATGGTTTTTAATGACATGGTTTTAATGCTCTTAGAAGGTAGCAACAATCACTTTTAGAGTAGCATTCTTAGCATCTAGCATATTGCCTGTATCTTATGGTCATTTCCTCAATAATTATCTTTTGGAAAGACATCTGGGTGGATGAATGGGACATTCAAACTAACAAGATTGTGAAGACCATGATTGGAAATAAATATATAGTGATTTTGGTGGTTGAATTTATGCATCAGCTTGACTGGGCTAAGGGGTGCCCAGATAGCTGATAAAACATTATTTCTGGGTGTGTCCGTGAGTGTTTCTGGAAGAGATTAGCATTTGATTCAGTAGACTGAGGAAAGAGATCTGCCCTCTCCAATTTAGGCATGCATCATCCAATCTGTTGAGGGCCTGAATGGAACAAAAAGGTGAAAAAATGGCAAATTCCTTCTCTCCGTGAGCTTGGAATCTCCATCTTCTCTATTGGCAACTGCCCTCAGACATCAGAATTTTTGGTTCTTGGGCTTTCAGAGTCTGAGACTTACATTAGCTACTCCTTGGTTCTTAGGCTTTCAGACTCATACTGACAGTTATACCATCAGCTCCCTTGATTCTCAGGTCTGTAGACTTGGACTGAATTATACCACCAGTATTCCCAGATCTCCAGCTTACAGAGGACAGACTGTGGGATTTCTCAGCCTCCATAACCACGTGAGTCATGTTTTGTAATAAATCTATATATCTATATATCTATATATATATCTTATTTGTTTGGTCCTCTAGAGAACCCTAACTAACAGTGATTTAGTTGAGTTTTAGGTTTATTAAATGATAGTGTCATGTTATGATTTTAAATTCTAAAAATGAGTTTAAGACATATATGAGGCATGTTAATGAAAGGAGAATTCCAAATGAAAATCCCAACATTTAGATAATTTGCTCCAAAAAAACTAATATTACAGAACAAGAATTTTAAAAATGCTAATTCCCCTAACACTTTAATTTTATAGAACACTAGAACATTTCCAATGGAAAATCATTAAAGATAATGAAATTACACTCCACAAAGTTTGGCGAGAATAATCATTAAAATTTGTTTAAAAAGTTTAAATCTGTGAATGAAAATCAACTGGAGGAGGTAAGCAGCTGTCCATGTAACTTAGGCAAGAAAAGCTGCTGTCAAGGAGGAATTATGGGCAGTGAGGGGAGGAATGTCGGGGACAAGGACAGCGAAGTCCTCTGTGACCAATGGTTCACACTGAACAAGAATCACACTGCCTTCTACTTTATTTTCACCTCACCAATAGTCCAAAATTGTCAACTGCATGAATTTGGTGGGGGAAAAAACTGTACTTAGGAACACCATACTGTGGTAGAGGATTTTCCTTTTCCAAAAGGATTTATTTTTTAACCAGAAGACATTAATTCGGTTCCTACATTTTTATTTAATTTTACAATTGACCAGAGAGTTTTTGAGCATGTTTCCATTTTGGTTCCTTATCAAAATGGATTAGAGAACTGGAAACAAGTTTTATCCCACACCAAAATAACTTGCCATGCATGGATTTTGCTTTTCACGGAAGCCTTTCAAAGAACTACACAATCACATTATGGTCTAACTTATGCCTCAGATGTTTCGTACGGCTGTAAACCCACCACATTTGCTCAACTACTTATTTTAGTAGAGAGTTCTCCTGTGCTGCACGAACACACACATAAAAATAAAAGCAAGGAATTACAACATGAATACAAATGTGAGGTTGGCAATCTTACAGGTAAGGCAGTTGAGATCACCTTAAATTGGAGACACCTGTTTTGCTATTCGGAGGCCATATGACGAATAGACCAGACATATGTCCTTGTTTCTGAAAAAAAAATCAAAATTAGAATCCCGCAGAGAGACCACAGACTGGGGTGGGAAATACATGTTTGAGTCCACAGGCCGTTCTCCATCAAGAGAAAGGCAGAGTTTCTTAACAATTTTATCCTTCCTCAATGAGTGGAAGTACAGGGTGGGTCAGAAACAACCGTCCTTTGTTTAATTTGCCAGCAGTGGGCGAGCTCTGCTTTGGCACATATTTCTCCATCTTAATGTCCTTTCCCCCAAAGAACCAAAAGAGAAGACAGTTAAAACACTGAAAAGGATAACGTGGTTGGGAACCGGCAGGCTGGCACAGCGATAATTAATAATTTAATAATTTAAACGTGCTCTCCAAAGCTGAGTGACTGACAGGAGGCCCGCGCTTCATCGTCATGGAGGCAGGTTCGAGCCAAGGAAGACATTCTGGGAAGTTGACAGACTCCCTCTGGGAAAATTCTGATCAAAGGAATGATTGAGGGGGGTTGCCAAGGGTCAACTGAAATCCTTTATTCTTTGTACTTTAAAAAAAAATCACCAATTGGGACATTTTTGTTGGAGTATATGTTAACAATTAAATATGTATTTGCCCAGCTGAACGGAAACTATAATTCTCTCTTAACCTTTGAAACTTGGCTTTCTGGAAGGTTTAAATCATTGGATGTCACTAATAATTTGTAAGTGTAAGTTCCACAGAAGTGTCATGGATGAGTCTGCCCACATCATCATGCCCTCTCCCAGAGCTGGTACAGGGCTTGGTATAGAATATGTCCTCACGTTGAACAGACACATCCATCTATTTCTGTACATATTCATGAGATACATTCATAAAGAAGCTTTAAACCTGGAAGCAATATTAGATAAAAATAATTTGGTCTAATTCCCCACAGTTTGCAAAACTGAGGGCCAGAGAAGCTGAAGAACACACTCATGAAAACTTGTGCAATTATCAAACACGGATAGAAGGAAAGGGAAAATTTGAAGTCAGGTTTTCTACCATCAAGATTAGTGCTCTTTTACTACTTCGTACTTCACAGTGAGGAGGATTTCTGTACCAAATGCCTATATGTTAACTCTTCTAAAATGCCCACACTCTCAAATAAGTGATTTCCTTTACTTCTGGTCAGCTGGGTTTCAGTTTCATGACACATCCTAACTCTCCAAAATCAAGGTTAGATGGTGAAGGCCAAAAATTCTTCAGCTTTGCATGTGGACTTTTGAGTCTCCCGTCCAGACTTGGTCACTCTAAATGCCTGATCTGACCTGAATTACTTCATCAGCACTTTTAAGTAATGGAAAAGGATTCTTATCATCAGTGTCACTATCTGAGTGCCAGGGTTATTAATTTGTGGTTTTAGAGGATGAGTTTTGTATTTTATTCATCCATTCATTCATTCATTCATTCTTTCATTCACCTTCTCTTGTATATCTAAACTAGATGTAGTAAGAGAGGCAGATATAAAACAAATATGTAATAAAAAATTATAACCAAGTGAGAGAAGACTTTACAGTCCAGTGAGAGTTTCAGGGAGGTAGTGTCCCAAAGGGCCAGGATTTTTAGTATGAACAATTCATGGGAAGGTAACCAGACAGCAGATATGGCTGACAATAAGGATAATCGGGCACATGTAGGGTATGGAGTCTAAGAGCAACCCCACCAGGTAGACACGATGAACGTAACACATACATCCCATCCTGCAGGGGGACTGCACCCTGCTCACACTGGCTTGAAGAAGATTGAGGACAGGAGCAGGGATTAGGGTTGGTATAGTAGAAGGGGCCAGATGGTGCAGGATCTCATATAGCACGCCAAGAAATTAGACTTTTTCCCTTTAACAGTCACCATAAAGCTACTGAATGCAGTAGCATGGTCCTAGAGAGCTCATTCTGGCGACTGCTCGGAAGTTAGAACAACTAGATAAAAAAAATCAGACCAAGTATTTCACCAAAATATGCTTCTCCAACAAGATCAGAAGCACCCTGATGCCAGGGCTATGTCATGCTCAACTTAATGTACCAAACAGCTGGCATACAGTAGGTGGTCATTAAATGTTTTATTAAAGGAATGAGCACAGAACTGCATTTTGGGTGACTCTCCAGAAGGAATATATTCCTTAATGAGGTCACACAGGCTGAAAATTTTAGTTCCTTCTTTTGAATTATAAATTAGACTTTTAATTGTTATAAAGGAAAAAAAAAACAGGGCCAAAATGAAAACAAAAAGTGGATTTATTATTGTTTTTTTAAAGATATATTTATTTATTTTAGAGAGAGAGAGCAAGCATGCAAACGGGGGGAGGGGTAGAGGAAGAGAGAGAGAAAGAATCCCTAGCAGACTCCCCACTGAGCACGGAGCCCAACCTGGGGGTCAATCTCAGGACCATGAGATCACGATCTGCACTGAAACCAAGAGTCAGACACTGAACCGACTGAGCCACCCAGGCACCCCTGGGTTTATTCTTCTAATGAAGCATAACTGTTAGCAACAGTCCCTTAAATATGGTGCACGAGAGGAGGTGACAAATTTCTTCCAGTGAGGAAAGGGGCAATTAACTGGTTTTACTCAGCCAGGAAGGACAGTCTCACAAAGACTTAAATTACCCAAATACTTAGACAATGATCATGGTCAACTGGGTGACTCCAGGGGAATGGGTGCAGGGGAGGTTTTGCTCTCATGATGATCGCAGCAGAACAGTCATTGCTCCTGTCACTGTGGCCATCAAGACGGCCTACAGGGTCTCATGCACTGTCAGTTTCCAGGCTAGGTACCCTTTGTGCTCCAGAGGTGTAATCAGAGGGCCTGTGGCTCATCAGATGTTTAGAGACAGGTGTGGGAAGCTCTAGCTCCTTGTTTTTCAAACCAGAGCCCAGCCAGTGCTTGGAGAGAACAAACTTAAAGGGACAGGAAATTAACACTAATAGAAGTTACTCATTCCTTAATGCTGATCATGTCCAAGGCGCTGTGCTTACCATTTTACAGGCATTATCTCATCTAAGTCTCAAAAAACTCCCTAGGAGGTGGGGACCATTATCATCCCCAGGTGACATATAGGGCAACTGAGGCTGGGGGAAGTTAAATAATTCACCCAAGATCACACAGCTAGGAAGTAGCAGAACTAACAATTGAATCCAAGCCCAGATATCTGCCCCAGAAGCCTACCCTCATTAACCATGATTATATACTGGATTTAGGAAATAATAATGATGTCCTTCACCTTGACAGCACTTGACTACTTGCTTTGAGTCTCACTCCCTCTGTTGAAACCAGAAGTACCTTTGTTAGGTGGGTAAGGCATGGATTATGGTCACCCTTTAACAAGTTAAGGGACCTGTGGTAGACAATACGTCATGCTCTTGAAGAGGGCTAACAAAAAAATTGGGTTCGAATCACAGTTGTGTTACTTCCTGGTGATATGACTGTGAAAAAAACTGCTTATCCTCTTTTTTTTTTTAAGATTTTATTTATTTATTTATTTATTTATTTATTTATTTATTTATGTATGTGAGAGAGAGAGCATGAGCAGGGCAAGGGGCAGAGGGGGAGGGAGAGAATCTCAAGCAGACTCTGTACTGAGCGTGGAGCCCACTGTGGGACTTGATCTCACGACTCTGAGATCAGGACTTGACTTGAAACCAAGAGCTGGACATGTAACCAACTGAGCCACCCAGGGGCCCTCTGCTTAGCCTCTTCTGAGCCTCGGTTTCCTTATTTACAAAATGGAAATACTGCAGTGCCTATCTCACAGAGTGGCTAAGAAGATTAAAAGTGACAATGTATGTGCAAACCAAAAACACTTGCTACATGCTGACTGCTCAATAAAGGCTAGAGAGTAGTACTGCCCCCAAATAATTAGTGAATAAATAAGTGTAGAGTCAAATAAGTTATTTCAGTTCAGCATCATCTAATCAAATATACTTCAGCTTCTGATTATTGGGTATCCAGCAGTGACAGTGTTCTAGGTCCATGTATCTTGATTCCTAGTCCTAGTTCCTCAGCACACTCAGGTTTCTCCATCACTGAAACTCCATCTTGTCTTGTGTTGAGGTGAGCAGCTCTTGACATGAACAAGTTATGTATGTCTGGGGGGGAATTTACTGTTCTCCAAATACATTCCTTCCTTCCTATCGCTTTTTTTCTACCACAGTCTTCTTCTGGAACAATATGGAATTTCCCATCCTTTCCCCGTCCTGTTGTCTTTAGAGTCTTTGTCTCAGAGCACCATTGGCACTCAGGAGCCCATGGGGCATGGCCAAGCCCTGCTCGTAGCCCCTACAACAAGAAAGGGGTGAACCTCGTAATTTTCATCTCAAGGGCAGCAGTGATTTGAAAGCTCCATGATGAAAAAAGCTGTAAAATGGTCATCCGTGTAAGAATGGGAGTGGATTGCAACCAAGACCTGAGTCACAGCCAGCACTCCGCCTGATGTGAGATGAAATACAACATTTAAAAACCGATGGCTATAAAGAACAGTGGTTATGGGGCGCCTGGGTGGCTCAGTCGGTTAAGCATCTGCCTTCAGCTCAGGTCATGATCCTAGGGTCCTACAATCAAGCCCCATGTTGGGCTCCTTGCTCAGCAGGGAGCCTGCTTCTCCCTCTCCCTCTGCCTTCCACTCCCCCTGCTTGTGTGCTCTCTTTCTCTCTCTCTGTGTCAAATAAATAAATAAAATCTTAAAAAAAGAAACATTGCAGAGATCCATAACAGGGCTCTCTCGGGGCCTCCTGGCTAAAAGGCTTCCACTTGAGTGCTTGGGTTCATGCAAGTTTGTTTAAGATGCATAATTCATAAAGGGTACATAGCACCACCCCTGAATAACTGTTTACTCCCCACCAGCTCAGGATTAGATAGACTGACTGCCTCTCAAGAGAGGTCACTCTTGAAATCTGCCATAACCACACTTTATGGCCCGGATGGGCCCCTGGCTATTGGGCTCTGCCTTTTCCTTACTCCTTGGTTGTCCCCATCAGATACCTGCAAAAGTATGCATTCCTGGGCAGGGAAAGTTCTTATCTCCCTGCATGTAGTTTCAAAGAGTCTAAAACAATGACAGCATCTCTGAACTGGGCACATTTTCATCCACCACCATTATGCCAGGACACAGGAACTAACTATCCCTGACTCTGTTTATTGCATTAAAAAAAAAGAAAGAAAGAAAGATGAGAGAGGAGATTCAAAAGGTGGGCATCAATTCAGCACTTTTCCTAAGTACTTTGGTTTGAGCTGACATGAGCCAGAAAACAATCTCTCTGGAATCCATGAGGTTGCCCAGATTATTTGTCATCTGATGCCTGATAATGACATAATAGTCAATTTAGAGGTGATTTATGGTGCTCCTGGCAGGACTGATAAGGAGTAGCTGCACAATAGGGGTTATTTGGGGGAGGCATCCTCGTGCTCGAACCTGCCCCAAATATCCTTTTCTTAGCACACTTTGATGACTTTTTTTTTTTTTCCAGTACGACAATACCAGCCCCTTTAAAACAATCCGTCAAACTAAGCTAGAAGACAAAGATACCTTCATGCCCTGAAAAAGTTTATGCTCTGGCTCAGCCAACAGTCATTACTACTCATGGGTGCCCTGACAGTGGGAGTCTTCCACCTGATCTTTGTATTTCAACCTAGACACCGTCCTCATTTGCTGGTCAAATGCATAAAAAGCAACCGGTACCAACATTGTTTATGATCAATGTTCATTTAAGGAGCTCAATACAGTGCCCATCTATCATTATTCCTCACAGTAACTGTCCATGGTGGATTTTCTTATCCCCAATTTACCCATTTCCTCATCTGTAAGAAAATCTAAATCTTAACAGTAGCAGAAGCAGAAACAGCAATACCAATTAAAATAGTAACGATGGTTGTCTTTTACAGTGTTACAGGGAGGCAGGTGCTGTGAGAAGTCTCTTATTTCTCATTCTATTATTTCTGACAACCCCAATGTAGGGATCCTTATCAAGATCTTCATTTTTCCGACAAGAAAATTAAGAGGGGGGAGGTCAAGCGTCGTGCTGCAGGGCTCACAGCTAGTAAGTTGCAGAAAGGACTTGAACACAGGTCTGAGAGATCCCCTCCCCCGCATTTAAATGTCACAACAATCTTGGGGCGCCTGGGTGGCTCAGTTGGTTGGACGTCTGACTCTTGGTTTCGGCTCAGGTCATGATCTCATGGGTCATGGGATCGAGCCCCGCATCTGGCTCTGTGCTCAGGGGGGAGTCTGCTTGAAGATTCTCTCCCTTTGCCCCTCCCCCCACTTGCAGGCTCTCTCTTTCTCTCAATCTCTCTAAAATAAATAAAGAAATTAAAAAAAATAAAAATAAATGTCACAACAATCTGATGAATAGGAACTATTCGTGCTCCCGTTTTATAAATGAAGGGACAAAGTCTTGGTGTTCACAGAGTTAAAGAATGATAGCGTTGGGATTCAAAACCTAGTGGACCCCATTGTCCATTAACACTGGGGTTCTCCAACCTGAATGAGCATCAGAATCACTGAGACTGCCGATGTCCCGGAAACTGCACGTTGCCCTACCCAGGGCTCTTCCCCCACGGTCAGGACTGCAAGTATGATGACTGCAATGAAGTGAAGAGTTTGCCACGAAGGACAGAGGTTTATCAGAATCACAAAAACATGAATTCAATTCGAAAGGCGGACGGGCTAGTAATTAAAGTTACATGTTGCCTAATGCATGAACACAGATGTCTCTAGATGAGTGATTCTCATACTACATCTTACCAGTAAACCTGGGCTGAGATATATATTCATGAATCTGTTCACCCAAATATTTCATACTAAAGTAGCAAGTTTGGCCTATGCCCAGTGGCCTCATATTCCAAGCAGGCTTATTTTTGCCTTGAGGAAGAAATATGATTTTTGACACTAAGCTTCACTACTAATAACTGGGATATTTATCTAATTCTACTGGGATATCCTTTTAATCGAGAGAGGGCTAGTGACACTTCACATGTGAATCAAGAGCAACTATATGCATTTCTATAAACACCACCATCTCACCTGCAGCCCAGGGAACAGACTTCCAACAAGCAGATGGCCCACAGCTCTGAATACCGATCATACTCACATTAATGTTGGCTCTCGTGTATCAAGTCCTACTTCCTTCGTGTCAGTCATTGTCTTGAACTCTTTTTTTTTTTTTTAAGATTTTATTTATTTGACAGAGAGAGCACAAGCAGAGGGAGAGAGAGAAAGAAGCAGGCTCCCTGCTGAGCAAGGAGCCCGATGTGGGACTCGATCCCAGGACCCTGGGATCATGACCCGGGCCAAAGGCAACCGCTTAACCAACTGAGCCACCCAGCCATCCCCACTGTCTTGAACTCTTCTCATCTAATCCTAACTGTAAGAGATAGTTACCGTGATGACTGATTCCCATTTTACAGATTAGAAAACTGAGGCAGAGAGAGGCTGACACACAGCTAATAAATGGTAGAACTAGAATCTCATCTAGATGCTGAAACTCTAGAATTCAAGATTTTATCCCCTTCCCTGACTTCCATCTGTGTTTGCACTGATTATATCTTAATGAGAAAGGGCCCGGATCATGAATTAATAACAACAACAACAACAACAACGTCGGTAGTTAACACACACTGTGCCCATTTTATATCCTCCCTCTCAATGTGCCAGGCCTTTTTCAATCAGTATCAATTTATGTCTATATTTTACAATGAGGCATCTAAGGTTTTCAGAGGTTAAATAGCTAGAAAGTAGCAGAGTCAGCACTCACCCCGGGTCTGGTTCAAGTAAAAAAATAATATATTCTCTTACTTTAACTCCCATGGTCATCCAAAGTGGAGCCGCATTCCGACCTTCCTACCTTCCTACCTTCTCTACAGATGCTGGACCCCATTAGAAATAGAATGTTTGGGGGTTCAATGATAGGCCACAGATAAACCCCACATTTTTGCTTCTTTCCCTAGATAAAAGCACTTTAGAAAACATTTTTGTTTTTTTCCAGCTCAATGGCGATAAAGAACATTGGTTAGCTCTGCGACCATTGGCTCGGTATTAATGAGCAGGGGCATTTTGCACCTCATAGTATATACAGAAACTTGCCCTCTTGGAATTAGGTAGCATTTGTGAAATGTCCAAATAGGCCATGCCCAAATGAAGAGAACTAACAGTTTTATAATAAAAAGAAAAAAACAAAAAAGATTTCTTACTCTTCTCTGCTTCCAAACTTATGTAACTCCCAACTCTTTGGGTGTGTCCCCAGGCCAAACAGGGCTGTCTCCCTGAAGTTATGAATTGGCTCTGTGGCAGAACAGAAAATTGAAAAACTCAAAGGTTATCATGTGACCATGTAATCCATTCATACAGAGTGGTGGGAAAAGCCACTCAACAGAGAGAGAAGAAGCAGATGGACAAAATGAAGTAAAAAGAAAAGAAAACTAGGGGCTCCAGAAGAACAGCAAGATGGCTGTCCACTTCTTGATTCCAGCTCCTTTCTCTGCCTAAAGTGCATTCCTGGCCTTGAGAGACACTTCAGTGTCCTCATGCTAAAGGCCCTCAACCCTCCTTTCAAAAAGTCTAGCTTACGTGGGTTTATATTACTTAAAACTGAAAGGTCCTTGACTCGGTGACAGTTTAAACAAATTTATGGGCCATTAGCTCTGAATTCAAGCAAGCAGAATTCCCTAATGGTTGCTGGAAGGGAAAACAGTTTCATTTCCTGTTTTCCTATTTAAAAGGATCTTCTTGAGGTTGCAATACCTTGCTCTTTAGCATAAAATGTTGAATCAAGGTTCCAGGTTTGGGGTCCCCAGAACTAGACTCTGAGACAAGGCTCTGAGTGGGAGCAATTCCCTCGGGAGGTGAGTTCAGGAAGCACCAATAGTAGAGGAGGGAAGGAAGGATATGCTATCAACCTGTGACTACCATAGGGAAGTGAGGCTTGATCCCTCTGAGCAACTCTGGGAGTTAGCTTAGACCATGTGTCTCAGAGCCATCCCCCTGTGAGGGCGCGGAGCCAGGGTATTCATCACCAGCTCCCACCAGAAGCTGGTTGAGGGTTACTGGGAGGGAGGGCGCTTTTCCAGCCTGCTGTGTAGTGACCAGAGAAATCCCTCAGGGGAAGCAATGCAAGTACAGGGAGTTGGAAGGCCTGGAGGTACATGGCGAAGTGTTAAAAGCATGTGGATAGGTGTGGGACACCCACAACTTCTGCTGCTGGCTCATATAGAAAAACTAAACAGATAGGAAAGACTCGAAAGCATATACTCAATGAGAAGTTTGTTCTATCTACTGGAAGGAAGTGATTAGGGATGGTTAAAATTTAGTACACTTTTCAGCATTTTGTTCCTCTCTAATTTTTGTTCTGAGAGTCTTTTTCTATTAACGCATGGGACTGGGCAAGAGATGTAGGCTGTGGGGTCTTCTGGATCAATCAAATGGACCCAGATAAAAATATTTTTGACTCACAGCTAGAACTGGAGGAAATAATTCTATGGACAGGGTTCCCCTGCTGTCTGGAAGTAGGATGTTCTTATGAAAACTTCCATAAGCAGAAAGGGGATAAAGCAAAGAAGCAATTACCATTAATTTATATGGAAACATTTCTGAGCATTCCCAGACTCAAACAATAACCTCTCTTAGGCTCTTTTGCTACCTGAGGACATA
This sequence comes from Phoca vitulina, assembly GCF_004348235.1. Taxonomy (NCBI): domain Eukaryota; kingdom Metazoa; phylum Chordata; class Mammalia; order Carnivora; family Phocidae; genus Phoca; species Phoca vitulina. The sequence continues at coordinate 23,499,870 of NW_022589716.1, forward strand.
TCTTGCTAACGGATGCACAAAATAACTCCAGGTAAAGCACAGATGCTCACAGACACAGTTCAAAGCTTGGCAGCTTGACGCTGAGGTGCTGAGGGTAGTTCCTGGGGAAAGGAGCTTGGCAGGGCCACTCTGCGTATGGGGTGAGCGCAAACAAATGCTGAGCGCTATTTCTGCTTTTCACCATTTTTCCTAAAAGCCCGAATCCTCTTTGGACTGCTTTCAGTTAGCCAAAACAAGTACTGATATAGGGCTTTTGTAAAGTGAAATGGTAGACTGCGAACTTCCAAAAAAGTGCCTGTATTGCCCCTCCTCTTTCGGGCTGCAGAGCTGGAATAAAGGGGACCAGCTGAAGAATCACCCACTCACAGAGTGGTGAAATATTTATTCAAAAGGGCCACAGACCAGGCTGCAACTCTTGATAGGCTTTGGGTATATGCTGAGCTGTCGGGGGTATATGAGGTCTGTGGGAGAAGCCAATGATTGAAATCCCAAGGAACGGCAAATTTTCTTTCCTAACTGCCCCCTTAAGGAAACCTGGAGACAATCCCTTACTTGGAACTTACAGAGGCTAAACAAGCAGGGGAGAGGGGGGCATGCAGGGCTCTGCAACCATCCCAGAGAATTGGAGTGCAGGCCGACGTGACTTCTATCTGCTGTGTGGAGCTTGGGTCAGAATTCAAAATAGGCATCATTCAGTGGGCACCGGGCCACTTGGAAGTGCTGATGCAGCCTCTCTGTTAAGCAGCTTCTCCTTGCTTTTCCCTGCTGCTCCTTATATCCCTACCTCCTTTCAAACTCCCTAAGCCCCCTCATCTGGATCCTCTAGCCTCCCCACCCCAACTTCTGGCTTCTGGTGATTCTTTTCATGTGGGTGCCCACCAGCATCTGACCTGAATGTTGTTCTGTATGGGGGTTTCCTTATGTACATGCCTAGTCCCTCTACTAGTTCCCAATTAGTTTGGGGAAGGGATGGAGATAAACAAAGATAAAAGAGAATAAACAATGCGTTGTTTTTATCCATATTTCTCACTGTCCATGGTTCAATAGTCTATAATAATAGCATGGTGGGCAAACATGGATCTGAAGCCAGCCTGCCTGGATTCGCACCTCAGCTCTGCCCATAATGCTGACAGTTGTCTGCTGTGTCACCTACCTGGGCCCCAGCGTCTGACACAGTGCGCAACAAATACTTGCTGAATGGATGATAGAATGAAGAAGAGAATAAATACACGTCCCCTAAATGTTGAGAGTTCAAGGAACAGGCCTACCTGTAATGTCTGTGGGGCCTGGGACAGGAGAACTAGTGAAGCCCCCAGTGTGGCTCCATCCCCAGACCGTAAGGGAATCTTGCATCAACGTGTGTGGACACCCAGCCCGTATGTGCAAGCTCGGCTCTCCTCTGCAGGCAAGAGCGACCACTAGAGCACCAGTGAGGCTTAGGGGCTGTGGGCTTGGGAAAGAGACGTGGAGAAGAGCACCAAGCAGGGGCCGGGCAGTGGTCTTGTGGCCATTTGGGCAGAAAACCTGGGATTCCAGGTACTCAGAAGTGACATGAACACCCAATGTGCACATCCCTTCACCCTGTAGATTCCCTTCTTGCGCAGAGGATACATGCAGAGGAGGGTCAGCTGCACTCACTCTGTGAAACTCTACCAGGCTGTACACTTACAATTCACGAATTTTTCTGTATATGTTATACTTTGATAAAATTTTAATGGAAGATAAATAGGTATATAGATAGTAGAGCAGATTATAAATGTTAACGATCACTGAATCTAGGTAGTTATTGTCACTGTGCATCTTGTACTATTCTCTCAATTTTTCTATGTGCTTGAATTTTTTTAATAATAAAAAGTTGGAAAAATTAGAACAGTGGTAAATACTCTAAAGACAAAGTCCATGATATTACAATACCTCATAACAGGGAGTGTGATCACTCTCAGGCCATTTAGAACCTTGTGAATAAGTAAAAGGCTCTGGCTCCAGAGTATTAGCTCCGTGGATTCAGAGCTTCACAGGTAAACTTGTAAGAAGTAGGGCACACCAGCCCACACAAGGGCACTTGGATTGGGAAGCAGGCACTCTAGCATTGTGAACTAACTACATCATCATGAGCAGCCTGTCTGAGGAAGGATTTGATGAGAAGTTACTTAGGTAAAGAGGTGGAAAAGTGGGACTTCCCAGGCAAAGGAATCAGCATGGACCAAGGTCCTGAGGTAGGACTGAATACAATCAGGGACTGGCAGGGGCCCACTATAGCTTGGGTGCAGAGAACTTGCAAGAGCTTGGTGTGACCTAAGGCTGGAAAGAAAGGCAGGGAAGAGAAGATTTGTGACACGGAAGCATGACAAGTACCTAGTAGTAACAGACATGTGGAAAAAACTGGGTTCTGCCAGTGGCTAACTATGATGTGGGGCTTATCTGTCGAAACCTCAGCTTCCTCATCTGTAAAATGGGAAGAGTCTTATATGAGAGGATTAAATGAGCTCTGGTGTGTAAATACACAGAACACGACATTTAGTAAGTGTTCATGGCATTTCTTCTTCTTGTTGTATTCCCCCTTCTCTCTTCTAGCACTTACCCATTCACCACCATCATCATTGTTGTCATGGCAGTTAAAAAGCCCAGACAATGTGCCAGGTACTCATCTAAGTGCTTCATATGTATTAACTCATTCAATCCTCACAACAAACTTTTATACTACAGGTACTACTTTGTCCCCATTTTACAGATGAGGAAACTGAGGCTTGTTAAGTGATTTGGCCAAGATCACACAGGGAGCCCAGACTCTTGCGACTGTGTGTTTAACCACTGTGGAGTATTGCTTCCTTCACAAATAGGCAAGAAGGAAGGATCTACACATTTAAAAGGCTGGATACCTGCAGACTGTCCCTCTCCATCACACCAGCTCTGAGGAACAGCCCCACGCTACTAATTTTGTCATGAACACTTTTCTGTGTACCAACCCCAGGGGCTAAGATGCCACTTTGGGTCTCTTCTTAACCATCCCAACAATTTTCTCAATGTTGAAGCAAACCTGAGCTGGGAAAAAAATGAAATCAGCTCTCTGGAACAGGAGCATCAATTTTTAACCACGACTGCCACTGGGTGTTAGCGGTGCAAAGCCTGGGGAAATGTTGATCGGTCATGGACTCTTTGTATGACATGGGGCTGTGAGATTAGTCCGGGGTTTCAGAAAGTGAACCAACCCACCCCCCTCCCCCCTCATTTTTTTTTTCCATTTGGAAGGAGCCATGCAATACATCTTGCTGCTTGAGCCCAAATGAGACTGATCTGTTTTCATAACTCTGGGCCAGCTCAGTCAGGGACCAGTGGGAAGACAGAAATGTCACTGGCTAATTGAACAGGGATATTTTTATATAAAGAATTGCAAACTAGAAGAAGGTGGTTGACTATGAAAAAGGGTAAAAGAGATTCTAAGGGGACCAGAAACCACCAGTGAAAGAACAGCTCCTCCCTCTAGGCTGGAAAACAGTGAGCATGAGGAGCAAAGGACCCAAGTCTCTTCCTACAAGCCAGGGTTCAGACCTCTGAAGAGGCACAGCTACCACAGAGCGCAGAGCTAACTTCTGGCAAACAGACTTGCCCTGGGCTCTAGGAGTGGCCTGCTATTGTCTCATTCCAGCCAGCAGTGGTGAGAGCATGGCCTGAGGGCACCACTGGAGCTGGCCTACAGATGACTCAGCCTCCACACTGAATACTAAAGAGGGGACTGAACCCTGAAAGGAAGCATCTTCCTGCTCCCAGAGCCTTGCAGTATCATTCCACGGCCCTCTAGGCAAAAACTAACATTCTGCCAGCCAGCAAAGGGTCCAGCACTGGTAAGTCAAAACAGTGCAAAAAAAAAAGGAGGATTTGGAGCTGAGAGAAAATAAATTGATAACTAGGATGTGGGTGTTTATGAAGCAGTCAGAAGATGGATGTTGGTGCTAGCATGCCATTATATTTATCCTTTTGAGAGCATCAATATCTAGTTCAGTCTCTTTAAAGGTAATAAAGGAGCCCAACAGTTATATAGAGGGCATGTGCTAATTTCTTCCTCTGGCACCACTGCATTTAAATCTTACAGCTGTGTGTGTGTGTGTGTGTGTGTGTGTGTGTGTGTGTGTGTGTAACTGATGCACTAGGGAGGTGCCCTGTCAATTCTATGAAGCAAAGACTGTTTCATTCATCATTATATCCCTAGGTCTTAGTATACTACTCTGTATACAGAAGACACTCCACAAATATTTATTAAATGAATGAATGAGCGAATGAATGCCTGGCTTATCCTGTGGTACATCCTGTACTGTACCCTTGAGCAACTAAAGGCTACACCCACCCCAATTTGAAAATCAATGGAGGAATGAAGTGTTGGCTGATTGTGTAGAATGGGACACTTAAGGCTCTACAGGCCAGGGCTTCCTGCTTGGGAATGGCTGCCCAACTTCCCTTAGCCAGACTGCAAACATAACTGGCTTGGCCTGGCAAAGCACCTCCTGGATCATGGCTCATGGGTACTCTTCCCCAACCCTTCTCATAGCTGTTTTTTTTTTTTTTTCCCCTCATCATTGAATAAAAGGCCTTTCCCTGACCACCTTATCAAAAGTGGCCTCCTCACCCCATCCCTCAAATTATTATCAGAATGATTCCTAAACTTTGCTGCCCATTAGTTACCTGGGGACCTTTTAAAAATCCAAATTACAATAAAATCTCAAGACAGTGTAACAGTGTGTCTCTGAGTATATATATATAGAGAGAGAGAGAGAGAGAGACTGAGAGAGAGGTAGAGAACAGAATTGACAGTGCAGAGGTAAACTGTGACATGTATGCTCAATTGATTTTAGACAAATGTAGAAAGATAAGCCAATGGGGAAAGAATATTCTTTTCAACAAATCTTACTGGGATAATTGGATATCTATATACAAAAAAGATGAATTTAGAGCCTTACCTCACACCATACACAAAAATTAACTCAAATGGATCATAAACTTAAATGCAAGAGGACTATAGAACTTTTAGAAGAAAATTTTTGTGATCTTGGGTTAGGCAAAGAGTTTTTAGATATGACACCAAAAGCACAATTTATAAAAAAAAATGCCAAACTGAACTTCATTAAAATTAAAAATTTTTGTACTTCAAAAGATATTGTTAAGAAAAATGAAAAGACAAGCCACAGACTGGGAAGAAGTATTTCCAGAAGTATATATCTGATACAGGACTTATATCTAGAATACATAAAGACTTCTTGCAACAAGAGAAACAACCCAAGTTAAAAATGGGCAAAAGATAGGAATAGACATTTCACCAAATAAGATACATAAATGTCTAACAGGCACTTTGAAAAGATGTTCAACATCATTAGGCATTGGGAAAATACAAATCAAAACCACAGTGTGATACCACTTCACACCCACATAATGGCCATAATCACAGAGACAATAACAAGTGTTGGTGGAGATGTAGAGAAACCAGAATCCTCATAGATTGCTGGTGGGAATGTAAAATAGTACAGCCACTTTGGAAAACAATTTTTAAGGGGTTCAGAATGAGCTTCCTCAAAATGTGGCATGTGGATTACTTTGAGCTGAAATCAATCAAGGCCCAAAAGACTCAGGAAGAGTATTTTACCTCCCCCTTCACTGCCTAAGAGAATTTCAATAAAGGGTCTGGTCCAGGAAAATAGCTATCACCAGAGATAACTACAAAGAGGATGGGCCGGGTGTGGTAAACTGGGGGAAGCTCAGCAGAGCCTGGAGATCAAATTCCTCTCTGCGTCCCACTGTCTCTGCATGGCATGATAAACATTCTTTTATCAAACATCTGCTCTTCCTATCTTCCTGTAAACTGTCTTCTTCCCCTTTGAAGTTCCAGGCCCCCACCCCCTTCTCCTTAGCTCAGGATGCTTATAAAGCCCCAGTTACCTGTCTGTGGGCCTTATACTCTTATGGGGCTCCCATATGCATGTAATTTAATTTGTTTTCCTCCTGTTAATCTGTCTTATGTCTAATTAATAGACCTGCCAAAAGAACCTAAAAGGGTAAAGAAAAAATTTTCCTCCTCTAAAGTTTGATAGTTCTTTAAAAAGCTAAACATAGAGCAAATGAACTCTTAGATGTGCCTGAAGATATGAAAATATATGTCCATGTAGAGACTTGTAAGTGAACATTTAAAAAAAAAACACATTTACTAAAAATTGGAGACACTTCTAATGTCAGTCAACTGGTAAATGGATAGACAACATATAATATATCCATACAATAGAACCAATTAAACAATAAAAAAGAATGAAGTACTGATGCATGTACAACATAGATGAGCCTCAAAAACGTTATGCTAACTGAAAAAGGCCAGGCACGAAAGACTATATATTGAATGATTTCATTTATATGAAATGTCCAGAAAAGAGAAATCTATAGAGAAAGAAAGTAGAACAGTGGTTGCTTAGGGGCAGAGGGTGGGAACAAGAATTGACTGCCAATGAATACAACGGATGTTTTGGGATGATGGAAAGTGTTCTAAAACTGGATTGTGGTGATGGTGGCAAAAGTGTGGATATACTAAAAATCATTTAATTGTACTTAAAATGTAGAATAAAATGGATGAATTTTATGGTATATAAATTATCCCTTGATAAAGCTGTCTTTTAAAAATTCTCAATATCCAGACCCTCTCAGTAAAATAAAATGAAAATTGCTAGAGTGAGATTAGGCATTTTTTAAACTTCCTCAAGGAACTCCAATGTGAGGATAGGGTTGAGAACCAGCAGGCTGTGGGCTATCACCATGCTACTCAAAGTGTAGTCTGAAGATCAGCAGCATCAGTATCATCTGGATGTTGGTTAGAAATGTGGAATCGCAGGTCCCACTCCAGACCTGATCCAGTATCTGCATTTAAGTAAGATCCCCACATGATGTAGATGCCCATCAAAATCTGAGAATCACTACTCTGTTATAATGCATTTATCATGTTCTTTAATTATTTGTTTTATATATTTCTTTATTTCTTTGCTGTCTACCACCAGGACAGTTGGTACAAGTCCACACTGAATGCAGTGTGGATAGAGCTTCAATTAAAATTCTGAGAAAGCAGGATCCCTATCTGTCTTGCTCACTGCTACTTCTCCATTACAAGCAGAATTCCAACCACATAGCTGATACTAAATTAGACACTTGTGGAATGAGTAAATAATTATCAGCCTCTACCTCATTCCCCTTTTCTAACTATTGGACTCCTACTAATATTCAAGACCTAGATGAAAGACTAGATGTCCAGGAAGAGTCAGTTTCCTCCGTGATCCCACTGGTCCTCTGTTCACCCATTAGGACAGCAGTCAGAGCACTCATCCTACCCCCAACCCCATTGAAAGGGCAACATTAACCAACGGAGGTATGCCATCAAAAGGGTTGGAGCTTCTCTGCACAAACTGACCAGTTAATACACAGAAAGTATTCTAGTATTATGAGAGGTCTGCATAATATTATTATGTGTCTACCTTATGGGGACACACTGGTGAACAAAAAACAATTATGGCCCCTTGTCCTCTTTGGGAGTTACACTTCACTGTGAGAAATCGACCTTAACCAGGCAGAAAGATGTTGGCCATTTTCTGAATGTTAACAAAGGCTAACCTTCTTTCCTATTTCAGTCACCTAGTTTTGTGTAGCTTTCTTTGCTTTTTATATGCTTCCTGGTAAACCAAGACTCAGGGCCAAATGTGAGCTCCCAAATGCACACTATCACAATCTAATGTGCACACCCTCCTTCCTGCATAGAGACTCACTCTCTTAGCTTGGATTCTCTTAAAGCAGATGCTGAGAGGATGATTCTAGTGTAAATAATGTATTTTGGAGGTACCAGGAAATATCAAGGGAGGAGTAAGTGAGATAGGAAAGGAAAGAAGCACATAAAACAATGTGTTTCAAGTCAGATAGCACTGTGGACAAGTGGACCTCAACCCCAGTGGGGAACTATGGGAAGACTAATGAATTGTCCCAACTGAGAGGCAAAGAAGCTGAAGTATTTTCCACTAACTTCCTATCTGTTACTGGTTGAAGGTTGCTTCTGGGACCATTAAGTCTCCATAGCTTCAGGTTTGCCAAGGATGTTCCCTCAGCCAGAGAGGAAGAAAACAGAGATCTGCAGGTATTTAAAATAAGCAGCTTTCCATAGGCAGAATGCATGCCAAGGAAATGGGCATGAGATGCTTAGAGAATATTTGGGGTGGGGGGGTGACAGATACTTTGCCCTGGGAACTAGAATATGAACAGACAAAAAAACATCCAACTTTCAAGTTAGTGGCTCAGTGAGACGAACCTTGAAGGACTGAGGTATTCTGGTTCAGAAAGGTTCTGGTGAAACACGGAAAAAAACAAAACCAAACAAAACAAAACCTTGTCTCAGAGGCCAAGTCAGTAGCTGTAGCATGGAGAAAAGGCAAATTGAGTTAAACAGAAATGACATTTCATTTACCTTGCCATCCAGACTGATGGCCACCTACAGGCCCTCTGAGGAAATACCCAGTGACTATTGGCCCTGACCTCTGTTCTTAGGCTAATATCACAACTGTGTAGGAACAGCTCCCAACCTTCTCTGGGGTGTGTGCTTGCGGATGGGTAGTGTTTGGGGAGGGAGGCATAGATGGGCACTTTGGGGCTCCACCGGGAGTCCAGGGCCCAGCCCACGGACAGGCAGTTACTAAGTAGAGCTGAAAGATCCAAGGCAGCCAAGCTGTCCTCTCGTTTCAACGTGGCAATCTTCCCAGCTAAGGTCTTTGGTGGCAAATCAAATATTCTATTACATTATTTTCCAATTTCAGGCATTTCCCTAGCTGGACTCTCGAGTGGTATATTTTCCAGGAGTTCAGAAACACTGTCCTGCTCGCCATCTGCCTTGATGGCCTGACATATTGGACACTGACTCTGGGACAAAGACATGTGTGGCCCAAGGACGCCATCCTGCCACCGGCTTATGGCACCTGAGAGATGGTGGAAACACAAGCGTTTCAACTCAGCTGAACCAAACACATGACTCCAGGCAAATGGCCTCTCCAGCTTTGTCGGCATTTAGTCAGCCCTTGCTAGGTGAATGTAGATTAGATTCACCCTAAAAACTGCACTACGTCCCATTTTTCAATGAGTAATAGGACAATTTGGCCTTTTCCAATATGGTTCTGCAGCATCTGTAAGACATCAAAGGCACTTAAATAGAGTGTTTTAGTACCAGTTTGACCTGATTAGGTGTGATGTCAACAACTGGACCTTGGCTCCCAAGCAGGTGGTTTGTTTTTCACTTTTGCTGCCTCTATCTCTCCTGTGAATCACTGTCTAAGTTTTAGGGGACTGCATCTAAGAATAATTCACGTTCTTTGAAGGGAGCAAAGAGGAAGGGGCACAGCAGGGGATCCAGGACTCTGCCTCTCTCCCAGGAGCTGGCCTGGAGTAGCTGCAAAGGACCTGAGCCGAAAATTCCACACCCATTAGTCAGTGTGATGAAAAGTGATTAGCATTTAGCACAACCATGGCAACCTTCAAATTCAGACAAGCCCCTGCTCCCAGCTCCCTGTGAATCCGCTCAATCCCGGCTCTTGGTAATACTGATGTCACTAATTGGTGACACAACTCATTTTCCTGAGTTCCCCCACCCCCACTCCCTACAACCCTGTGATTTGACACTGGAGGGGTGTGTGTGTGTGTGTGTGTGTGTGTTTGCGCACGTGTGTGCAGCTGGACAGAAACCAATGTAAGCAAGAAAGAAGAGAGGCAAAAGTGGAATGAAGATGCAGTTTAGCTAATCACCCTGGCGGGTATTAGGTGGAATTATGAGGACACTTAGGGCAACCTGGACCCACACAGGCCTGGGAATTTTGTGATTGAGGCAGTGCTCCTTCTGACGGATTGGTTGGGTTCAAAGGAAGTACTTGTGAGTGGGCTGAAACCAGATCAGTGCTGTTTTTCACTCTGATGAATGAGGTATGGTTATTCATCCCTGAACCAAGGCCTCAGAATTACGAGCCTGGTCCATTCTCCTCAACACAGGAGCTCCCTCCACCACACCCCTAACAGGTGGTTAGCTACTGCCTCTGCTTACGCCAAGGGTGGAGGCTTGGTCAACTTCACGGGCAAGGAAGCTAAGAACAGTGAGTGAAATGGAGCTGAGTCCAAATTGGGATATGGGCATTAAGGAGGGCACATGAATGTGATGAGCACTGGGTGTTATACTGAACTGATGAATCGTTGAACATTATATCAAAAACCAGTGATGTACTCTACCTTGGCTAACTGATTTTAAATTAAAAAAATTAAAAAAAATAAAACAACAAGGGATTGAGGACAACCAGAAACACATGCTTCATCGAATGGGAGCAGCTTCTGATCTCCATTCGTTAAAATGCAGAATGGAGAGTACTGTGCGTGCGTGTGTGTGTGTGTGTGTGTGTGCGCGCGCACGTGCGCCGCATAAAGAAAGAGAGGGAGAGGGCGCTATCATTTCAATTACATTTTGTTAAACATCAGACTTAAAGAAAACATCAAGTGGGCAAACGACATCCTTCCAAATGCAAGTGACACTTCATCAGCCACCAGTTTATAGCCCTGGCTTCGACAGATAACAGGGAACACAGCTCATAAAGCAACTCATCACACATAATAGCTCCTTTCATGGACTCATTTCTTGACAAATTTCTTGTTCCATTGGTCCCATTCATTTTTTTTTCACTCATTCAAAAAAATTTTATTAAGTATTTACTGTGCTCTGGGTCTTCTCAACCAAGAATCCCTGCAGAAAACCCAGGGACTAAGACAAGCTTTCTCGTGGAGAGTTGACTGTGTCTTTTGGAGGATAATCTCCCCCATCTTTACCCCAAAAGCTTCTCTTCCTAGATCAAACAGCCCATTTTCTCCAACCCTTCCTAAAATGTCAGGGTTTCTCCTTTCATTTCCAGTTTGTTAATATCCTTCTTAAAATGTGGTAAAACTAGTATAAAGTACTAGTTATGGGGCCCCGTTCTGAACGTGTTACAATTCACAAATTTTCTTACTTTGCTGCACATACGTTAATGCATTGCAGTTCAATGTACTTACCACCCTTTTATGGTTTAGCTGGGTTTTGGTGTGGGCACACATCTTCATTTCTAAGAATCCTGAGACATAAAGTGCTCCACAATCATCTCTGCACGCAGCAACTACAATCTGTTTTCATATTTTTCATGACTTAATGGAACAGGGTCCATGCACGGCCAAGCTTATTTGCTTTCTTGTGCTTGTAGTTCCAAAGGTCACGGATCTCAGGCAGAAGTGCCACATGACATAAGCATTTCCAGGAGCACTTGAGGAAAATAACATTAATTGCCTGTGACTCTCACTGGCTTTATGACAGCAGCCAGGCCAGTGGCTGGGAAAAGGCACCCCAGAACAGGTGTCAAATACACAACCCGGCAGAAAGACATCAAATGCCAAGAGCCCTTCCTGCATAGAGCTGACATTCGAGAGGCCCACACAGACCTAGCAATCAGAAAAATCTCCCTCCGTGTGATGATTTTCAAATCTGCCTAATTTAAAACGGTTTCCGTGGAGCATGCAAAACGTGCTACATTTCAGCTCCGGCTGGCGGGAAGCTACACTTGGAGGATCAAAACCCCAAACTTACTAGTCATTAGCTGAGTGCTTAGGAATGTACACAATGATTAGGCCACAATTACATTATTTATCCAGGCTTCGGTAGGCACGTATTTTTGTAATTAGAGATGATTTGGGGAGGACCACGTGGAAATGAACAACCTCAATCTGCCAAGAATAACATGCTCGAGCAATCATTTAAGTATCCTCAAATGATTGTCCTGTTTCTCTCCTCTCTAAACATTCATCAGAAATTGGGCATGAGCTCTGGATAAGTTTACCTCTTTTTTTTTTTTTTTTTTTGAGAAAGAGAGAGAGAGAGAGCACAAGCACACACGAGGGCAGGAGAAGGGGCAGAAGGAGAGAGAGAGACAGAATCCCAAGCAGGCTCCCGCCCAGCGCAGAACCCAACGTGGGGCTCCATCTCACCACCCTGATATCCTAACCTGAGCTGAAATCAAGAGTTGGACACCTAACCGACTGAGCCCCCCAAGCGTCCCTTTACCTTTCACTATCTATGAGATGTAAAAGCCGAGGCCTGTATGAGCTGTGAATGTTGGGGGTCAGCCAGCCCCCTCGGCGTTTGTGCTGCTTCAGGAAAACCAGCTTGAGATTGGAGATCAGGGTCTGATCCTGAATCCCACTGTTCAATGACCAAGTCATTGAACCACCAGAATGATTTTCAGGGTGATTCAAATGCATCTGTAGAAGCGAATTAAAAAATATGAAACACTCTGCTGAGGTATTGAGATACTATCATTATTGCAATTCTATTTCCCAGAGACACCTGTTCTAAAATCTTAACAGTTACAACGATGTCCTGTCATGGGTTGTTTGTTTGCTTGTTTCGACCAGAACTACGGGATCAGTTATCCGAAGCCACTGTGACTTCTGTTTCTGCCACAGGTTGTGAACTACAGATCCAGGGATAGATTGAGCCTGAAGAGAAATTTTATTTGACTCGCAGTGTTTCGTTTATTTCTGTTCTTTTTTTCTTTCTCCAAATTGCCTTGCTTGTCAACATTTTCCATATGGGATTTTTCAGACTGATATTTTCATTTGGCGTTTTCATTGGCAGGGCTCGGATTTCCTACTTCTATTGAAGACTGGGAAGATTTGGCAGTGTGGGCTCGGATCCCCCACAGCTGCCCCCACCAGAGCTGAGCAGCGGCTGCCGGAGGGCGTGGACTCCCCACCGCCCCGCAGTCCCCACCTGGCCTCCCTCACTTCTGTCTTCTGTTGAAACCCCATAGGCATCTGGATGTCGACGCCTGCTCTTCCCTTTTTTCGTTTCACAGACAAATAACTATCTAAAATATCAAAAAAGATAGGAGCAAGAAGAATAAAGAAAAGCAATGAGACCAAATAACCAGCTTATTGGACACTAATAAATAAGAACAGAGATTATCAAATGTTATTTATGAGAAACAGTAGAGCAACGTGGTTAAAAGTATGAACAAAATGTGAAAGCAATATTAAATCATGGCTCCAGCCCTTGATAGTTTAGGAAAGTTACTTAAGCTGTCTGGGCTTCAGTTTCCTTAACTGGCACATGAGAATAACAATAGGAGTTTTCAGAATTCATTTCAATAACAGGGATTTACTAAGCACCCACTGTGTACCAGAGACGATTCTGGGCACTGGTGATCCAACACTCATCTAAACAAAGTCTGTACTCATGTGGCCTCTATTAAATGAGTGAATTCATGTTAAGCACTTAGAACAATCTCCAGCACATAATAAATGCTCACTTATTATCAGTTTATTCACAGTATGCTGTCTACTCAAAAGTAGCTACTTGGGACGCCTGGGTGGCTCAGTCGGTTAAGCATCTGCCTTTGGCTCAGGTCATGATCTCAGGGTCCCGGGATTGAGCCCCAAGTCGGGCTCCTTGCTCAGCGGGGAGTCTGCTTCTCCCTCTCTCTCTCAAATAAATAAATAAAATCTTAAAAAAAAGTAGTTACTTAAATCAGAAATGCTAAAGCTGTTTAAGCTTGTATTTTATTTCTTTTTTCTTTTTTCTTTTTTTTTTTTAAAGATTTTATTTATTTATTTGACAGAGACAGCGAAAGCAAGAACACAAGCAGGGGGAGTGGGAGAGGGAGAAGCAGGCTTCCCGCTGAGCAGGGAGCCCGATGTGGGACTCCATCCCAGGACCCTGGGATCATGACCTGAGCCGAAGGCAGCCGCTTAACGACTGAGCCACCCAGGCGCCCCTTGTATTTTATTTCCTGATAGTAGCTGCTAGAAATACAGTGTTAAGAATGAGTCTGAGGCCTTGTCCAGACTCAGCAGAAAGAAATGCAGGGATTGATTATTGATGTCGACGCGGGCTTGAGTTACGTGTGCAGAAATTTATTTTGATGTTTTGCAATCCTGGTTTAAAGAATCCGTAATTTCTCTAAATTAAATTTATGCAACTATAAATGTCTGTCTGCCTCTCTTGTCCACGCAGACTGTCTTTCTGAGACTACTTGTTCAGGGAGAGACAAAGTCATCATCTCCAAGTTTTTTTTCTTTTTAGCAGGCAGCTCAGAAGAACAAGGCCATGCTCTACCGCTGCAGATGTGCTGAGAACATGCAAACCTCGAAGGGCTACTAGCTTGTGATTAGGGAGGGTTTGAAGATGTCTGTTCTAATAACCGCCTGTAAAGACGACCCTCTCAGAGCTACAAACCCAACTCAGGGGAACCAAAATGCCTGCTCAGTAAGGATAAATTTCTCTTCAATAAAATATTTAAAAGGAAAGAAGGAAAGAAAGAAAAGAGCATTCTAATACGAATCATACCACAAACCCCCAGAGTTAGCCCCTGGCAGGTCTAGAGGCTGCAGTGCCCTGTGGTGGTGCCCGCGCCCTCACTGAGGTTTCGGGCTTGATTCCCCTGTAAGTTTGTGCTCTCGCAATTCCGGACCAGGCAGAGGTGGCAAGTCATCGCAAGTTTCCTCCCTCACAGACAAATCCAAAGGTTCACTCTTTGCACACTCCTCCGGGGCAAAAATGAAATAAAACCTTTCCCAACAATATTAAATGTAAACCCACCGTACTCCCTGGAAGCGTGCACCTGCTGCCCCCCGCCCAGGGCCTCTCTCCATGTTCGGCAGCATTACACATGGCAGCCAAGTTCACGGGGATAAAGAATTCACAGCCACAGGCTGCTGATAGGAGAGGTCACTGGATAATGAAATAGAGGAAGCGTTGTCTGGGGCTCTGGGTTAAAGGTGAACAGGCAAGGTGACATCCCGTTATTAAGCAGACACGAGCAATAATGGTGGGGGCGGGGCACGAGGCTCTGCAGAGTGGCTCAAATACACTCTTCCTGATGAGCTCTCTTCGCCCCTCGGATGCTGGGTGTTTGAAAACGATCCACACCCAGCTGCGGACCCGTACATTCTGTTACAGTTCCAGAGGATCCCCTGTCCCTGTCCAGGTAAAACAAAACCTGGGGTATGCCAAGGTAGGGAGGCTTTCTGAAGAACGTGACGGCACAAGATGATGGCCTCCTGTGCCCGACATGGCACTCTGGGCTTCTTTTCTAAGCACCTTTCATGGTATATCATTTATTATTTCTTTGTACAGCTACTTGTTTACTGTCCGTCTCCCCCACCAGACTGTAGGATTTTCATGAGACAGACCAGGTCAGGTGTTTTTTTGTTCTTAGTTTTTGTTTGATCCCGTACTGTTCCTATCCTCTGGCAGGGGCAAGAAGCTTTTTCTTAAAAGGGCCATATAGCAAATATTTTTGGCTTTGGAGACCGTAAGGCCTCTTTGGGGATTATTCAACTCTGCCGCTATAGCTTGAAAATAGCCAGAGATAATAAGTAAATGAATGGGCACAGCCATGTTCCAATACAAATTTATTTATAAAAATAGATGGTGGGCTGTATTTGGTCTATGGGCCGTTTGCTGCCACCTGATCTAGGGCAATAAATCATTAATAAATCTACTTTAAGTATAAAATAAGCATTTTCACGTCCTTCTTGTGTCCCATCACCCAGAGACAAGAATGATGTATGAGGATTTGAAAGCAGGGTGGTGGGGATGGGGGTATAGGTACAAGAAGGGGGGCCAGGGGCTCCTAGGGTGGAGAATGTTCTGTTTCTTGGTCTGGGTGCTGGATACAGAATGAATTACTTTGTGAAAATCTATCAGGCCACGCACTTAAATTTGAGTACTTTTCTGCCCACATATTATATTCTGAAAAAGTCTATAAACTAAGAAATAAACATGTGAATAAAATAAGTAAGGGCTAAAGAGAGAAAGCAAAGCATCAGCGCCTGCTTAATTTGATCTTCCCTAATGACAGCTGACGAACAAAGTATCTCTCAACAAATTCTGGGCGTACACCTAGAGGATCAGCTTCGTCACCTCCTCGCAAACACAGGTGAAAATTCAGCTATTTGGCCTGTCACCTCCACAGGTCAAGTTAGCATCCTGTTTATGAAATGAGCTTGGAAACCAAAGGGAGACTGTGGAACCTCTCTGAGCCTCTGATTTTTTATCCCTGAAATAATCGTGTCTATTCCACGGCTCTGTTGTGAAGATTAAACCAGCTAATGTATAGAAAAT
Source organism: Phoca vitulina (assembly GCF_004348235.1). Lineage (NCBI taxonomy): Eukaryota > Metazoa > Chordata > Mammalia > Carnivora > Phocidae > Phoca > Phoca vitulina. Next base: position 23,516,053 of record NW_022589716.1, read on the forward strand.
GCCTCAAACAGTTCTGGTATCAGTCAATATCCATGATTAGTACCCAGCGAATGTCAGGTAATAAGAAAAAAGACCCTAATGGAAAGAAGGCGTGCTGGGTCTCTTGCATCTGCTCCCTCATGCATTCTCCATCCTTCCCTGCTCCCTGGCCTGAGTTTAGCCGGTGTGGGCCCCATCAGATGGCTCCTTTGCCTTTAAGCCCAGCTTCTGGGGTGAGCAATTGAGGCCTGAGAGAGAGCCAGATGAGGGCATTTATTTCCCCTGGTTCCTCCATGGGGCATTCTTCAACGAAATGGAGGTAAAGCATCCCTTTCCACACAGCTGCTTTGTCTTCAAGTCCCTGTAAATGATCCTCCCCCTGCTTCCTCAGGACCGTGGGTGGGAACTGCTCCCTGCTGATAAGAACTATGGGTACTGGAGTATTCCTGTGGTTTCCCCCACACTGTGCACACATCTTTGTCCTCGGTTTCCAGGACTCCAACGAGTGCATCAACCACACATCAGGAAAGTGAGTTCAAATAGGAGCAAGGCAGGAAAATTTCTGAAAATGGTCTACGGTGCCTTCTTCTGTCTCAACTATGGGACTTGGAAAAACAAGGGGTAGTTTTTCCTCTAGGCCTGGCATAAAAAAGTTATAATAAGGCTTTGTTCGTCAAATCTGGGCTTTCTTGCTTCAGGAGCTGATTAAGCCTGAATCAGTTTTTCAGCAGTGAGAACAGCAGTTATGGGCCAACCTAGATGCGGGGCTTCCTGTGGGCCCAGATGCTCAGGGGGCGTGAGCCCCTGGCCTGCACACAGTAGTGAGTGATGGGGAGTTTCGAGAGAGATGGGGCGGGGGCTCACCTTCACTCCCAAGAACAAGACTTCTGGTGGAGCAGCTGTGGATTTTGGAACTTCGGCAAAGAGCGCCCATACCGAGCCTGTCACAAAAGTATCTGCCCTCCCTGAACGCATACGTGGGGCTAGACAATGAGTCCTACAGCCGTGACTGTGATATGCCCACCCTTAGAGGCCTTTCTAGTTTGTTGCTGGATCCGTGCAAACCCCTCAGGATTTCTCTGTAATCTCAAGGCATGTGCTTTCTAAACCATAACTGGATATCCTCAGGCAGTACCTCAATGCTTCTGATTTTATGTGACTTGAGTTGGGCCCCTTAACTGCATCTTAACATGTACCCCATGGAGGCCAATGCAAGTAGTCCAAGGAGCACTGGAAGGTACTATAATTATCCCCATCTGACAAAGGAGAAAAATAGAGCCTCGGAGGGTGTAACCTTCTCCAGTTCAAGGTGCTTGGGGTCTAGGTTAATATTGGTTGAGCAAGAAAAACTAAACAAATTGCCCTTTCTTGTGTGTGTAGCACATTTATACCCATGGTGGAAGCACAATTCTTATTTTATTCTGGGGAATTCTGCTGGAATCAGATGTTTGCAAACTTCCAAGAGCTAAACGGTGTTCTACTTCTTCCTTCACAATCAAGGAGGCTGGAACACTGTAGCTAGCAAAAGCCCTCCTCAAATGCTTATTCAGGAAGACTGGTCTGGGACACGTAATCTATGAAGGCGCAGAGCAAAACCAAGAAATGTCTCCCATCTTGCTATTAGGCGCCAAGCTTAGAAAATCAAGTAAAACAATCAACTCGGCTGCTCACAAAGTCAGCAAAAAATGTTTATGTAATTAATCTTCATCATGGCAGTTCTGTTACAACATTAGTGTCAAATATACCCGAGAATAAATGTAAATTGTAGGTACGAATCAATTTACTTTATGCATCCAGCAGCAATTCCACTTGCCTCCACATATGCACTTAATAGCTGTTTGAGGCTTATAAATAAATAGTTACTGGTCTTCAGAAAGATGCAAGTCTGCAAACTGAGATCCGAGGTAAAACAACAAAATAGTAGTACCACAAGGCCACAGGCATTAAGAGATGCCCGAAGAAGTACCTGGACCAACTGTGTCAGCCCTTCCTGGGGAGAGGGGGAGCACCAGTTAAGCTGTTCATTTTCTCTTCTCACCTCTTCCTGTTGCTTACGGTCTCCTTGCCATCAAATCCTGGAGTTGCTGGACAGGAGGGTTTTGGAGGGTCCCCAGATAAAGAATGAGGCCAGACTGGCTTTCATTGCAAATGGCAGTGGACATGGATTCTCTTTCTCCCGTGAAATGTGAAACGTCTCAGGGATTTCCTTTCTGATGCCTTGGAGAAAACAGAAACATTTTTAAAGGACCTGGAAATGCAAAGATCTTACTGTCAGGTAAAATGTCTCAAAAAACTTTAGGAGCGTAGCCCTTGTGTGAACTTGTGCAATGCAGAATCCTTTCCCCAAAATTCACTTGTCAATTTTCTTTGCCTTTTTGGCTGCTCTCAGATGGATGTAATAGGCTTTCCCTACTTCGCAAAATTTTTTATCTTAATATTGACAACAGTTTCCTTTGAACCTTTAATAAAAGTCACAGGTATTGATTGGGTTCAGTCATTTTTTTTAAAGTTTTATTTATTTATTTATTTTGAGAGAGAGAGCGAGCGAGCAGGGGGTGGGGCAGAGGCAGAGAGAGAGAATCTCAAGCAGACTCCATGCTGAGTGCGGAGCCCGACGTGGGGCCTGATCCCACAGCCCTGAGATCAAGACCTGAACCAAAACCAAGAGTCAGACACCCATCCGACTGAGCCACCCAGGCTCCATGATTGGGTTCAGTCTTTCTACCTTCCCTTTTCCATCACGCTCTTTGTCCCCCACCTGAACATATTTTTCATTTTCACAGTGCTTATCTTTAATTATTGTACTAATAGTATCATTAAGTAAAATGCCTGGGTTGGGGGAACTCTGGTTAATGGAGTGCTAATGAAGAAAAATTTTCAATTTTCTAATGCTCATTGTTGAAAATATTGCTCTTAAATGTCTTCCTTCCACCTGCATTTTGCTCTCATTTCTTTTTTTTTTTTTTAAGATTTTATTTATTTATTTGACACAGAGAGACACAGCGAGAGAGAGGGAACTCAAGCAGGGGGAGTGGGAGAGGGAGAAGCAGGCTTCCCGCTGAGCAGGGAGCCCAATGTGGGGCTCGATCCCAGGACCCTGGGATCATGACCTGAGCCGAAGGCAGACGTCTAACCAACTGAGCCACCCAGGCGCCCCCACTCTCATTTCTAAGACACATGCAAAAAAGGACGTAAGTATCAGCACATGAATCCCAAAATTTATATATAGAGAAATTATGATCAGCAATCATGGCTACAAAGGAGGTGAGACTGCGTCAGGTTGCAGATACATGAAATCATGACCAGGATTCAGCACTAAGTTTAGCTCTGAGCTCCTTGGTAGACAAAGCAAAATGAGAAATAGATACCATCTTCTAATTAGAAGGAGCAAAGTAGTTCATGAGGCAAGATAAACTTTTGGGGAAAATACAGGGTACTAAAATCTAGTGATAGTGACCCAAAGGAAAGGTTTTTGTGACTTTCCATTTATCAAAATGGATCAATCTGGTCATATCACTGGACCACTGTGATTTGGACAGAATGAAATGTTTTCCTCTCTTCCTATCCATTCCTCCTCACAGGTGTTTTACTTGGTTCTCTTAACTCTTTTGACCAGAAATTGAACTTATGATGAGATTGTCTTTGTTTATAAAGGTAATCAGTGGCAAATCAGCAGGATTATAGTCCTACCCCACCCTCTGTTATTTCCACTTTTTTAAAAAAAGAAAACATTTTGATAATAGGGCCTTGACACCATCCCCTAAAAATTCTTCAAAGATCACCTAATTATTTCAACATTACTCAGAGACCCAAAGATGAGTCAAGAATGATAGTACCATGAGCAACACATCTAATGCATCAACTGCATTTTCTAGGAAATGTTAAGTGCTGAAGCATGATTTTTCTCAATTTCAGATTATGCATGGTTGAAGCAGATCATACATTGTGCTAAAATAAGGGCCAATCAATTTTCTTCAACTCAAATCCAGATCTCAAATACTGAGTTTGATTTTCCTCATAACTCTTAAACTATCATAGAAATTTAGTATTTCAGCATCTAGAATTTCCTCTTGCATGTGACCAAAAAGCATAATGATCCTTGTTCAGATTATATGTACTGATTTTTAGTTTGTAACCTGGAGAATGTATTTATATCCCATGTACATGTTCTTCACTTTTCTACAATATTAGTCTGGGGACTTTATAACTTACAAGGCCCTGTCTTGCTTACTTTACCTAAATTTCATCCATTGTAATGCCTTTAATTTCTAACTTCTATTTTTAATCTTTGGAGTTTAAACTATATGTCTTTTGAAAGGTGAACACTCTTAGCTATTTCAAGTAGAGAGTTTTCATATTTTAATTTGAAATCACAGGAAAACCAAATATATTAAGTGGAAAAGGCACAAGATCTGATGTCAGAAGACCCATATTTGATTCTGGCTCTCCCCTTTACGGCCCATTCATGAAATATAGTCACATTTCTTAGCCTTCCTTTCCTAATCAGTAAAATCGGTATAACCACAATAATGCCTATCTATTAAGATTGATTTGAAGATTAGATATGCATATATGAAAAGTTTGTCAACCATAAGATTATATTCACTTCATATTTATTGTTATTATTAGACCAAAGCTGTTTTTTAAAGATAAAGACAGAAAAGTCGCAATGATAACAGGAAACACCATGAAATGCTTACTACGGGTCATGGATTCTACTGAGCACTTTAAATATATGAACTTATTTAAACCTCACAGCAACCTAACACAGTGTTATCACTATTCCCATTTTTCAGATGAGGAACATGAGGTACAAAGCGCATAATAACCTTGTCCAAGGTCACACAGTAAATGTCATTGCTGGGATTCAAACCCAAGCATTACAGTGCATAGGCTCTTAATCATTTGACTCTATGTCCTCAGCACATTGCTATGGGGATGTTAACAAATGTTACACACATACAAAAAGGATTCCATCATCAAAAGACTTTAGGAAATATTTGTTCAAACAAAAAGTTGAACAGGTTTCTTGACTGTATGACTCTTCACATCCCTTAACATGTATGGTGAATCTCAGAGATTGAGGTATGGTGGGCAGCACTTCCTAAGACCAATTGAACCAAATCTATTTCTTCATGAGCATTTCAAAGGACCAATGTTCCACGGAACACATTTTGACAAATGCTGATGTATGAGGTATGGTAAATAAGTAGCAATGACATACCACTGGAGGGCTTGTAAAACAATCCTTTGAGGAAGAGGAGACAAGTATACCTCAATTCCACTTATACACAATCTCCATTTTATATACTACCTAACACATTAAGTGTGTTGTCCAAAATAAAAAAAAAAGTAAGCATTGCAATCCTCTTTTAAAAATGCATGTGTAAAGGATGCATTTGTTCTAAAGAAGCTGCAGGAGATATATTTTTTTTGTCTTCCCTAGGATAATTCTCTGAGTCTGACATTTACAGAAGAAAGATGCCCAAGAAGGACCTGAGCTTTCATACACTTTGCTGCCAGGAGATACTGTAGATCACACCAGGGCAGGACTGAGGGAGGCTTAGGAACCAGTCTGCAAGTGATTAATGACAGCCAGATGACCCATTCACCCCTCCCAGGCATTTCTCTACCTGGGCATCTGGAATTACCTTTAGGACATATGGAGAGAGAGGAGAATGAGACTGCTTTCAAGTCACTTTAAGTGTATGATCACCTTCCTAGGGACTTCCCCACTTCCTCAAGGTAAATGAATTTTTGCCTATGGAATTCTTCACTTTCTGTTACAAATACCAACTTATCATTACCCCTTCCCCACCCCCCTGCCCTCAATGAGGAAGGAATTACAGTATAGCTATTACTAGCTTAACACAGAGACTAAAATAAAAGAGCTTAAAAATGTATAGATCTGTTCAATCTCACTGAGTTGTAAATGGTTGTCATGAACAAACATTTGACCCACTTTTTAGAACCCCATGCAGCCTTATAAACCACATTGGATGTGGTCCACCAGGACATCAGCACTAGGCTCTATACCATCACTCAACCTCATTCCATTTTATGTGCCCACCCTGTACATTCATGGTAAATCCACAGCTATGTTAGGACACTACTACTGGGGTGCGTCTAGAATTTCAAAGTCTGGAAGTTCATATGAAATGGATGGTGAGAACATACTTATCTGCACTTTGGCCACATGACGCCACTCCTCAGGATGATTCAAGTAATTAAAGGACAGACTTTACTGTTATTAATTTCATTCCTTCCTCCAGGCTTCTTAGCAATGCAGGTATCTCTTGCTTGGAATTCACTTCACTTTACCCTCTGACACCCTCCCTGCCCGAGCATGGTTTACTAAATTCCCTCTCATATTCTAACCCTTTATTTATTTATTTTTTAGAGAACAGTAAAGGTATAGATGAAGACCAAACTCTCAAAACAAACGCTTCCTAATGAGAACTGAAACTGCCTAAAACACCGCATCTCCCTGCATGGTCTCTCCTCACATGGATGCAGATTGGCATCCCTGGATGGAATCAATGCATCAGTTCCTTGCAGTACCTTGTAAGAGATCAATGGCATCTGTAACCCAACATTTGTGCCTCAATGTTATTGAGTTTGCTCAGGCAAAATACTTTAAGACCTGAGCAAGAGTTTTAAGAGTACTATGAACTAATGGTTTCCTAAACCTATTGATGAATCTGTTGTGCACATTACTTCACTGGCTGAAATAAAAACTGATTCCACCATTGAAATAAAATCTTTAATCTTTCTAGGAGGATTATAAAAGCAGCATGGAGAGAAAATAAGAGAACTGGATTGGAATGAACATTTTTGGTTAAATCTGGTGTCAGTCAGTTGGGGCCTCTGGGAAGTTAATGCTAAGAATGAATTAGGAGTGCATGAAGCTTATTGAAAAGTAACATCTATGAAAGGAAAAGGGAGGAAGCTGAATTGGGCAGGGAGGGTCTATAGATCTGGCAACCCAACAGGACTCTGCAGAGCGCAGACTGCCCTTTGAAGGAGGCTTTCATTGGATAGAAAAGGTAAACTCTGTACTGTTGTGTTCCTCAGTCATGAGCTGGGGCTTCCCTGGAAAGACCATGACCTTGGCTCAAAAGCTAGGGTCCACCAAAGGAGGAATTGCTAGAGGCTGTCAGCTAACCACACATCTTGCAGTTGAGCAAGGAGTTCTTTCTTGAAGAGGGATTTGAATTACATATGTCTGCTACAACTCCCAACATGCATTTCATCTCTTCCTCATTGTGAGCAGATATACGATTTAAGTTAATACAGGAGAACCTCTAATTATGCACTCTCAACATTGGGACTCTCATTGATGCAAGCTGCTATAAATATGAGACTAACACTAGATCAAAAAGCCCATTAAATATGGCCACAAAAGGCATTAGTGGTCTCTTTGACTTATGAGTAGAATCTTTCAGAACTGAACCTATTTGTAAGTAGAGGGGCTTTCTAGATATAGACTATGGATTCAAACAACATATTAATTTACTACCAATCAATAATGATTTAGAGTAAATTAACTGAAAGATAACTGTCACCTTGGACAACCAAGATCAGGAAATGGGATCCATGAGATTAGGTAAGTTATAGCGATGAAGAAAAGATGTTCTAGGCAGAAATTGACAAACACAATCATGATGGGAAATTTTATCACATCTCTTTCAGTCACTAGTGAATCAACTATACAAAATGATTAAAGATATATAAAATACCAAGCATTAAAAGTTAACCGTCATTAATTAAAAGTTTAATCTGTGTTGATGTCCCTTATTAGAATTAGCCTCAGAGAGGGAGGGATGGGGTGACTGGGTGATGGACACTGGGGAGGGTATGTGTTCTGGTAAGCGCTGTGAATTGTGCAAGACTGTTGAATCTCAGATCTGTACCTCTGAAACAAATAATGCAATATATGTTAAGAAAGAAAAAAAGAAGAAGAATGTAGCAGGAGGGGAAGAATGAAGGGGGGGAAATCGGAGGGGGAGAAGAACCATGAGAGACAATGGACTCTGAAAAACAAACTGAGGGTTCTAGAGGGGAGGGGGTTGGGAGGATGGGTTAGCCTGGTGATGGGTATTGAGGAGGGCACGTTCTGCATGGAGCACTGGGTGTTATGCACAAACAATGAATCATGGAACACTATATCTAAAACTAATGATGTAATGTATGGGGATTAACATAACAATAAAAAAATTAAAAAAAAAAAAAAAAAAGAATTAGCCTCAGAGAAACAGCTTCAAAAACAAAGGCCAAGAGAAAAATGTAGAAATCTCTGAATTGCTCATCTTTCTGCTTTCTCTGTGGTTTCTGTTAACACATCTGTCTTGTCCTCACAGGCTTCATGCGGCCATAGCACACATGTGCCTTGCACTCCACACACCAGACACTGTCTTCATGTCTACGACCCATACGTGCTGTAGCACTCTCTGTCCTTGGGCAGCTCAGACCATGCCTGCATCATAGCTGATGGGCACCTTGGCCAGTGACACAGGTGACTGGATTTTCAGGACACAGGTCATTTGGTATTCATGGATTCGGCACTTGCAGGTCTAATTACACGAGTGCTCCAAAGGTCTTTGGAATAGAGCTATTTATGATTATCCTAAAGCCTGAAGTTCTGAGGGTCTGACTCAGGTAAATGGAGGTTGTAAGTGAACTTAGCAGATGGCCAGCCCCGACTTGTCCACTGGCCTGGTTTTCTACTCATGATAGCTTGTAATCGCTCTTTCTTTACATATGCTGGGGGTTGACTTATCAATCACATTTTCAATCACATGTTACTACATTTTATGGGAGAAAATTCATGTCTGAAGTTTTCTCTTGTGACTGTTGGTGAGTCTGATTTCATTTTTAAGTTTAGTATAAAGAATCTATTTAGAACCTTGTCTTCCACATAAAGAATATGACTTTTTAAACATTCATGGATCATTTACAAAAATGGACCACACTCTAGCTCACAAATCACTAAAACAAAAATAAAGATAACCATAAAGAACTGAAATTTGTATTCCACAGATCACCTACTGTTAACAATTAAAATAGATCTCAATGACAAACATTTAACTAACACCCGCGCCCCCCCCCAAAATCAGTAAGAATATCAGTTATCATTCCAACAGGAAACAGATGGTTCATTCAAATTAGGGGGCTTAACGAAGGGGATATTTGAAAGTTGTGGACAGATGTAGGGAAACCACAAGGAATAGTGCAGTATCCCAGGGTTAGTAAGAGTGGAATGGTTACTTTCCTTAGGTCTGAAAAGGCAAGATTCAGGAAAGATAATCAGAACTTAGAAGAAAAAATCATGTGAGAGGGCAACCTTGAGAAGTGATGTGAGGTTGGGGGTATAGCCAACCCGAGGCCCTAAAGAGACAGCAACATTGACTCTATTCCTCGTGCATTTGCAGTCATTTCAACTGAGCCACAACACACCATAGACAATGCCAGCTCTTCAGTAGGCTGGAAAGTCAGTAGGTCTCTATCATTTCTCAGGAGGTCCAAGGAGATAATATGGAGGTGACCTCAAGTATTTTATCTCTTTCTTTTCAGCAGAAAGAGAGGCCCCTTCAGTGCCAGCCTTCTAGTGAGGCAGATAAGGAAGGTCCAAGAGAACAGTGTCTATATCAAGATGGCCACCATGTTTGTTCGCCAGCTGCCTTTGGGGCAGGCAGTTGGCCTCAGGTTTTAGGAAAAAATGCTTGGCTTTGGATTCTTTTCCACTGAGACTGGACAGTCCAAACCGCGATCTGAAAACTTGCCACTTTTACCCTAGAAAAATCTCTTCTAGGACTTTCTTACGGTATCACTAAATTCAACCTATACCATCAAACCATCACCTCCAGTTTCAAACTTTTAGATTGATCCAGTTTTGACTGAACGCTGACTTTGAGGGCAGTAGTTCTTTATATAGGCCACCTCAATGCCCATATTCACTTTCTTCAGCAACACACACTTGCTTTAAAATCACAATAAACTTTGGTAACAAGTCATCTCCAAACATTCTTATGATGCCACTACTTCCTCTCCATGTGGTCATCAATTATACCCAGCAACTACAGAGGCGGCCCACCATAATTCCTGGAGTGTGGCAGCTTGGAACTTTCAGTACTAATTCATTCTGCATTAGAGCTTAGCAGTAAAAAATCTTGACTCCCGGCACGGAGAAGTAAATTATTCTTGGAGTACTATTCTTAGATGCTTTGAGTTTAATTACCTTGTAATTTCCAGGTCATGTTATTACCATGAAGTTACATGATTTTGCAAATTTATTTACAGCCTATAAAACGAAAATGACTTTGGAAATGAATGTTGCTAAATTGGCTCCTTGTAAATAGTTCTTCTGTTGTTGTTTAAAAAGAAACAAAAATCTTTCCTCTGGGAAAATGTGGCCTGCTCAGATGTCTAATCTTTTAAAACTCAAGGATCAGAATCTTGAGTGAAAGATGTGAGGTCATTCAAACAGGAGTCAGGGATCTCTGCATGGTCAGGCAGGCAGGCAGGTGACAGGCAGCAAGAAGACCAGTAAGACAAAGGGGGTAGGATCTAAAAAGAATGGTAGTATCAGGGCCAGAAATTTGGTAAAAGTCTGAAATATTGGTACTATTTAGGATCCAAGGGCCAGTGGTTTATAAGCAATTGACAAGTTTTGTTCAATGGAAATTAATAAAGGTGAGGGATGACCTGAATATTGCACTTGGTAGACACTATTCTATTCTGTCCACGGTATGTTTGTATGACCAATAAAGTGAGGCACGATTGGTCTGTAGGGGGAGTCAAGACTGTTTCCTTCCTTTCTCATCCCTACCTGATCTGATTCCTACCTTTCTAGGATCAGTAGCAAGAAACTTAGGGCCACCCAAGAAGGGAAGAATTGCTGAAATTTAAAGATGTTGATGGGCCTACTTTCAGAGGGGATAAAGGTCATGTCCTATGTGGGCCTGGTCTCTCTTCTCTTTCTTCCTTGCTCCCCCAGAGGGATGGTAAGAGCCTAAAGCTCTTCCTGCAGGGCCTGCCCTTTCTTGGTCCCTCCTTAGATGCTCTCTTTCCTTCCTGTTCAGTGGCTTTGGAAGGGAACCTAGTCCAGCTTGATCTGGCAACACTGCCCATTGCTGGTAGTCATTGGACATCACTTATCTCATGGTGAGTGAACCAGAGTCTTTGAGCATTTGGGGACATGGTACAGAGGGTCAGAGCCATCCTCACAACCTGCTTTATCTGAGGCTGATTGGGCCTAACCCGCTTTGGAGAAAGGAGACTTCTATTTGGTCAAACTGTGTTACTAACACTCTGCCTTGGCATTTAGGTTCAAATACAATAATACCTAGTTACCCTGTCACTGGTAACTGTTCCTAGGCATGTATCTCTCTGGAGGACCTCGTGGGGAGAATGGCTGGCTGGCCCAAGGCAGAATTTGTATGTTTCTTGGGTCCCTGGCCACAGGAACGACATGTAGCACTTCAGACCATCCCAAAGTCCAACAGCCACTGACTGAGGGTCAGTATATGGGTAGAAGGTCAATTTCTTTGAAAAGATGGACTGTTTTTCTCAATCTGTATTCTTTCTCTAGGGATCTTTTCCCCCATCCTGTGCCTTTCCCTTCTCTCTACTTATTCCCTCAGCAACTTATCTACTACTTTTCCCCCAAAAAGCTACTGCTTACTCCACATTATTTCCTCTTTATCACCCCTTGACTTCCAGCCTGTACTTCATTGCTAATGGTCCCACAAGTTTCTTTCCTCCTAAATAATATCAGGGAATACTCAAACAGAACATTTTACTGCCTATTAAAGAAAAATGGATGTGCTAATCTATGAGTAAAATGAGTTCATCATCAGCCAACAACTGATTATCTTCTGACTGATACTGACCATTTTGATGCCTAAAATTCCTAAAAAGGGTTCCCAGGTCGTAAACTTTGGCATTTTCACTTTCAGTGACCTTTGAAGAAGGCAACTCTTGCTTTTAAATGGCATTACATATTAAAAAAAGTTTCTAAATGTTTAAAAGGTGAAATTATGGGATCCATATGTTGCCAAATAATAATTTAAAATGAATAAATATTTTATGCATATTGTTCTATTTACTTTTGGCCTGCATTCCAGAAACAGTAAGCACTCAGTATACATATTAACTGCTGGAACCAAAAACGCATGACATATTTAGCAGCTTGATGTTTTATTAACGTTAAGCCAGCTGGTGGCAGTTTGGTAACTGAAGTTATATCCCAACTCCCTAAAAAGGCTGTTACATTGCACTGCACTGGAGGCAAAACAAACAAACAAACAAACAAACAAACAAAAACCCATCATGTGGATTTACGCTACAGGCAGCAGTTACCTAATTCTTGTTAAACTTCAGGCTAGAATTTTATTTGGGGGCTAAGTTTCACACAGCACTGCCTATAGATTTTGCAATTTCTGCACTTCTGAAAACTAATTTTTAATAAACATAAGATTATGTTCAGCTAAAGAAAAGTGTAAATTCACTGCCTCTCTATTTTGTAGTAATTATTGTTACTAAAGACCTCAGCTATAGTTACCAAAGATAAATCTAAATATGGAATGATAGCAATTATGACTGGACAGTGTCCCTCAAGGACTGAGGAGGTAACATCTTCTCAGCAAAATAAAAGCTGTTATGATAGTGAATAAACTATGCTCTCTTCCATTAAATCGAGCCTCTCCCCTTTTTAAAGATTTGTTTATTTGAGAGGAGAGTGAGCATGAGTGGGGGGAAAGGGCAGAGGGAGAGGGAGAGAAATCCTCAAGCAGAATCCCCACTGAACATGGATCCTGATGTGGGGCTTGATTCTGGGACCCTGAGATCATGACCTGAGCCGAAACCAAGAGTAGGACACTCAACCGACTGAGCCACCCAGGCACCCCAATCAAGCCCCTTTTAATTTAACAAATACATGTAATCATTCCATTATCTTGATTTGGTATGTTTATATAAGTACTATAGGATTACAGGTGAGAAGCAACTAACTTTGCCTAGTGAGCTGAATGCAGACATGAGGTGATGTTAATGGTTAATGAAAGACCTCAGAGAGGAGGTGATACTAAGGCTGAATCATGAGAAATGGTTGAAGATTGCCAGGTGAAGAGCAAGGAAAAGAAACATGTACCACCTATACCAAACAAGGGGAGGGGACAGGGTCTATACAAATGTTAGAGTACTCTATTAGAAACATCTATAAACATCCCCAGTTCATGGTCTCTTCTAATGAGTCTGTCCCCACCTCAGCTCCTGGAAAGGGTGGTTGTGTATGCCTGCAAATGGCTCAGCTCATTCTGATTGGATCAAAGATGGATACCTTACCCAATACATGGTTGCTAAGTAACCAGTCAGATGGTCTTCAGAGAACTTGAACTAACGGACCAGAGATAATTAAGCTGAAAAGTTCAGACAAGGGCAGCCATATTGAGCCATCTGTGGTGACTATATGAGGTCATGTGCAAGGCAAGAAAGGAGAGGAAGCTGGTCCAGAGATAAGCAAGAATTGAACAGACTCATGCAAAAAGGCAGTGATGAAAGAACCACATGTATTTTGTTTCCTGTCTTTTGTATTAGTCAAAACACACCAGGTTACTTTATAGCAGGGGATGGCAGACTACAGCCTTTGGGACAATCTCGCCTAGGGTCTGTTTTTGGATAGCCTGAATTAAGAATTGTTTTTACAATTTTAAGGATCATAGAGAAGGAAAAGGAGAAGAATCAGCTATCTACGTGGTCTGCAAAGCTTTTACAGAAAAAGTCTGCCAATCCTGCATATAGTTATAACTATCACCAAAACTTAGATGCTTATAACAAGATGTTGCCCATCACCTTGGAGTTTTGCTCCAAGTCTCCTTACTCAGGGAAGAAGACTGATAGAACAGCCACCATGCTGAGCACCCTCAAACCCTGTGGAAAGTCTTGCAACAATGATTAAATGTTCCAGTCTGGAAGGGGCCCACATCACAACCGTGCAAAACACATTGGCCAGAACTACTCAGACAGACCCATTTCGACACCAGGGGAAATACAATGCCACCATGTACTATGAAGGTAGAGGACTGAAAATATTTGATAAGCAGCGCTGAAGACTAAAACAGATGTTGAAAATTGTTGTGTCCACACCTGAACTATTTTCAGTCAGGTTCTGTTCCTTAGAATGACAAGATCCTTGAATACAGAGAAAGTGCAGGAGAGGAGCTATAAAGTCAGGTAGGAGTCAGATCAGGAAGGGTCTTGTACGCCATGCTAAAAAGTTAATAGTTTCTTTTTTTCTGTGTTCAATGGCAAGTCTTAATGGATTTCAGTTAATAGGAAAATGGACAACTATTGGTTTTAACCAAGGAGTTAGAGGATTAGACCAGGATTTTAGAAATATCATTCTAGCCACCACATGGAAATAAAAATGGAAAGATTTATTAAGTAAATTAATGAGTCAGAACGGAGGCCCAGTTGGGAACCTACTGCAGTGAACAAGGCAGGAGTAAATGTGGATCTGAAATTAAGCTGCATGCAGGCGAATGAGCAAGACACCTAGACCGAAACAAAAGCATAAGAAGGGTTTATAAGACTTGTTGTCAAGGAAAGTGGGAAGCAGTAACGAGTGGGGAAACCTTGGACAAATAAGTGAGTGTTAAGACTAATTAATTTAGATAGGAGGATAGAAGAGAAAATAGTTCACAGGCCCTGTCCGTCATACATGGTCTCTGAAGATTCTAAGATTAACTTCCGACCTAATAACCTGACTACATTCCTCTTTCCTTGAACTTTCATTTCTAGGTCTGTAAGGAGTAAACTTCAAATCCTTTCTTACCATTCAAACTGTGATACTCCAGGGGTGCTTCTCATGTTTCTTGATTTCTTACGTGTCGGCGGATAGCATTTCTAGATTTCTATATGGCAATCCACCATTTGAAATGAATTGTGGCGCACAGCCACAAACCCATTGATTTATTTCTTCAGTGCATCCTGACCACTAGGGCCTCAGTTGCTTGTCAGGAAATCGGGCATGTGAGAATGGAAAAAGTTTACTTTGTGGCAGCTTAGCTCATATTTCTCTCCGGAATAAAGTGGAGATGAAGTTTAATGTTTAACGGTAGCTAATTAAACAAGTTAAAGTATAGGAGGCAGATGGAAACATAGATGATTAAAATAAAACAGACTGAACACAGTTCTTTTGGGATATGCTAACGATGCAGGCTTACGCAATGGAAATCAGAGGCACAATTCGTGGGAAGCAACTGATCTCAGATGCCTATACAGGAACGGATGGAAATGCATTAATGTACCATTATTGTGGCAATTTCCATAGTTCACTGAACTATGTACTACTAATGAGGGTCAAAACATTGAACATGTTGTTTAATGTCACTGAACACATGTATTATAATGTAATGTCAATAAACCATGTATTGCATATATTCTTTAGTGTTTCCAGACTTCGTGGCCCTCTGTTCGTGAGCTATATTGGTGATATCACTCACATGTCATTTCCCTTTGGTGCCTGTGCTGATCATTTGTCTGGTTGCTCTCAGATCCATTCCTACACTTTCTCTGTCCTGCTTTGTACCACAGGAAGTGGGTGGCTGAAAACTACAATTCCCAGGCTCCTTTGCTAACTGGTTTCTGGCCAAGTTCATCCAATGGGAGGCAATGTTGACAGACAGGAGGGCAGGAAGAAAGGAGCAGCCAGGATATTTCCCCCTCTTGCTCTCTGTTTCAGGCAGCATCTTGTCAGTGGCTGTATGTCTGGCATGTTCCAAGTTCTTGCTAGATACATATTCCCTCTGTGCTCCTCCCTCCCTTTGGGAAAACTCTGTGTTAGCCCTAGCTCACAGGGAGTAGCTCCTTCTCCAGACTCCACATTTCACCTGACAGTCCCAGCCACAGAGTCCCTTGGGCTAGCTCCTTCTCCAGCTTCCAGCTCCACCCAGGCCTCCCCACTCCTGAATTCTAACACCATCCCCTCTCCTACTCTCTCCTGATCTAACCATAGCAGCACCTTCCTGCAACTGTTAAATTCTGGGCTAGCCCACCTTTCCCTGTTCACTCTCAGTTCTTCCAACACCTCCATAACTAGATCAGCTATACTGACATGTAACTGACAAATGAAATTGTCGTGTATTCAAATTATAATATATGTAAATATATTAAATATATGTAATGTATTTAAAGTGTGCAGTGTGGCTATGTGGAAAGATTCCCACAACAGAGTTCATTAACCCTAGATCCCTATCTTCAACCCCTTCTATTGAGTACCTGGCAAGGGTTCTCTACATGGCCCATGAACATGGACCACAGCATGCACGAGAGTTCTCTACATGGTCCATGAACATGGACCACAGCATGCACGAGAGTTCTCTACATGGTCCATGAACATGGACCACAGCATGCACGAGAGTTCTCTACATGGTCCATGAATATGGACCACAGCATGCACGAGAGCTTCCAATGGACATCTAGAGTTAGAAGGCTAAGTCATTGACACAGGCATAAAAGGACATGAATCTGAGTTAGGCTGTGCTGGGAAAGACTGAACTTCAGAGGATCTCTTGTTGAATGGATACTTCAGAAGAAAGATGAGAAAAGGCCCTGGATGGGCTCTTTTTCCACTTCCTGCCCCAGGCTCCTCCAGCTTTTGATATTCTCAGGGTGCAAAATCTTGAGCAATAATGGAAAACCCATTAACAATCCTATATTCCACATCCTCATACTAAAACACACCCTAAGAGAAAACTTGGCTGCTTCCTCTGAGAATAAACTTGAAAAAAGGAGAGATATTAATAGATTAATAAATTATTGAGAGCTAAATCAGTGTGTAAACAGCATCCCTTAAAAGCAATCTTCTGACGACTTTTGTAGGACTGAAAAATGAGCTTATCTAACCTCAGTTAAGTTGTGTGACTCTGGATATGTTTGACTTTTTTTCCCCCCAGACAGGAGAGAGCAACATGTTTTGTTGGGTTATAACATCTAGGCAATCAGAGGGCTTATAATATCTAGGCAATGTGAAAGCAGAACATGAACAAAGAGACAATGGCGCCTAAAATTTAAACTTACAAGCTCATGAGTTTGGATGAGCTTGGGTTTGGATCTTAGCTCTTCTGCTTGCTAATGGTATGACCTTGGGCAAGTTACTTGAATGTCTGTGACTCCGTTTTCTTAACTGTGAAATGGGGATTATAGCACCTATCTCACTGAACAGTTGTGCAGCTTAAATGAGATAAATGCCCTAAAGTATTATCAAAATACCATGTCTGATTCTCAGCAAGATCTAAGGAAAAAGAGCTGGAGAAACAGGAAGGTTTAGTGTCAGTGATTCCTAACCCTTGGAATGAGTAAGAATCATTGAGAGAGTTTGTTAAAAAGATAGAATGTTGGGCCCTGACCCCCAAAATTCTGATTCAAAAGGTCTGAAGGTGAACTCTAAAAATATGAAATTTTAGTAGATTCATAACCCAGGAGATTTGAATGCTTATGGACCACAGATCTCACTATGAGAAACACTCTCATTTTTCCTTCATTCTCTACCCATTTGCAACATTTCCTTTGAATCCACCATTTTCTTTACATTAGTGATTTATCTGAATTCTAAAGTTGTTTTCTTAATATATCATGGTAGTCAGGAAAACAGAACAGAATTCAGACAGCCTGGACATTAATAATGGGTAAGCTGCTTAATGACCATGTAGCTTTGGTCAAGTCACTTCCTCACTTGAAACCTTAGTTTCCTGATCTTAGAAATCAGAAATAATACTCGTCCTATTTATCTGTCAGGGCTGCTAAAAGGAGCAATGGAGAAAAAGATATGAGAGCATTTTTTAAACTAGAAGGCACTATACCAATGTGAGTTATTATATGGAGCCAGTTTGTTAAACTCAATTTCCTGAGTTATAAACATGAAAGAGTTTCATTTTTTTCTCAATTTCCTGAGTTATAAACATGAGAGAGTTTCATTTTTTCTTTATTTGTTACTAACTGTGCTTTGTCAAATCTCACCTTTCTCACTATAGAGAAGCTCTTTTAATATCTCTCATTTCAATCCCATGACCCTTCAGTCATTTTTAATTATTGAACCAGTCTTACATAATTTGAGATTCAGTCTTTCCTATCTTCAACCCAATATTCTATTCAGCTCGAAGGGTTTTCTTCTCCCCCACCACAGGCTTAGACTTGGGGACTAGAAATTTGGAGTGAAGCGGGTATGTGCTCCCACACCTTGCATCCCATCCCAAACCCTGCCTTTGCTCATCTGCTCTGGGGCAGGATAGGAGATAAACTAATGTTTGTGTATGTCCTTCTATCGCAGCACCATGATGAATTGGCTGTTCTCTTTATGGGTAGTAATGACTGTTTCTGAATGTTAGTGTCCCTTTGCCACGTTGACTAGATTACTCTTTCCTTTCTCTGTCTCATGAAAGGTGATAGTGCATGGTCTGAAGAGTCACTGTATGCTGTGCAGACTCCAAAAGGCCAGCTAGGTGAGACACTCAATCCCAATACCCCCTTCCTTGCTATTGATTATTTCTCACCATATTTGCCCATATTTCCTTGCTGGTGCCATCAAGTTACATCCCTTTGACACAGCTGGTTTACCCTATATGTAGGTAGTCTCCACTAAATCTGAACACCCCATTTTCATCTTTTCTCTACACCTCAGTTCTGGTGGCCCATGGGCATAGATCAGCTCTATCTTACAGACAGACTACCTCTACTAACTGTCTAACTTTATTCTCCAGTAATGCCCTTTCCCTCACATTGAGAACAAGTGTAAGCTGTGAGTCTGATTGTTTGAGATATAACCAAGTGCTGAATAGGATGCTTCTCTTCCTTCTCACAAAACTTAGAAACTTCCTAATGTGATTTGCTCAGTGGAAAGAAACTAATCTGAAATGGCTACATACTATTTGATTCCAGTTATATGACATTTTGAAAAAGCAAAACTATAGAGACAGTGAAAATATCAGTGGTTGTCAGGGGCTCAAGGATTGGGGGACAGGAATAAATAAGTGGAGTAAGGAGATTTTTTGGTCAGTGAAACTATTCTGTATGATACTGTAATGGAGGATACAGAGCAATGTATTTGTCAGAATGTTTAGAACCGTACAACCCAGAACTCTAATGGAAACTATGGTTTCTAATTAGTAATAATGTGTCAATTTTGGTTCATCAATTGTAACAGATGTAGCACACTGATGCAGGATGTTAATAATATGGAAACTGGGCAGGAAAGGTATATGAGAATTCTCTGTACATTCTGGACAATTTTCTGTAAACTTAAAACTTCCCTAAAGAATAAAGTATAATTTTTTTAAAAAACAATAAGGCAATGATGATCAACTTGTCATTATTTTATATAGGAGTTCTTGAAAAGTGTTACTTGGTATGTTTGGGGAGGAAAAAGTCAGCAAATAGTGCTAGTGGTGGAGTTGAAATGAAGTATTTTGCATGTTATGAGAGAGCCATGCTGGCATCAGGAATTCCTGGCTCTGCCATCTTGCTGGCTGTGGGACCTTGGGCAGGTTAATTAATCATGCTGGGTTTATATTTCCTGTCTCTAAATTGGAGCTAATAACAGAAGACTCAGAGAGTTGCCATGAAAATCAGATGAGAGAATATATGAAAAGTTCTAAGCATTGTGACTGGCTTAAAAAGTGGCAGAGATGATGGTCATGAAGATGGTGCCTAGAGAAAGAAGGATAGGAAGAAGAGAAGGAAGAAATAACTGACTTGAGGGTAAAAGAGAGCTTCGGAATATTGTAGGTTTTTTATATTTAATTACGATCATTACCACCGTCAGCAACCTAAGACTCTCAATTCAAATATAACCCTATGGGTGAAGAAAATGATAGGAAAAATGTAGAATCTATAAAAATCATTTCAAATTGTGTATGAACCATATTGAAATTCCTCCCTTGCATAGCAGAGAGGGAAAAATCCACTTAACTAAGCCTTAGGTAAAAAGAAAGATAAAACTCTGAGTATTTTCCCAGATGAAATAAGTTTTAGGGGAAAGTTGATATTTTGCCTCAGTTTCCACCTTTACATTCACTTACAATAGCCCTGAAGAAGAGTTAAAATCTAATGAGGACATATCAGAGTTTACATGGTTTTTGGTTTGTTTGTTTTTTGTCTTTTTAAGAATTCTACTTGATTCTTCTACAACTTACTTTCCTCCTTGATCCGAATGATATACCAAATAGGAGCCGAGGAGCCAGGTAGAATGTCCCAGTTTCCACAGCAAGGGCTGAAAGCTTTAATTGTCTTAAATGAAGAGTCCTGTGCCCTGGATTTGCTGGAGAACCTCTATTTTAAGCGACTCCTCTTATTATTCTGTTTCAGGGACTCTTTTTCAAAGCCCCGATTTTGCCTGGATGCCAAACTGCAGGAAGTCATATGATTTGGGGCTGCATCAGGTCTAATATTTAAAATGCCAGAGAAGACTTGGCATTTTAATAGAGAAGACCTAGAAACGCATTACCTCATTTGACTAGGGATAAAACTGAGGCCCAGAGTTGGTGCATAGTTCACTCCAAGCCCACAGTTAGTATTTGATAAGCCAAGATTTATACCCAGGTCTGTGTGATTTCAGAGATCACACCTTTCACTACACATTTTAATTTCTGGGTTCTTGAGCCCAACACCCAGTGGTTCAGTCTTTGGGATGAATCCCATTCCAAAAGCACAATTCAGTGGGCAAAATTAATTTAAAGAGAATCCCATTCTTTGCTTAAATCTATCACATAGTCCCAAAACCTCCTTCCTCTCCTACACTCACTGCTAACAACTGTCCTGCAGGGACCCGTCAAACTATACTCCCAACTACTCCTTCATCCCAGGCCAAAGTGCTTCATTTTATTCTCCTCACTCACTTTGGTTAAGTAGGTCAGCTCACCTCTGCAAGCTGAAACCTTTATGCTTTCTTTCCTTCTTCCCATTTCCCTCTCTACTCCAAACCCACCCATTCAGCCCTGTTCTTCCAACTCTGTATTCTTAAAGCTCATGGAACCTGTCTGTGAAGTCAGATCTTCCCTAAGCAAAACCCACCTTAGAACCCTTTAATTTAAACAAACGTGGGGAGGAGAAAAGAGTGGAACAATTCTCAAACTGTAAATGCTAATATTTTGCCTTTCTTCACACTTGTGAGACCTCCCAAGTCAGGTCCTATATCCCACTCATTTCTAAATCTCTCAGGCAGTTTCTGGTTGCTATCCTAGATTATAATGCAAGGGACAATCTCACTTCTAACATTATGTATTCAGACTTTTGTGGTAAGGCTTTGTACCCACAGAAATTTAGGAAACTCTTGTTTCCAACAATTACAACTCTGGGACATGCATTAAATTTTTAATCAGCCATTATAGCAGATAATATTTTCTAAACCTGGCTGCAATAATATATATCCCACTCCATGTGCTTGTCTTACAATGTGACTTTGATATTCTTCCATTAGGAGGTAGGGTTGATGTTCTCTCCCCTAGAACCAGCACAGACTTTTTAAAGTGCCTCAACCAACAGATTATGGTGAAAGTGTCAGTGACATCCAAGGCTAGAACATAAAAGGCATTGCAATTTCCACCTTTCTCTTGGATCACTCACACTGGGAAAGCTAGCTGCCATGGATTGAGAATATTGAAGCAGCCCTGCAGAGAGAAACTGGAGCCCCTGGCCTACAGCCAGCACCAAATTGCCATGCATGTGAATGACACATCTTGGAACTGAGTCCTTCAGCCGCAGTCAAGCCTACACATGACTGTAGACCTGGCCAATGTAAGAATGCAACTACATGAGAAACTCGATGGAGAACCATCCCTCTGCTCCCTTTCCAAATATCTGACCAACAGAAATTGGGAGAGATAATACATCAATATTGCTGATTAAGTCACTAGATTTTGGGTTGATTTTATGCAGCAATAAATAAGTAACACAACCTTTACTGCCTAATTTTAAATTTGTCCCAGCATTGAGTAAGTCAATCCAGGCTAATTTTAATGTAGCTTTCAGGGAAGGAAGAATTTTTTTAAAAATTAAGGCCAGAATGGCGGCGGGGGGGGGGGGGGTTCTTATTGCCCCAAGGAAACAGGGTATACTAGGATCAGAGAAAAGTGCTGCAAGAAGATGAGTACATTTAGAAAATAAAACTGTTTCTCAGCCTTGTCTAAGAGAGTGCCTGAATTGAAATAATTGCTGTGGCTGAATCCTAATTCTCTGGATGAAGAAGAACATTTGATGATGGGGGTAAGAATTGAAATCTTTCTCACTGGAGCCTTAAATAAACCCTGTATCACCCAGGGATCATACTATCCATCCTCTGTGACTTCTTTCCTGTGCTGGAAGAAAAATCCATCCACCAGGTATGGGCAAAAGGGGCTTCTGAAAGCCTAGTGTTAAAGAATTCTAGGAGCCTCGCAATAACCTGGTGGTGACTTCAAGGTCAGAGAGGCACTGATGTCTCTTTGGGGGAACACAGGCTGGGCTGACAACCATCGAGAGATGTATTAGTGAAGTAGGCATATAATATGCTGTCCAGAAGGCTCAGACAGGCTAGGGAAAATGCATGATTTTCCAAATAAGCCATTTATTTCCCTCCTTTGACCCAAAACAGCAAACAGCTGTTTGGGAAAGATTCATTTTGAAATATGTTTCTGAGTCAGCTTGGCCCTTTTTTTTTTTAATTTTTATTGTTATGTTAATCACCATATATTACAACATTAGTTTTTGGTGTAGTGTTCCATGATTCATTGTTTGCATATAACAACCAGTGCTCCATGCAGTATGTGCCCTCCTTAATACCCATCAGCAGGCTAACCCATCCCCCCCACCCCCCTCCCCTCTAGAACTCTCAGTTTGTTTCTCAGAGTCCATAGTCTCTCATGGTTCGTTTCCCCCTCCGATTTCCCCCCCTTCATTCCTCCCCTCCTGCTATCTTCTTCTTTTTTTTTTTTTGAAGATTTTTTATTGTTATGTTAATCCCCATACATTACATCATTAGTTTTAGATGTAGTGTTCCATGATTCATTGTTTGTGCATAACACCCAGTGCTCCATGCAGAACATGCCCTCCTCAATACCCATCACCAGGCTAACCCATCCTCCCCCCCCCAGAACCCTCAGTTTGTTTTTCAGAGTCCATCATCCCTCATGGTTCGTCTACCCCTCCAATTTCCCCCCCTCATTCTTCCCCTCCTGCTATCTTCTTCTTCTTTTTTTTTTTTTTCCTTGACATATATTACCAAAGGCAAGAGAAGCAAGGGCAAAAATGAACTATTGGGACTTCATCAAGATAAAAAGCTTTTGCAAAGCAAAGGAAACAGTCAACAAAACCAATAGACAACCGACAGAATGGGAGAAGATATTTGCAAATGACATATCAGATAAAGGGCTAGTATCCAAAATCTATAAAGAACTTATCAAACTCAACACCCAAAGAACAAAGAATCCAATCAAGAAATGGGCAGAAGACATGAACAGACATTTTTCCAAAGAAGACATCTAAATGGCCAACAGACACATGAAAAAGAGCTTGGCCCTTTTTATCTGCAAGGAAATAAGGGTCATTTAGCTTTCCTCAAGACATGGGGGTTATTATAAGAATAAATATGAAAATAAGCAAGACAGTTTAATATATAAGACTTTGTTTGCTTCTTGACACAAAGATACATGAAACATCACATTCCTTAATTTTTCTAAATCACACATCTAGTACCACCTTCTCCATGCCCCACCAGCATGTGGGTGGATAATCTTAATTCTTTTGGAGAAATGGATGAATAAGAACTCTGGAATCTATGGAAGTTCAGTAAGCTTGGGAAAGAGCCTCTAATATTCATAGTCCATTGTGGGTAGCCAGTTAGGATTTTCATTGACAAAGTTCTTATAATTCATTCAGAGTTGCTCCTGTATCCACTCTCTTTAATATTTTAGCTCTCAAGTTCACAGCATATAGTGCCCCCTCTCCAGACATGAAAAATGCCACCATTATCACAAGTGTGCTTCTCATAGAGGCTATGTGGGAGAGGATGCTCCCTCCCCTATCAGCCCAAAGAAGAGGAGTGCAACTCGTGTTCATTGACTTCAGCGTTCAACCCCTGAAAGCCTGTCCTTTCGACAGTGGCATACCAAATGTAGCTGAGGAGTATACTCAGTCCCAGGACAGGTAACAAGATGCCTTGTCTATAAAAAATGTGAAAACAATAATAAAACACACAAGTTTGCTTTTTTATTGTCTCATAGCAGGCAATTTAAAAACACTCATCTGTGCCAAAAGGCAGACCACCCCAATTCTCATCCTTGAAAGGCCACTGTTCTTGAACAAGCAAGTGTTATGTCCCAGTGAGCCTATGTTTGGAAAAAAAAGCCCTCTTACTTGTCTCCTACCACAACAGACATTTCAACCTTTTGAACACAAAGAGCCTTATAACCTGGTATATGGGAAGAACAAGAACTATAATTTGCCTAGGCTCATGGGAATGAGGATCTGAGTAATCCAGTTAACCCTCATTATTCTTGTTGCCTGGAGCTTTCCCACTGGGTTGCCTTTGAGTCAGGTGCCACCTCTGGCCCAGTCAGTGGTGGGGTAGGGTTATAAGATGCCCTAACACTGATTTAGGTGGAAGGAACCTCATTCAATTGGGGTGTAGGCATGGTAGGTATTAAAAGATTTAGCTTATACAAAAACAAAAACAAAAACCTCAATCTGTTGGGTGTCTTTCAAAGTAGGGAATTCAGGGAAAAGTGATGGGGGCATTTTAGAATGATATACCACATAAGGTCTCTGAATTGCCTTCCTGTGTGGTCCAGAGAGTTGAATAAGATCATGTGAGGTCAGCATCCAGAACTAAATACCTGCCTTAGGAGGAAACCTTTTCCTGTCCCTTAACTTCTCTACCTGGAAAGGAAAATTAATACCATCAAGATAAGTCCCTAGAGTATGTCTGAAGAGATAATACAAAAGGAGTAGTGACTTCAGGGGTAGAGGATACTTATCTATTTCATAGCTTAAGGCACATAGTTTATTTCATAGTGGTCACTAGCTTAAGTACCACTGAGTAAGGAGAAAAGTATGAATTTAAAGCAGTGCTACTCAAAGTGTGGTCCACGAACCAGCATCATCAGCATCAACTGGGAACTTGTTAGAAACAACCTTTGTTGTTTTAACAAAATGAGAATTTGGAGCTGTTTATTACTGAAGCGTATCTAGGCTATCCTGACCTGTAAAACTATAAATCAAGACTTGAGGCATGGATCAAAACCCATGCTTAAAGAAAATGTTTGGCTCTAGATGCTTACAAAGGAAAAGAAGAAAGGCTGAAAATTAATGGGCTAAGCAACACGTTAAAGGAATTAGAAAAAGAATGACCACACAGACTCAAGGGAAGTGGAAGGAAAAGAATTCTTTGAGTGAAATAAAAACACAACGCTCAATTAGAGATAATCCATTAAGCCAAAGTCAGTTATTTGAAAACACTAGTAAAAGTCAACAAATCACTACTAAGGCTGAATGAGAGACAGAGGAGGCACAAATCTGAAAAAAGTCATTTGGAATGGAGAGGGGCTAAAACCAAGGGGGCAAAAACTCTAAAAAATAACTAAAATCTCAGTGACCTAAAAACATTCTAGTCAGAGACCAGTGTGGGTCAGTTGGCTTTCCTTGGTGGCTCCCCTCCAAATGGTGACAAAGATTGCATAACTGACCCCACTGATAATCAGTAGGAGCAGGCAAATGCCACCAGGAGCAGTCAGGACTAGAATGGATGTGAACTGTGCATCTGGACTTTCAGAATTCTAGACAACTAGTTTTTGGGGCTTGCTCTCATCATTTCATTAATCTGGAAGCAATGTGATCCCACACTTCATGTGCTTGAATTTTTTGGATCACATGTATTGGTTATGACGGGGTTGTGCTGTATTATTGGAAAAAAGTAAGTCACAAAAGTACTTGCAGTATGTTACCATTTTATAGGGTGTAAAGATAACTAAAATGAAATACCAAATTGTTTAGAAATGTAAACAAATGTAGTAATACTATTTGTAAAAAGCAGAGGAATAAGAATCACAAAATTTAGGATAGTAGTTAGCTCTGGGGCTATCTACATGTGAATTTCATGGTATTAGTACTATTCTGGTGCTTGAGTTGGATAGTGCATTCTCAGTATCATTTTGTTATTGTATTTTATGTCTTATTGTATTACATATATATTATTTTGTATGTATTAAATACTCCCTCTAATTACCCTCAGTTTCCACTTGAATTTTTTAGACCTTAGCATCTCATTCCTCAGCTTTCCCATTTATGACATGGGAATTAGAAAATAGCTTCTACCTCCTTCACTGGAGAGTATAAGAATAAATGAATATTTTGAGGACTTAGTGCAAAAGTTTCTCTCTATTCCAATTTTCTTGTCTTCTCCCAAAAGAGTCAGGCTTAGGACAGTTGAAAAAGGTCAAAAGAAAACTGAGAGATGGTGTGTTCCTGTTTTAATGTAGTCGCATGCTTAATGATCTTATGATCCTCACACAGCATAGGATTTCCACACTCCGGTCCCATTTTGCAAAGGTGGGCAGCCCCTGGGCTTAGTCACAGATGAAAATTCATTAAAGAAGTTTCTAGTATTCACAGGAGAAGGGAGCTGTGGGGCAAGAGAAGAAGAAGGAAAGAAATAGGAAGAAGATAGAAGGGCAATCCAGGACCAGGAAGAGAAGAAAAGCAAGACCAAATGGCTTTAATGGCTCCGTTTTCCTCCTGTGGGCTCCAGGATGTCTTGAGAAGCTGAAACACACATTCATTCACCTTCTAATTCTACTTGTCCAGCCAAGAACTGGTGATTCCTTTAAGTAACAAGCACATCCTCTGTAGCAATGACCTGGACTCACTAACTTGTGTCCAGAGATCTGTCTCTCTACTGCCAAGAATAAACTTCAGAGACTCCAGAGAATGAAATGATTTTTTTTTTTTTAAAGATTTTATTTATTTATTTGACAGAGAGATAGAGAACACAAGTAGGCAGAGAGAGAGGGAGAAGCAGGCTCCCCGCAGAGCAGGGAGCCTGATGCGGGACTCGATCCCAGGACCCTGGGATCATGACCTGAGCCGAAGGCAGCCGCTCAACCGACTGAGCCACCCAGGTGCCCCCAAATGATTTTTTTTTTAATATTAACACACAAAAATAGGAAACAATCCCAGTGCATATTTTCCAGCTAATTCTAATACAGAGAGTTAATAAGCAGTAATAGTTTTATTAAGCTAGAGCAGTTGGGCAGTATTTATTCATCTGAAACAGCCTAAGAAATGTAAATGATGAAACAAAAGACATTGCAGATTGGGGGCAATAAACAAGCAGCCAGTGAGGCTGAGTGGAGCTTTTCAAAGAAACCATAAAATGTACCCAAATGCATAGGAGGACAATTAAAGATCAAAAGGAAATTATCATATTCAAGCAGCTCTGCTGTACAGACTCGACTCTCCTGGACTTTGAGAGAAAAGCAGTCAGTGGTAATAATTAAGAAAGCCTGCACTTGTTTTTTTAATAAATATTTCATGATGTGTCATCTGCTTCCAAGAGGAGCCATAACACGCCACAGCCACTGCATACTTAGCAGTTGTGGAATGACAAAAACTGGGCTAATTATGCTAAGATCATACAAATTTAGAACTGAAGGCAGGGGAAGCTGACAGGCCATGTCAAGGGCTATGAATTTGGGTTATACACAGAACCCCAGGAGTTAGCAGTGTCAGCTTATTATGTGCCAGGCACCCTGGCAGGTCTTACTCACTGAAGCACCCTTGAAGAGAGTTCTAAAAAACGCTTTTTGGCAAGAACAGCACTTCCGTGGCTTTCAGGAATACATGGACCCAAGCCAGAAGGGCCTGAACCCCGCCTGTCACCATCTCAGAGAGACCTTCAGTCTCAGCCTGCAAACACTACTACCTGTTTCAACCTCTTGGAGCACAAGCAATTTCTTAATCTCCAGGAGGTTTGGTTTCCTTTATTCATTGATTCCAGAAATATGTATTGGGCACCTACTAAGTATTAGGCACTGCTCTGGACACTGGGGACATAGCCATGAGCAAAAAGGACGTGTTCGCCCTTGTGGCATTCTCCTTCTAGAGGGAAAGACAGACTGTAGACAAAGGAAATATGTAATGTTTTAGGCAATGCTGTGTGCTAAGGAGGGAAGGGTTTGGAAGTGATGGAGTAGAGCGTTTTAGGGTTGGTTCTCTAGAAAGAGGAGACAGGAGAGGCCTCACAGAGAATGTTTGAGACAAGCCTGAAGGAAGCGAGGGAAGGAGTCATGTGGATACGTGAGAGCAGAAAATTCCAGCCAGAGAGAGCAGCAAGCACAGAGGTTATGAGAAGCATATGTACTGGTATATTGGAGAATCAGCCAGGCTGTAAGGAGGCTAGAGGATGATCAAGGAGGGCAAGGTTGGTAGGAGATGAGGTCAGAGGGGCCATGAGGCGGCAGCAGATCATACCAGTCCTCATAGACCATGTGAGGACTTGGATTTCCCTCTGAAAAAATGGGCAGCCATCAACAAGTGTAGAGCAGAGGGACACATCATCTACCCTAACCTTCCAACGGCATTTCCCTGGCTGCTATGTTGAGAAAAGACTATCACGGGGCAAGGTCATAAGTAGGGAGATCAGTCAGGAGGCTCTTGCAATAATCCAGGTGAGAGGTGATGCCCTGGAGTAGCGGATAACAGTAGAAGCCCAGAAGAGAGGGGCCGTAGGAAGTACTGAAATTATTTTTTTGTGGATTGAATGTGGGAGGTCAGACTAAGAGGTCATTTGAGAATGACTCCAAGGTTTTCTGCCCTTGGCAATTGAAAGAATAGTATTAAAAAGTACCAAAGAGTAACTGGAAAAGGAGCACACTTAGGGGGAATATCAGGAGCTTGGTTTCGGTCACGTTCAGATGCCTATTAGATACTGAGTGAGTGGTTGGGTATATGGGTCTGATGTTCAGGGGCTTGATATATAATATATATATGTATTAAAGATCTGGACCCAAACTTTCTGACCCCACATCACCAGCATTTACCAACAGTGACATACAATTGCCCATGATTCTGTATTTTGCTGTCATTGCATAGCAAGGTAGTAACAAAGCAGGGATTTGAACCCAAACCTTTGATTCCTCTTTCCCAGTGCATGTCCTAGTGACATCCAATCTCTCACAGTTAAAACAACTTTTAAGAAGGGCCTTAAATTATTTCTCTAACTAACCTTCCTGGGATGGCATTTAAGATGGACTCATATGATCCGAAACTTCCTCTGCAGCAAAAAAACCTTCATATTTTGAATTCCTACTCTTTCAGAAAGGTTGGTTTTTATTGGCCGTATACACTCCTTAATACCCAGAAATACTTTCCAACATGACCCTCCAGTATCTTTCTTAAAAGGATTAATCAATATACGGATTTTTTTGTCCCATCAAATTGAATCAGATGTCGATTTAGGATTACTAAATGGGCAATTAAATGCCTACACGTTGAATTCCTACCTCTGTAATCCACCCCAGATAAAAGTTTTCAAATGTCAGCAGTCACCCACATGCTATTCAAAACCCCAAATCCACACTGGTCCCACACTTTCGTGACTGCCTCCATCACTCCTCATGTAAACACTCATTGTCTTCTAAATGTCTTCATTATGCCAGCCAAAAATAAGTCTCCACTCACAGCAACCCACTCAGAAAAAGTTTCCCTTCAACTTTGCTTTCAAATGTCCAAAAGAGGAATGGATATCACAGAATTTGGTACCCAGCAACTGTTTTTTATAAAGCCTACCTGATTTCTTTTTCTGCTTCCAGATAATTGGTTAAGGAAGAGATATAAGCATTGCCCTAACTAAAAATGTGGGCAAGATGACTCAATATATCTCAAGTACAGTTTGTTCTACAGAGAAGGAATCTGCTTGGGCACTGTGGAACTAGATCTTAGTGGTGGTGGTGGTGAGGGTAGTTAGGAAATAGATGGAGGACTGCAACATAGGATCAATTCCCAGATCCTGCTGGGTGCTCTAGGTTTTTCTATACACTGAAGACAAGAGGGGAAACCAGTGTCCCCTCAAATGGTTCTTTCCTAGAAACACTCCATCATTGTACAAATGGGCCAGAAAGTGGCTTTGAGCTGAAAAGACTGGGGCTCTACAAAGACACAACAGAGCTATTCAATGTCTCCTAAATAACTTCTGAGCCTTGGAAGATCCATCTAATGAGATGAAGAAATACCATGAATACACTAAAGATGCTACTCAATTTGCTGGTGAATGTCCTTTGCAGTGGAAAAGGAAAAACATTGAAATTATCTCTCTAGGCTCTTTTGTCTACAGAAAAGTAGATTTAGAGAAGCAAGGAGGACTAGTTTTCCCTTTGCCTGCCAAGTTCCCACCACACCAGCAGGTCAACCACTCCTGACACAGAACTGCTTATCATCGCCTACAGCTGCTCCTATTTTTCTCTATCCTTTATCCACCTCTTTCCTTCCTTCCCCATGTTCTTGAGTAACTTAGCAAGTCAACATTATCTAGCTATTAAAATGCACATTTTTTGCTTTACAAAGATTATTTATGGGATGGGAAACAATTCATAGTAGAGCATAAGTGAAAATCGTTTTCAAAATCGTAGGTAGTACATGATCCTAATTTTATAGTGGAAAATAAAAAATATCTAGAAGAATTCCAAAACATTAACAGTGATCTTCTGAGACATCATGAAACCATGAGTGCTTTTAATACACTTTTTTCTTAATTTTATAAAAAAAAATGTATGTTACTTAAAAGTTACACATCATCAGGCCATTGCAATAAATTTAAACAAACATAGTTGCCTACCTATTGTGGGTGGGACCTTCTAGTACATAATAAAACAGTATAAAAGGAAAGGAGTTTCTTCATCTGCAAAGAACTTATAGTCCAGTTAGTTGGCTTGAAGACAAACAATATGGAGGTGACCAAAATACTATGAAAATGACTTTTATTTTTTTTTAAATTTATTTTATATATATAGAGAGAGTGAATGGGGGGAGGAGCAGAGGGAAAGGGACAAGCAGACTCTCTGCTGAGTGAGGAGCCAATGTGGGGCTTGATCCCAGGACCCTGAGATCATGACCTGAGCTGAAATCAAGAGTTGGGCACTCAACTAACTGAGCCACCCAGGTTCCCCATGACTTTTATTTTTTAAACAAACTTTTTATCTTAGAAGATTTTTAGATTTTTAGAAAAACTGAGCAGAGTACAGAGATGTCCCCTATATTTCACATCCCGTTTCCCCTATTAATATCTTATTATGTTACACTTGTCACAACAGATGAACTGATATCAATACATTACTATTAAATGAATCTCATACTTTATTCAGATCTCCTAACTTCTATTTATTTTTTAAATTTTTATTTTTTAAAAGATTTTATTTATTGACAGAGAGAAAGAGAGAGAGAGAGAGAGAATGCAAGTGTGCAAGTCGGGGGAGGGGCAGAGAGAGAGGGAGAGAATCTCATGCAGACTCCCGAGCTGAGTGTGGAGCCTGACGCAAGGCTCCATCCCACAACCCTGAGATCATGACCTGAGCCAAAATCAAGAGTCAGACGCTTAATCGACTGAGTTACCCAGGTGCCCCCAGATTTCCTTATTTTTAAACCAACATCATTTTTCTGTTCCAGGATCTCACCCAGGAGACCACATTACTGTCATGTCTCCTTAGGCTCCTTTGGACTGAGAAAGTTGCTCAGACTTCCCTTGTTTTTGATGACCTTGGCAGTGTCAAGAAGTACTGGTGA
Source organism: Phoca vitulina (assembly GCF_004348235.1). Lineage (NCBI taxonomy): Eukaryota > Metazoa > Chordata > Mammalia > Carnivora > Phocidae > Phoca > Phoca vitulina. Next base: position 23,547,832 of record NW_022589716.1, read on the forward strand.
GGTATTTCATACAATGGCCCTCAACTGGGATTTGTCTAAAGTTTTTCTTGTGATTGGTCTGGAGCTCCAGTTTTTTAAGGAAGAAGATCACAAAAGTAAAGTGCTATTTGCATTATATACTGTCAGGCGTATATACCATCAATAAGGCTTATTTTTAACGTTACCTTTGATCACCTGGCTGGCTGAGGTACTGTTTGCCAGGTTTCTTTAGAGCAAAGTTACTATTCTCTCTCCTGTCCATGTTGTAAACACTCTTTGGAAAGAAGTCCCTATGCACAGCCCGCGTTTAAGGAGTGGGGAGTTACGCTCCACCTCCATACATAATACATGAATTATTTGGAATCCTTCTGCATGAGAGAGCTCTCTCATTTCTCTCCATGCCCCGTTAATTTGTTGATTCAATCATTTCTGTATGCCAGTATGGGCTCATGGATATTTATTTTATACTTTGGGTTATCATCCAGTACTGCTTTATTTTTCCTCTTGCTCACATTTTTATAGCTTTGGCCCCTGGGAGCTCCAAGTGCCACTTTGCCATGCCGTCATTACTGTGAAGGGGTTTCCTGTATTTCATTTTTTGTGCACTTCCATACTTTCTGGCACTACGAGATGCTCCAGGCTCATCTGGCATATTTCCTGCCCCAGTCCTAAAATCAGACATTTCTGTAAGGATTTCTGGTTTCTTTTATTGGAGAATGGTATTAGAAACCAAGATCTGGGCTCTGGTGTGCCCCTTGCTCCTGGCATATCACTGCTTCTAAGTCCTCTCAGCTGACTGAGCAAGAAGATACATGTGAACATACTAATCCATATTTATCTACATACATATATATTTCTGTAAATATTTCTACATGTAACCATTTGTAACTCTACTAAGCAGAACATGAGTTCATAGTGATGTTTCAGAGTCTGATCAATTACCACATGGATCATTCTAGTTTTCTCCTCTGGTTTATTTGTAACCTCTCACTCCAATAGTGAAAAACCAATAAAATCCGAAACTCCGGGAAGTGATCCAAGGCACTGATACATTGTAAAGCTCCCACATCCACTGCCTCCAGCCCTCCAGTGATCTAACATGCTGCTGCTAGGGGTGGGAACCACTGCTCTGGTCAGATGACGGTCACCTTCACTCCTAAATCCCCAGGGCCGAGAACCTAGTACACGATAGGTATTAAAGAAAAAAACTTGTCGCTTACATGAAGCCAAGACTCAGGTTTGAAGTGATGAAGGGTGTGGAAAGAAGGAAGGAGTTAATCTGAGAGTTTAGAGCAGAAGATGCTGCCCAGAAAATAAGGGACAATCAGAAAAGTTGGGGGTATGGAGGAGGGTGGAAGCAGATATTCTCACACACGTGAACGGAATGCACATAAAGGCTTCTGCTCTCTGCTTTCCCATCTACACAGAGGCAAGGGGAGAGAAAGCAGGCCAAAATTCCAGCACGTATGCTTCACTATAAGGAATATTTCTTCACTGTAAAGATGTAAAAATAGAGAGCAGTCTGTGAAACACTAGCCCCTGTGAATCTATTAAAAACTCCTATAGACATCGCTACTGAATTAGGTCAGCTGAGAAATGCAGTTTGGAAAAGGGAATGAAAACTGTTAAGAAAAAGTCTTCCAACCTTTCTTCTGCCAGGAAGCAATTAATTCCTTACTGAATCAAGAGCCCCCCCCCCCGTGCTAGCAATGTGGTCTCTCACTATAGGTTGCATTTACGGGTAAGATGAGTGGGTTACACCAAATCTCCTGTCAAGCTTTAGCCCTTCCACTCCTACACATTGGACACACGTGTGTGTGCCCCACAGTCTCATAGGATTCTTCCAGGAGAACTTAGGACGGTGTCCTGCAAGGGGACAGGCCCACTCTAAATCTGAACGCTGCCTACCTGAGTGCTCGTTACATCACCCCAATCTTCTTCTGCTGCCCCGTCTTCAAATAGCTCTTGTTCTTGCACCCCCGGAGCCTCTGCACAGCTGTTTCTTACCTCTTTCACCAAGCTAACTTCTTTCAATCTCAGCTCAAGCTTCTCTTCTTCAGGGAAGCCCTCCCTGGTTGCATAACCTAAGAGTGAGGTTCCTTGTTCGATGGCCTCGTAGAACCATGTTCTTACTGTGCAGGGCAGTGAATGTAGCATACAGATATACCGTTGCCAGTGTTAGTCTTTGATTACTGTCTGTCTCCTCTTCCAGACAGTTATTACTGCATAACAAAATTTAGCAGCTTAAAACAACAACTGCCATGGTTTTGTGCGTGAATCTGCAAATCGATGGGAGCTGACGAGGGCAGCTCATCTCTCTGTTCTACATGCCATCAGCTCTACTGGCACTGAAGGATACATTTCTGGGATGGCTCACTCACATGGCTGGCAGGTGACACTGGCTATCTCATTCCATCTGCACTGGGCCTCTTCATATGGCATGGTGACTGGGTTTCAAGAGTTAGCCTCCCAAGAGACAGGCAGTGGAGGTTGCAGATTTCTTAAGGTTTGAGACTAGAAGGTGGCCCAGCATCATTTCTGCTACATTTCTGCTACATTCTGCTGGGGAACGGTCACAGAGCCCAGATTCAAGGAAAGGAGACATGCATTTCCCCTCCCCCTCAATGGGAAGAGCAAAAAATTTGGGGGCCACACATTAAAAGTTCCAGAAGCATGATTTTTTGTCTAAGTTTCTTTTCCTTTGTCCCCTGAACATCCAGCACAAATCCTGGCACAGAAGAGTCATGGGCTTGAATGAGGAAATGTCATCCTTTCCGCTCTTTGTGTGCCAGGAAGCCTGTGCGTGGTCACAGTTTTTCTGAGTCGATTCCTGGTTCTATGATTATCTGAACTTTGCCTGCAGGCCACTCTGTTGCCCCAAACTAACACCTAGGTACCACACACAGGAGGAAGCCAATACATTCAGGCCTACTACTCGACTCCTAACTCACGTTCTTAGAGTTGTAAGGGAAGACGGCAAACGAGTCATTCTCACCATTAGCAAAAATGGCCATCGCAGACACTTGCCTGAATACACAGTGTACTCTAAATTAGTTACACATGAGTAAGGCAAGTAATACCCACCTACAGCTGACATTCAATACCACCCACAGCAGAGCTCACAGCCGCTAATCTAAAACCACTGGGGACATCCACCCTGCACAAAGCCTGGTTGGGAAGAATCTACCCAGTTATGAATCCCAAATGTAGACTCATTCATTATTCCAACCCAGCCTCCTCCTCCACTCACAGGACTGATTATAAACGGATGCCCTTACTGAGCACTAACTATGCGCCACGCACTATTCCAAAAGCTTTATATACGTTAATCCATTTAATCTTGTCAACAACCAATGAGATCATTACTATTTGTGGAGGACAGGCACTAAGATGACCCCCATATTCATGACTTTGTGTGATCCCTTCCCCTTGAGTGTGGGTGGGATCACTGACTAGTGTTACACGACACAGGGATGGGATGTGTTGATCACACCATAGGGCCATCTTGCTGGAGTTTCTCCACTGTTGGCTGTGAAGAAGTGAGCTGCCCCGAGTCCCACAGCCACAGGAAATGAACTCTGCCAACAACCTGAGGAAGCCTGGGAGTAAACTCTCTCCAGTCGAGCCTCTGGATGAGAACCCAGCATGGCTGACTTCTTCACTGCAGCCTTACAGGGGACCCAGCTAAGCTGTGCCCAGACTCCGGACCCCTAGAAACTGTGAGATCATAAATGTGTGTTGTTTGAAGCCGCTAAGTTTGTGATACTCTGTTATGCAACAAGAGATGATGAGCACATCTCTTTGACAGGTGAGGACAGTCGGAATGTTAAACACACTACACAGGGGTTCCTAAGGCTTTAAGCTGGCCCTCCTTTCTATTCTAAAACAAAGCCATTTTTGAGTACTTGAGCACATGCCAGGCATTGTGCCATGTATTTCATGTGTATCATTCCCTTTAATTCTCAAAAAAAAAAAAAACAAACCCATATGCAATAGGTACTACTATTACTTTATAGCTAAGTGAACTGAGGTCACAGAGGTTAATTTGCCCAAACTTACAGCTACTTAGTGTTGGAACCAAGATATGAACCCAGACAGCTTGACTCCAGAGCTCATACTTACTCTTAAATGTGAATTATATTGCTTCCTGGAATGATGCAAAGTAACTGCAGGTGTGTCCTCACAAAAGGGAAAGGCTCAGACCTCTGACCTGAGCTGGGGTTCCCAGAGCTGAAGCTGGGCCAAGAGACTAAACATAAGGGTGAAAACTGTCTCTCAGGTTGCAGAGCATAGAGCTAAGACAGTACTCAGTGAAGAAGCCATTGAGTCTGAGCAGAGTGTCATCCCGAGGGCTCTGGGCAGGTGACCTCAATGGCTGTGAGTGAGGGAAAAAGCTTGTGGTAGCATCCTCGGCAGGGATGTGCACATTTCTGGTTTCCAGATCTGAGAGAAAGAGTTGTGTTAGACCTTTTTGTAAGCTCAGCCAGCTCCTCCAACCTGGCAGACTAAGCCTTGTGGGTGCAAATCTGGAGCAACTCTGCAGGTAAAGTAGACATGCCTGTGGAAACCTGTCTCTTAGCCAGGGGCACTCTGTCAGTCATGGTATTACAAACAGTGTAACACTAAGGCACATTGCAGTGCACTTGGACTTGCTAGGGTGGCTTTAGACCAGATCTCAGGGGGAACCTGCCAGCATCCTATGGCCTGGCCATTTCAGAAACATTTAGGAAAGTTGAAGGTGGAGAGAGTCAGGTAGAACCTGGGTCCAGGGACCACATGTCTCAAATTGCCTTGACTTAGATTCTGTTTGTTCTGAAAATGTAGCAGGCTATGTGCCCAAAGGTGAACAAGACACAGGAGCCTGCCTTTAAGGAGCTCATATTTGAGCAAGAACTCACAGAAATCAGCAAAAAACCAGAACATGGGAAGGTTGATGTAAGCTTGAACAGAGGTCCACAACGAATGCAAGAGGAACACTAAAGCAGGGAAAATGATTCTAGAAAAATAGTTAAGTCCCAAATAAGTAGAGGTAGGGAGAAAGGTTGTTTCAGAAAGAGGAAGCATTATGTTCAAGGATATAGAGATGAGAGATACAAAGAGTATACACAGAGCAGCAAGAAATAAATTAGACTAGAGTGTGAGGGGCAAGGCAAGCGGAGTAACAGGTCATAATGGGAGAAAAAAAGCTGGGGCCAGATCAACTAGGAATTTAAATGACAAAAATAAAATAAAATAAAATAAAATAAAATAAAATAAAATAAAAATACTTGATCATTATTCTAAAGAATGGGGAATTCTAAAAAATTTTTTTGAAAAAGCAAGTATTTAAATTTGCCAGACATTTAAAGAAACATCATTTCTCCTTATATAACAGAGTCCTAGATAAAGAAGGGCATTGTTTTATCTGAGTCTAAGGAATACTGACCACATGCAAGTTTCCATAAAATAAAGAGTTCTGTGGTGAAACACATATCAGAAATGCATATATTCCTCTTGTGGAGATCTGAAGTGCCTGTGAAGCTAGGAGAGGCACTGGGATGTCCTGCAGTAGGAAAACCTATTTAACTGTTTCTCCCAGTGTTTTCCCAAGTATCTCATTACTGATTTTTTTTCTTTGAAAAAATATATATTAATATTTCTTGCAACTATCAGATGTATCATTGCAAGGGATGCGTGGTCTGTATTTTTCCATTTTTATGCTAAAGAAGAGCTTTCATAAGGGAATATCCACATCCTTACAACCCCTTATGGAAGGGTTGAGAGCCCCATTTCTCTCCTATGTTTCATGAGCCAGTTTGTCTAAAAGGGATGAAATCCAGGATGACTCTACTGTGTGGGCTGTCATCGAAGAAAATACTTTATTGGTCAGTCTTTTCTGCTTCAAGGAACAGAAAATTGGCAGTATTCACTATTGTCTCAGCTATTTGAGGGCCCCAAGTGGACTTGTCTCGATACAAGCATCCAGGCATTCCACATTAATTACAAGGGTCCATCGGTAGGCCCAGCCAGGAGTGGCTGTATCTGTAAATAAACGGGGCCAGGACAGATCTGTAAAAGCATAGGCCTAATATAAATCAGACCCAAACTGCTGGGGTGTGGGGGTGGGGGGTGTTGGTCTTCACTGGGATCAGGAGCATGATTCAGCCATAATGTGATTTATGGCCACCGCTTCTCTCTTCTTCCATATAAACATTCCGGGCCTTGTGGAAGGATTCTTTACCACCTATTCCGGGCAACAGACCCAAAGATACAGCACAGAAAGGGAGCATAATTTGGCTATAAAAATGTTGTAATAAGTGATTTTATATAACTGAAATGCCAGTTCCTTTACTACATCCTCCCACTCATTTTATAACCAGTTAATATTTTTCTGAACTTTTGTGTTATATTCTACTCGGCCCGCCTCTGCAATCTTTTTTGCCTATTTTTCTGCCAGAGCCACAAGAATAAAGCTGTCAGATGGTCTGTGAAGCCATTTTTCTTGTCTGGCAAATTCTCTAGAGGCAACCATAACCTCCTACCTGCTCCACTATATAACAGAAGTAGCCTGTCTTAGCAAAACAGAATTTAAATATTCTTTCGATCTTTGTTATCTACAGGCATCTAGGAAAAAGTGAGTGAAAGTATATTTCCCCGGCATTTTTTGACCTTGTTTTAATGGGAATGGGGTAGGGAGGTATTCCTATTAAACACACCCTAGTACTGACAGGCTATAGCTCTCCAACAGGGGTATCTCAGGGTATTTGAACTGTAATAATAAATGTGGCTGCTCCTAGGGGAAGAAGAATACAGCACGAAAGTACCCAGAAGCAGATTAAGAACTGAAGTGAGCTAATGGTATACAGTGGTTAGGCTTTGAATGTGATGAGGATTTATGGTTTCAATTAGTGCTGGAGAGCAGTTTTAGAAAGTTATTAGCAGGCGACTGGCATTCTCAAAGATGGCTCATTTGTGTATTGCTCAAGATTAGCTGGGTCTTTTAGTTGTTTACAAACACACATGGTAGCTTGTGCTGAAGGTAGGGAAGTAATTCCGTATCCAGAGCTCTGTAGCAGAGATGAAGCCTGGTGCTTTGGTTTCTGAGTACTCCTGTGTGGCCAAAACAAAACTCAATTTTGCAACATTTTCTTCCATTAAAAAAAAAAAGTTGAGTTTCCCCACCTGTTCTAAACTCTGATACACTATTTCAAATGAGTCGCCTCCCTATTCTGCACACTCCTTCATATTTAAAATTCTTAAATGCCTCAAATACTCCATGTTGTGCTGTCTCGAATACAAATTAATTTTTAAGTCTCCCCACTGAAATGCTTTGCACTGAAACCCATAAATCTTTACGTCGGAGTGTGCATATTTTTCTCTTTTAAAGCCTTTGGGGCGTTATTCATATGGTGCAAAAATTCTCAAAAAGATTACAATCTTGGTTGAGGCATTTGCAAACACAACAAAAAGTGCTCAATCCCAGGGCATAGAAAGCTGTGCCTGGTTCCCCCTCGTATCAAACACTTAGGAAAGACACTATGCTACCTTGAGCCAGCAGACCTTGACCTGAGCATTCTATAGAGCCCTGAACAGTTTCCTTACTCTGTTCATAGGGGAAATACAAGGTAACACTTGCCACATACAGTTGCTATAGGATTCCTCATAAGATGACAAGCCCTTGGTCCAGGGCCCATGTTCTCACTACAAGAGAACAGCTTCTGTTTCTCATATGCCTGTTCTATGTGGCTATTAAGGGTATAGTTCTTCGATCACAAAATTCACGTGCGTAAGAAATATCCATTTCCTACCTTTCCCTATTTATTGATATCCCAACTCAGGATAGCTCCTTATTTGAAAAAAAAAAAAGTATTTTTTAAATAAAAATATACATTTCCCTAAATCAGGTTAATGTACCCAAAACTTCATTCCTCCAGCTGAAAGAAACTAGTGTGTAATGTGGAATCTGGGAGCTTTATCTGATAGAAAATAGGGCCGGGGCTTGCTGACATCAATGACTATAGGGTTGTGAAGTTAAGCATCCTTCTACTTCTCTGCTAAGAGACATGCTGATATGCACCCATTCCCTTCTGAGATCTATTTCCTTGTTCCCTGGTCCTTCTGAGCAGAAACAGATTCAATAAATTCAGGTATTTACTCAAGGTAATAGGAGCAGAGATCCCAAGAAGATTTTGTTTTGAGTCCTGCAAAAATCCAAGGGTCTGGCTCTCTGTTTGGAATGGAGGAAAAGACAAGAGAACCCAAATATGCAAATATCTCTAAAACCTTATCCTGCCTTCAGTCTGTTATAGATGGAAGGAGGTGAGAATCCCATTCTTCACCTTTCCTTTCCTGGATGTTTTCTTCTCAATTTTGGTTATCTTGGGTGTTGGCCTGTGGATTCAAGAAAGTTCTATGAGCTTATATATCTAAATTCTGAGCCACGGGGAGATGAGGCCATGGTTTTGATTGTGAGTGTGAACAGACAACCATGATGCTGATTCCAGCTTTAACAGATTGATTATGGCATGAACACTGACCAACCAGACTGGACACCCATAAAATAAGGGCTAGCCATAGAAATGATATGGCCATACTGGTAAATATGGCTGAATATTAGCTCTGAGACTGAATAAATATTAAGTGATTTTAATGAACTAATTAGAACAGTGTTCTATGATTGAGCCAAGAAAGGTACTTACATGATACTGCCCCTACCTAAGTCAGAGATATATAACAATATAAAACCATATAAAAATATTATGAGTAATATATAAATAATATGAATTCTACATCTGTATGAATATTTATGTATATATTTACATGTATATATATTCATAAAACACATATATGTATTCATATATGTATACACACACATATATATCCAACCAAAGGTAAATAAAAAATAATAGCTTGACATTGAAAGTTCAGGTCCACTCTTCAGAGATTTGTCATCTAAGGGGAGAGGGGGACTGGGGTTTTGATCCACCAACTCCCACCAGTCACTGGTGGAAAGCTGCTCTGGGAGTTTGAATTCTCTGGGACTTACAGCCTGTCCTATGAATATGCCAGCTGAATGGGCTGACTGCTATGGCCAGGGAAAGCTCTTGGGCAGAGACATAGTAGCTTACAGTTGGAAGCTGTTGGGTCTGCTCACATGGAAATGCTGAGAGCTCAGGGCCTATGGGTGGGTCAACAACATTCGCTTTAGGAACCAGCTGCTCCAGGCTGACATCAGCTTACCTTCAAGTCTAATGGATGAAAGAAGACCCTCCCTTTTTAATAAATTTAATAATTCCAACATAAATCCTGAAACAAAACATTTGTAGCCTCCGGTAGGTTCAAATGCCATGTTGTAGTTGGTCAAGCTTGGGCTATGTGACACCAGTCTAATAAATTGTAGAAATAAGAAAAGTAGGGAAGAGTGATTCCTCTAAGAAACTCTGGTAGTGGTGTATCACAAGTAGGGAAGAATGGATAAAAGGCAGAAAAAATATATCCAAGAAAAGTGATACAGTGATGTTATAAATACCGAAATACAAATACAGCCTTCTCATTGCCATGTAGCCATGAGTGTGAACTCACTAGGAACACATGGCTATCTGAATCTCTAAAATGCCAAAGGTGGGTGTCATGATTTTATCTAACCCTTCACTTGACATAATTTCTTTTCGCCCTAGGGTTTGACTGCATAGATTGAAAGACCCTGCAGTAAAGAAACTCAGGTACAAGGGGTCAAGAAATAAATCACAGAGGCAAACTCCAGCCTATTGTTCTTTCAAAACAGAGAAGAGCAGAGCGGTTTCAGGAAATGATTGCATTAGTCAATGGGCAGCTTACAGTGGTCCATATGTAAGACTTTCTACTCTATATTTTGCAATAGAAAGGCCAAAGCAATTATAGACATGATGTCTCTAAGGAAATAAAAATAAGGAGAGAGACTTAGAACTTATGACAGCACTGGTACATCTTAACCAACACAATATTTTATCAGTTCCATATCTGATCAATCACAGAATGGATATTTCATTTAAAGTTCTTTGTAAGAATTGTATAATTATAAATTAAGAAGAGTGCAAATTGTATACTTGCATACTAAAGAAAAATTATATTCTTATCACACCGAGAAAGCACCTCCCTTCCCAACAGTATTGACAAGAATACTGATCCTCAGGAGCTCTGCTTGGGATAAATGTCTACTTCTGAACCAACTATAGTGGTCAGGGGCTAAGTGCCCCTTTTGCAAGTGGAGACCTTTAAGTTCCCGGCCACTTAGAGAAACTTCAGTCAAGTCAGAAACAATATCAGTGTGACATTATACTAGCATTCCCAGGCTTGCTCTGAGATATGCCTGCCTACATGCCTATTTTTTCCCCTATTTTTTGTATAATGCTTATATTTGGGAGGTAGGAGGAGGTAAAAATGCTGCTTAACCTGAAAAAAATGTGCCTTTGTCCTTACTATATTCATCACTGTTTGATCAGTGATGTTTCCTGATGGAGAGAGCATCTCTAATTTGTGAGATCTTATGTTGCTCTGTGATACATGTAGAGAAATATATCTCACAAGTGAATGCTAAGGATTTTTCATATGAGTACACTGCATTTGAGGGTACTGTAATATCATGTGGGATCTGCAAAGAAGCTAAACAAAGCTGAAATCTACTTTGTGTATTCTGAATTTTAATATGCCGGGAACAGCAGGCTGTCTACCCATACAAATTGGCTTTAAAAACCAAGCAGTTAATCTCAAGGCAAATAATCTGTTATTTTAATAATTAATTCAACTTTTTAAAAATGATGGGTAAGAAGCCAGTTACCAAGAGGTTTAAAAAATAGTTATTTTATTGGATTCAACTTTAAATGAAAGTTTAATGTTTAAATGTAGACAAGTGAGGATATAAATGTTTTAATAATAGGTTTAGATTATTTTGGTAATGAATTCAAAAGATCGTTAATAATAAATTTGCAGCAACTGGTAAAATAGTCAAGGTCAAGGGCAGATTCAGAATGGTAGATGCCGGGAGTACTGAGGGAAAATGGGAAGAGAATAACGTGGGAAGGAAATGGTCAAGATACAACATTTATTTCCCTTGGTTTTGCGTCCAAGTTTTATTCTATCTTTATTATGATTAGACTGTCATGAAGCATGTGCGAAGAATTTAATAAAACAAATTTCTTAATGGATTTTATGAGAGAACTTTTTGTTAAGACAAAAATGTTTAAAATAGACTAGGTAGAGAATGCCTGTACCAGACAAAAAGAACTACATAGAGATTCATGAAGTCCGGGTTCCAGACTCAGGGCCGACACTATCTACCTAGCTCTCAACAAGTCTTAAACTTGCTCCATCCCAGTTTCTTCTGCAAATAAAGGTGACAAACTAGATAATTCCAAATATCCCTTTGAGCCTGCAACTGTGTGATTCAGTACATGACTTTTTAAAAAAAGTTAATGTATTAGAATTCCAACAGAAATTCTAAATCAGGTATCAGCAGCAATTGTGGAGATTGAAATATATTCAAATGAGAACTAAAATCAAGTTTCAAACAATATTGAATATTCTCCCAAGCTAGTTTCAAATTCCCCAACAGCCTACATGGTATTATTTGAGTGATACTATTGAATAGAAATTAAAAGGCAATAACAAACATTCTTACAAGTCATATTATTTCCTTTGATAAATGTAATGTGTGTTTGGAGGCAAGAAAATGGCATTTCAACTGCTTTTTTTCTTCCCTTTTTCTTCTAAAGCCTATTGAATTTCCGTTGCCTTTTTAGAGAAGTTAAAATGAACAAAATCATGTCTAACCTACACACAGCATCTCCTTCTCACAGAACTCTTTGCCTATGTACTGGATCCATCCTGGCAGATTAGCAGTTCAGGGAGGAGTATACTTGTTTGTTAACTCCATGTGCTTCACAGGTTCAGATACAAAATACTTTATTAGAGATTCTACATTCCATAAAAATAATCTCTGCTTTTCTTCTACATTCCTGTCTTCATAGACGTGAGGAAACCTGGGACTACGTTCAGATTGCTTTAACCCTATACTAAGAAGAATGAAGTCATGAAAGATTGGAAAACTGACATTTAGCCTTCTGTTTTTGTTTTTGTTTTTTTTTCCAGATAAATGGTGATGCCATTCATAAGCTGGAGAATATTAGGAAAGGACCAGATTTTCGGGAAAAGATAATGAGGTCAGCAGGTTTGTGTGACTTTAAGATGCCCTGGAGAAGGCCAAATGGAGATATTTTAGGAGTACAGAATATATAAGTTGAAAGCTTACTAAAAGGTCTGTAAAGAAACATCAAGGTGGAAGTCACTGGCATGTCCTTCTGGTTAATTAAAACAGTGCATCCATGGAAGCGTCTCGGTGGAGAAAGTACCATGATAGAGACCTCTCCCATGTCTCAAGTTATTTATACCCTGCCAAAACCCCACGTGTGAGTACAATTAACCTGATTTACAGATAAGGAAACTGAGGCTCAAAAACAAGCAGCCAAGAGCTTCTCCCTTGATGAAACATTCCTTTTTTTCCTTTATCCTCTACTTTTTCCTTAGGTCAAAATGATTAAATGTGCCTGTTCCCTCCCCAGCCTACATTCTAATCAAAAGAAACATGGATAAAATAGCAGTCACTGCTGAAAATCAAGAAGGAGATTTTGCCTGTGATTTCTATTTTGGAGGATGGGTGCTATCAGATAATGATGAGAGATCAAAATTAAGGGAAGAAAAACTACAAGTCATCTTCCTTGAAAAATCAGCTATACAGTGGGAAAAGTTTGATATTTATATTATTATTTCTCATTTTTATTTGAGTCTTGCTAGCCCAAGAGTTTAATTTTCTTGCAATCCTTTTTCTATTATTATCTTTCCATTTTTATTAGGTGTCTGTCACTGGGCTTCTCTGTGGTGGGAATTTCAATGCTTCATATGAGTTTCAATGTCAGCTTGGACTTTGGAATTACTCTACTGCCAAGGGTTTTTTTTTTTTTTTCTTCTTATTGACCTGTCCAGCCCTTTTGGTCCTGCCATGTCAACCTTGACATTGGAAGGCTAGAAGCCAGTCACAGGCACACACACAAGTATTTATTACTGGAAATACAGGGAGGGATGTTGGAGTCAGCTGAGGTTGAGAGGAGCTCCATGAGTCAGATAACTACATAGCAAATACCATAACTGGAAGTTTGTGCTAACAAATTTCTGAGACCCAGACAGTCCCCATGGAAACAGGGCTCTGCTGTTGCAGTTATATCAGAATTCTCTTCAGTAAATAATCAGCGATAACACATATTTTCTTTTCCTCATTGTCCTTGTAACTATGTTGAATTGTCAAATGGAAAGAGAGAACAAAAGGAGAGGGATGCTATTGATTCCTAAATGATGGGTGAAATGCCTTCTAGAAGACCCCACCAACAAGGAAGAGAGGAAGAAATGTGAGTTTAAGGCTGAAGGGTTTTTTAAAAACTAGACAATAATGGAAAAGTACATTTATCTTCAGGCTGGCTGGTGACTTGCTGAAGAGGCTATGGTCCTTGATAGCTTATTGCCACTGGTGAATAGCAAGGCTTTATACTAGATCCTGACAGAAGTGGGTCTATGTTGTGTAGTGTCTGGAGCTTATAAGATAGGAACAGGAAGCAGAGTTGGGGGAGTTTTTAAGATGTAAGTGCAGGGCATTGGAAGAACCCCAAGCAAAAATAAGAGCACTGAAGTTTAAGCTTCACTGGTTTCTTGGCAAATCCACCTCTGACCCTAGAAGTAGAGTAATAAATAATGACAAACACAGTAACAACAATAACAGCAACAGTAGCAACTATTGTATACTCAGTACCTAGCACTGTGCTAAGCACTTTACATGCACTGTCTCATTTAATACTCATCACAATCCCATGAATTAGATACTGATTTTGCAGATGAGGGAACTGAGGCTCTGTAACTTACCAAAGGACACATAGTAGTAGAATTGAATTTGAAATCAGAAATTCTGACTCTAAACTCCAAGCTCTTAATCACCAAAATATAAGGTTCTTAAGAAGTCTCATTAATATTAAGGCAATATTAAGTGAGGTAACAGAGACAGTCTTGGTAAGTTCAGTAAGTTTTTTTCTAGAGGAGACAATATCTAAAGCAGTATGTCTCAAACTTGCCACTACTTACGTTTTGGACTGGATAATTCTTTGTTGTGGGGTGCTGTTCTGTGAATTACAGGATGTTTAGCAACATCCATGACATCTACCCACTAGATGCAATAGCATCCTCTCTTCAATTGGGATAACTATAAATGTCTCCAGACATTCTCTAATGTCCCTTGGCTGGGGATGAAGGGGATCACCTCAGGTGAGAACTAATGACTTAAAGAATAAGAGGTACCAAGGTGGGAAACTGGGGGAGGGCCCTCCTGAAAGAGGTCACAGCAAGAACAAAGGCAGAGTAGGGATAAACAGCGTGATGGGTACAAGGAAGGGCAAGCAATTTTATGTTACTTGAGGCTGAAAGTCAAGGCTTAGGACTAGTTGGTGATGAAGTAGGAAGAAGTCAAATTACAAAGGCCATTAAATGTCATGCTAAGGAATTAGAGTTTTATCCTATAAAAGGGGGAAGGTGATGCACTTCCATCTCTGGAAGATAGAAATCGCAATACAACTCTACCAGGTGGTAGACTGGCAATGCTATCTTCCAGTAAGATGTGCTGGGAAGACCTTCTCACACTAAATAATTGCATCAGTTTTATGAGGGAAACAGGGCAGGGACCAGATGAAGGCAGCCATGGAAACCTGTATGAAATATCTATTCTCCTTTTGGCTTTGCTTAAAATAGAGAAGGAGGGTGCCTGGGTGGCTCAGTCAGTTAAGTGTCTGCCTTCGGCTCAGGTCATGATCCCAGGGTCCTGGGATCGAGCCCCACATCAGGCTCCCTGCTGAGCAGGGACTCTGCTTCTCTCTCTCCTTCTGTTCCTGCCCCCTGCTTGTGTTCTCTCTCTCTTGCTCTCTCAAATAAATAAATAAAATCTTTAATATAATAAAATAGAGAAGGAAAAGTAAAGAACTACAAAGATGTGTCCAGGAGCATCAACCTGGTTTTCTTCCAAACTGAACCATTTAAATGATAAGAGTTCCATTTTTATAGTATGGCAGACATTGTTCATTGCCTATCCAATATCCACTCTCTATTCTGTCCTTACTAACAATATCCTGATTTTGTGCAGACAACAATGTTATGTTCTAAGCTAAAATTACTTAAATCCTCTGACTCCTATGCAACTAGAGATAGCCAAGTAACCCAGACAAATAAGATATATGCAGGTGATGTTGGGTGGGGTTCCCCCCAAAACTCACTCAAGTTCAGAATACTCTAATATTGTAATGGGGTGGTAAATCATTTATAACTCTAGTATAAATGTTAAAAGGAAAAAGCTTTAAAAATATAACTATAGTAATTTGTTAATAAATAGACAAAGTAAAAAGATGTGAATTATGATATCAAAAATATAAAATGTGTTTGGGGGTATAAAATGTAGAACTTTTGTATGCATTTGAGGTTAAGTTGTTGTTAGCTGAAAACAGACTGTTGTGACTATAAGATGTTTTGTGTAAGCTTCATGGTAATCACAAAGCAAAAATCTATGGTAGATACACAAAAGATAAAGAGATTCAAAGCAAAACACTGCAGAAAATCATCAAATCACAAAGGAAGAGGGCAATAGAGGACAAAAGGAACAAAGAAACTACAAAACAGTCAGAAAACAATTAGCAAAATGGCAGTAGTAAGTCCATACTTATTAATAATTACTTTACATGTAAATGGATTAAAATCTCCAAATCAAAAGACACAGAGTGTCCAAAAGAATTAAAAAGAGTAAGAACAGAATATGCTGACTAGAAGAAACTCGTTTCAGCTTTAAAGATATATGCAGGCTCAAAGGGAAGGAATGGAAATAGATATTCCATGCAAATGGAAGCCAAAGGACAGCAGGGATACCTATACTTATATCATAAAAAATAGATTTTAAGACAAAAAACAATAATAAGACACAAAGTTCATTATATTATATAAATGGGGGAAATTCATCAAGAGGATATAGCAACTATAAATATTTATGCACCCAATATTGGAGCACCTAAATATATAAAACAAATATGAACTTATTTGAAATATTTGCTTATTTGAAATCTGAAAGGAGATATAGACAGCAATATGATAATAGGGGACCTCAGTACTCCCTTTCAACAAGGGATAGATCATCCAGACAGAAAATCAATAAGGAAACAATGGACTTAAACTACACATTAGACCAGATGGACTTAAAAGACATAAATAGAACATTACACCCAAAGGCAGCAGCATACACATTCTCCAGGACAGATCCTATGTTAGACAACAACACAAGTCTTAATAACTTTTAAGAGTATTGAAATCACATCAAGCATCTTTTCTAACCACAATGGTATGAAAGCAGAAATTAACTATAAGAAGAAAACTGGAAAACTCAAATTTTGTGGAGATTAAATAACATGTTCCTGAGTAACCAATAGGTCAAACAAAAAAGTCAAAAGGGAAATCAAAAAACATCTTCGGACAAATAAAAATGGAAACACACCACACCAAAACTATGAGATGCCGCAAAAGCAGCTGTAAGAGGAAGTTTATAGTGATAAGCAGCCTAACTTTACAATTCAAAGAACTAGAAGTAAAAAAACCTATCCCAAAGTCAATAGAAAGAAGAAAATAAGGATCAGAGCAGAAATTAATGACATAGAGACTGAAAACACAATAAAAAAGATCAGTGAAACTAAGAGTTGATTTTTTTTTTTTGTAAAAGATAAACAAAATTGACAAACCTTTAGTTAGGCTAAAAAGAAAAGTGAGATGACTGAAATAAATAAAATCAGAAATGAAAGAGAAGACTTTATAACCAATGATACAGAAATATATGGATCATAAGAAACTACTATGAACAATTTTATGCCTATGATGAGGGAGCAGAAGGCTCGCTGAGGACAAAGCGGAAGCTGGCCCCCTCCCCCTCCATGTGGTATGTGTGACATTCCTCAGGCATTCCTGGCTGCTCTAAAGGAAAAACAAATGGCTAACTCATAGAGATCGCAGCATTGCAGGACAGGAATCTCCCTCAGTTTACAAAAGTCAGCAACTTATGAGGACAAAGCGTTTCTATCAATGGCCTAGCTTCCAGAAGAGAATGTAGATGCAATTAAATGTCCTTATAATCTGCAGTCCATCCACAGATACTTGAAGTGGGCAAAGTGTAATGTTTCTCCAGGAAGCTCCCAACTATCTTACTGTTAATGCCTTACTAGAAGGAAAAACAACCTTCACTTGACAATGGCAAGCCCTCTGGTATCCTGAGTCTTCTTTAACATACAAAAATCCTTTTGAAATCTCCCTTTTCCTTACCTCCCCCAACTCCCAAGTATATGATCAGCCACCCCTCACAACCCTGACAAGAAAAATAAATAAAAGGTATTCAGAATAGAAAGGAAAAAGTAAAATGGTCTCTATTTGCAGATGACATGATAGTTTATATACAGAAAATTCTGAAGACTCCACCAAAAAAACTGTTAGAACTAAAAACAAATTCAGTAAAGTTGCAGGATACAAACTCAATATACAATAATCAGTTGCATTTTTATACACTGATGATAAACTATCAGAAAGAGAAGTCAAGAACAATCCCATGTACAACTACATCAAAAAGAACAAGATACCTAGCAATAAATTTAACCAAGGAGGTGAAAGACCTGTACCTGAAAAACTATAAGGCATTGATGAAAGAAACTGAAATACAAATAAATGGGAAGACATTCCATGCTAATGGATTGAAAGAATTAATATTATTAAAATTACCATACTACTCAAAGCAATCTACAGATGCAATCCTTATGAAAATTCCAATGGTATTTTTCACAGAAATTAAACAATCCTAAAATTTGTATTGGAAACACTGAAGATGTCAAATAGCCAAAGCAATTTTGAGAAAGAACAAAGCTGGAGGCACACACTTTCAGATTTCAAACTACATTACCAGGCTATAGTAATCAAAACAGTACAGTATTGGCACAAAAACAGATGCATACATAAATGGAGCAGAATAAAGAGTCCAGAAACAAACCCATGCATATATGCTCAATTAATTTACAACACAGAAGCCAGGAATATGCAATGGGGAAAGTGCAGTAAATGGTGTTGATAAAACTGGAGAGCCACATGCAAAAGAATGAAACTGGACTGCCATCAACTCAAAATGGGTTAAAGACTTGAACATAGGACTATTATTCCTAAAAGAACACAGATGGTAAGATCCTAGACATTGGTCTTGGTGATGATTTTTTTTTTTATTTGACACCAAAAGCAAAGACAACAAAAACAAAAGTAAACGAGTAGGACTACATCAAACCAAAAAGCTTATGCACTGCATGGGAAACCATCAACAAAATGAAAAGGCAGCCTATGTTATGTAATGGGAGAAAGTATTTGCAAATCACGTATCTGATAAGGGGTTAATATGCAAAATATATAAAAAACTCATACAACTCAATAGCAAAAGAACCAAACAGTCAATTAAAAAATGAGCAGAAGATCTGAATAGACAAACATATTTCCAAAGAAGACATAAAGATGGCCAAAAGGTGCTGAAAAAGTGCTCAATATCACTAATCATTAGGGAAATGCAAGCCAAAACCACAATAAGATATCACCCCACATCTGTTAGACTGGGTATTAGCTAAAGGCAATGTGGAGAAGAGAGAATACTTATGCATTGTTGGTGGGAACGCAAATTAGTGCAGCCATAATGGAAAACAATATGGAGGGTCCTCAAAATATTAAAATAAAATTACCATGTGATCCAGCAATTCCACTTCTAGGTATTTATCAGAAGGAAACAAAACCACTAACTTGAAAAGATATCTGCACCTTCGTGTTTATTGCAGCATTATTTACAATAGCCAAGACATGCAAGCAACTTTACCCATGAATGGATAAATGGATAAAGAAAATGTAGCATACTATATGCAATTAAATATTGCTCATCCATAAAAAGCATGAAATCCTGAGATTGTGACAACATGGGTGGACCTTGAGGGCACTGTGCTAAGTGAAATAAGTCAGGCAGAGAAAGACAAGTATCATACGATCTCACTTACATATGGAATTAAAAAAAAACAAAAACAAAAAAACACAACTCCTGGATACAGAGAACTGATTGGTGGCTGCCAGAGGTGGGAATGGGAGGAAATGGGTAAAGGGGGTAAAAAAGTACAAACTTCTAGTTATACATAAATCCTGGGGAATTGGTGACTGTAGTTAATAATACTGTATTGTAACTTGAAAGTTGTTAAGAGAGTAGATCTTAAAAGTTCTCATGACAAGAAAAAAAATTTGTAACTGTGTGTGGTGATGGATGTTAACCAAAGTCATTGTGGAGATCATTTTGCAATATGTACATGTATCAATCGAATCAGTATGTTGTACATCTGAAATTAATATAATGTTATATATCAATTACATCTCTATTTTTAAAATGTCATAACAACATACATCCCTTCCAACAGTATTTGAAAGCAATACTCTTCACTTTTTTACCAGCATTGGATAATAACAAATCTTAAATTCCTATTAATCTGACAGGTAGAAGGGAAAAAAATTAATGTTGTAAGTTAGGTTTTAATTATGAGCTGAGTTGGATATCTTTTTATATTGTTTATTAATTCCTGCAATTTGTATTTCTTCCATTCGTGTTAGGTGGGTGATTTATCATATGCTTATTGGCCATTTGCACTGGGATTAGCTGTGTTTTATAATTTCCTTGTAAGAGACAAGGAATTATATTAAGCACATCTCAGTGAAGGGTTATTTTCATGGTGCCAAATAGTTGTGAACCAGTTTGTAATTTATCAGTTTTATGTGATCCAAGGTTACTGAGGATGCCAGCATGTGTTTTAGATTATTTGCCCATTATATAAGACACTGCCAGCAGCCTTTCTATAAGCACAGTGTTTAGACAATTTGGATTTTTTTTCCCCTATGATAAGACCTTTATTCTCTGATGGAGTCTATGTCAATGGTGGTGGGATGATTCGTATATTAGGGTTGATAGTCTCTGGGTCTCTGAGTATGAAACATACTAAACTTCCTTTTACTTTTATGTGTGTGTATATATATATATATATATATATATATATATACTTAACTTGTAGGCAACAGAAGTAAAGTGCTAGGTTAGAGAGCAATCAGATTAACAGCATAAATTGGATAAGATCAGCTAATGAAGGAGACCCCTCTCTTTCCATTTCTTTTCCCCCTCTCTTTCTGCTGCACCCAAATCCAAAGTGTCTGTTCATCCTGCTCTCCCCACTCACTAAGCTGTAAGCTCGCAAGCCTTCTAAGAATACCTACTGCAGCTACACTGTGTCCTGCCTCAGGAACATTGCACTTGCTGTCCCTTCTTCTAGGGCTCTCAGCAAGGCTGGCTTCTTATCTCCCTTCCAGTCTGTGTTGGAAGGTCAGTTCCTCTGCGGAGCCTAACCTGATGCTTAACATAGGTGGCCAGTTATCTTTTATCTATTGGTTTCCTTCCTGGTACTTAGCACAATTATTTAATTGTGTGATTTAAAAAATGTAAATTGTAAAAAACTAACTATTTTGCTTATTTGCTTATATTTTCTCCGGCTTGAAAATAAGCTCCATGGGAAGTAGTTTGGTTATCTAGTTTGCACTGAATTTGCAAAATATTTCCTTGTCTTGTGTTTGGGCTATTACTCCCAGACCTCCCGGGGAATCGAACGATGGAAATATGCTTTCCTGGGCTTGAGTGGCATAGATTACAAAGACGAGGCTTCTCTCTGATGTTATTGAAGAGAAGAACATTTGCAATAATTCACATGCCCTCCGTAGACCCCTCCCTCCAAAAAACACCCTGCAATTATAAGCACTATTGGGACTAGGTTTCAGGTTAGAAGTATACTCACTATCAATTTAGCTTGTGTTTAAGCAGAGCTATAATTAGGCTCATGGTATGAAAAGTTACATCAGTTTACACAGACACTTGATTGCTCAGTTCATCATTACCAAATGTCTATAAAAATGAACTAGAAGCTGGAGCTTATCTCTGACTCACTCTCCTGCTTAATTACATTTATGGAAAGAGGCAATTGGCCACGTATATTATTCACAGTCTAGAAACTGCCATTTAACAATATTTTCTAAAATAATAGCACCCACAAAAGGCAAGAAAAAAACCAACAATATGATTTCATTAAGTATGTGTATATATAAATGTAAGTATGTATTCATATACAAAAGATACATTTATATTTACATATAGATGTATATATTTATCCGAAGTTAATATATGTATTTATTTATATTTACATAAAAACGTATCTATAAAACATACAAAAAACAATTTGCCTGATTAAGTGCAAAAAACCCAACATAGCAACTGTTCATGTATAACCAGACATCATTTTTCATAAATTACACAGTCACTACATTACAAATATTCCTCTTTGTTATCTCGAAGGTAGCTGCCAAGCTTAAATTGAATGGACTTTTTATAACTCGTAAGGAAAGAAAGTCTTCATCCTTTAAGGGACAATTCGAATTGGAATCTTAATCTATTCTCATATTCCCTCTACAGTGTGTCTGAGTTCTTCATAATGTCCTCAGATACTTTTCACACTTTATAAAGCAAACCATACCTCTCACTCTAAGGTTGAACGAGAGCTTGCTCTTTTGAAAGGATCAAGAAATATTCTTTCCTGAAAAGTAAGCTTACCATCTGATAATGATTCCATCACAACTCATTTGCCCTGTGCCTTAAATTTGAGGACTACATAGGATAGAGCATTTCCGTGTTCATAATGGCCCTGTGGCAGCTTCTGCCTGACATCACACAGGAGAGAAGAGATGAAAGTGGTCATTGATTAACACATTTCTTCCCAGAGCAACTCTTTGGAATTCAAACAAAGGCTTCCAACAAGTTGGGCTTTGAGCTTACTACGTGAAACAGTCATGGCGCTACAAAACCTAAGGATGCTTTCCCAGAGTGCCTCTATTAGAATGGACTGGACTTACCCTTGATAGAGTAAAGAAAAGCTGATGAGACAGGATCTTTAAGAACCTCTTAGAAAACCTCTGGGTTTCACTGCTTGGCCATACACCCTAGAATCGTGTGCAGGTTTAGGGTAACAAAATCAGAAACAAAAGAGACCTGAAAAATCACTCTTTAGATATGCAATGTCATCCAGCAGCTCTGTTAGATCACCTCCATGGGTAAGCGCTAGTGGCCTCATTGCCTACCATCCATTCTTCAGGATTACCTGGCCGAGGAGAACAAGACGACCAATCCTTCCATAGCCTGATACTATAACCTCATTATCTGCCTCTAAGACTTGTGGGTAAAAAGGTCTGTCTGGGATGCCAGAAAAGCTCCCCAGCACCTCATGCTTTCCAAAGTGACTGTTGTGGTGTTGATAAAAACATGGAAGCCACAATGTCCACGCTCATCTCAGGGGAGACAAGGGGAGGGAAGCCCCCCTATCAGACAGAGAAGCTGTCTGCTGTTCCTTTCAAAGTACACAGGACACTTTGCCGAATATTCAAAGGCACTCTTCAAAGCTCTCATTTCTGTTTAAACCCACTCTACTCCTTTTTACTGAGATACAAAACATGTCCTCCTTTGCAGAGAAGCAGGCCTTTGTTCCAAAATCGTTTCAGTCATGAAATAACACCCATGACGTGTTTCAGAGATTAAACTTGAAATTTCGCAGGACTACAAAGAACTGAAGAGGGCGTCCTCTTGCCGAGGCCCCACTTTCCAGCTAGTCGAAGGTTTAATGTTTCAGCGCATTCTAACAGGATGTGCTGAATCTCCTTCAGAGAAGTTTGGCCCTCAATATGAATATAAATATGGGTGAAATACGGAAGTATATTGAATGAGAGGGAAAAACCACATCAATTCCCCCCATATTCTTTCCAATTCTCATGGATCTTTTCCTGCACCTGGCACTGTAGGCAAGAAAGTCCTTTTATTTGTTTACTGAAACATAAATCTGCCAGGAAAGCCTAACTCTAAATTACTGTTGCATTTCTGATGGAAACCTGCCACATAATTTAAATTTCAACAGCTCTACGGGTTCCCATATTTCTTATTTGTGACTTGCCACCTCACAGATGAAGTGCATTGTACTATCATTTTAATAAATAGTTTCTGAGTGAAGGTCGTTTTTCTTTGTGTTCAAATTCCATCTGTTTTTTTCTTTCTTTCTTTTTACTGACACATCCTGAGATCCAATAAAGGGCTTTGAATAGTCATTTCATTTCAATGTTGGCCATCATGTTTCAACAGCCAATAAAACAAATGGCCAAACAGAATGATGTCTTCAAACTGCCTAAGAGGAAAGAGGCGGTGAGTGAATGACAATTCTGGTTTGTCACCTCGTCTAAAGGGAAAGCAGAGCATTGATTCCTTTTGTTCAGCCACGTAGTTGTGAGTAAACATCATTTTTTGGAAAATCAGTTTTCTGGGGTTTTCTCATCAGCGAAGTATTTTCCCCATAACAGTAGATAATTACCTAGTATATTGGGAAAATGAGTCCATCTTCATGATAGAGACGGTACTTAGATATGGATTGAGTCCAATTGGATTCACAGTCCGAGCTATGAAGAGATGGCTATCAAGCCACTTTTAATCTTGTATGAAACAAAAAGATTAAACTGTCAATATTATGATGAACTGCCGTGACGAGCCCTATGATAGAACCACACTCTTAGAGCTGCTTCTCTAATGATATGTATGCAAGGAATAGATTTTTCCTGATAACGCATGTAATTAGAGTACAGAACAAAATGTTCTGTTCAAATTCATGACATGCCCAACTAATAAAGGAAGGGAGGATAAGGCCCTTGCTATTTATTTGCATGAAAAAGCTTCAATATAGGATATACTTTAGAGAAATTAGTTTTTAATCTAGGTGACCAGATGAGATTTTGACCCTGAACTGCTTTTTGAGTTGACCTGTGAGAATTTATGCAGAAATAAGACTGTGATGCTTACAAGCCAGACAGGCATTGCTTTTTTCATTAATTCCTGAATGTCTCATAGAGTCAAGAGAAGCAGAAAATTGGTCCTTTTAAAAGCCCACTGTACGAGAATTTGCTTTTATGAAACATAATCAGCAAGAGTTGATAGGAATCTTAGCAGGAATGTATTCTTTTTAAATTTAGACATTCAAGAAGTTAGATACATTGATTCAGCAGTGATGGTTCTCCATTGACCTGTATAAAACAGAAATCTGTGGTTGTATATTGTTATGAATATATTTGAGAGGTCTCCTGCTATCGTACTACCAGCTTTTCAGGGTGAATTATAGACCACACAATGGGTACTTGAAAGAAAGCTTTACATCAAGTCTTGTGCTTATTTTTTCATGATAAGGGTTAGTGTCACATCCACTGGATATATGCAAGAAATTGCTATTAAGGGTAGAAGTCTTGTCCTTGTTTTTAAAAATCACCAATATCAACATTATCCATGTAATATATTAGGTAACTGCAGAAATCTACACTTAGGATGCAACAGAAAGGGCTAAGCAGATAAAAAGCAAATGTATCATGTTTTGTGGTTAACATCATTTGAAACACTAACAAGTAAGAGTAACTGTTATACTCCTCCTGCAGTTTTGAAATATGAAAGTAGTCTGGCCTCCCTCCATTAGTAAGAGACACCAAGTTCCCCTCAAATGCTCAAGCCAGAAACAGAGGAGTGTTCTTTGCTTCCTCCTTTTACCTCTTCTTCCACTTCCAAGCCATCAACAAGTTCTGTCAATTCTCCATTCCAACCTGTATCATGATGTGGTCAATCCTTCTAGCTCCATCCTGGCCCAGACCATCACCCCTGGTTACTTGGACTCTTAAAAAAAAGTCTTTGTTCTGTTTTGTTTTGTTTCGAAGTTGTCTCTCTATCCCTGGCCCTCTTTAACAGCCATCTTTCACAAAGTAGAGAGAAGAATCAGATTAAGTTGACCTGGCTTAAAATCTTGAATGTCTTTAGAATAAATCCAAATGTACTAAATTCAGAGTCTCTTCTTCTCTGTCTAACCTTGTTTCCACGGAGCCAACGACAGTGTACCCATACGTCTCAGCCATATCCTTAAATTCTTTCCTATTTCAAGGCCTGCCATTCTCTCTGCTTGGATTACACTGCATCCTCCTCATTTCCTCATACCTCAGCTCAAATAGCCTCTCCTTGGAGAGACCTTTCTTCATTGCTATATCTGGAGTAAATCTTGTCCCGTTCAGCAGTTTCTTTTGTTGTACTTTTCAAAATTTGCAATGATTTGGTTTGTTGACTTTTTTTCTTTGTCCATCTCCCCACGAAATGTCAGTGTTGTGAAGGTAGGGACAATGTCTCTCTTGGTTACTCTTGTATTTACATACTAAGCCCTCCCTCAGCATTTGTTGAATGCACTGGGTTTATATGCAACTAATGAATCGTTAAACACTACATCAAAAACTGATGATGTACTGTATGTTGGCTAACTGAACATAATAAAAAATTTAAAAAATATATATGAACTTATTACAAATCTGCTTTTGTAGATAGAGGCTGCAAAAATGCAGAGACATAGATAAATTCCAGGGGAAAAACCGTCCTTTATTTGGTTCATGTTCAGGGAGCACAGGTTTTCCTGTTTCCCTACCGTAACATAAATGTTCAATTCTACCTAATTTTCACAAGGGGAAAGTAAAAGGAGTCGATATTCTCACACATCACAGTCATAAAGCTAACTCAAAGTGTCTATATATTTTTTTTTATTCATGAGTGGTGAGCCAGATTTTTCTCTGGAAGTGACCTAACCCCTTTTGTAAGTTTTCTGTCTCTTTTGGGGCACTTAAGTAACAGGAAGATATTAGAGTTGTTAACGGTCCCAGAGTGCCACATTTATTGCCAAAGAATATGTAAGCTGATTATACCCACTTGTGTGTATTCACTGTAAAAAACAACTATAACAGGCTTGTGAAAAAGTTCTTGCTTGACATTACTGAAATCTCTTACATGTCAAGCTACGGCAAGAGAGCTGAAAAAAGCATTTTATAACAATGAATAAGGAAAAAGTATTTTGTGGGCAAATGTTTGAAGGGGAGAAAATATTTTACATTGTCCTATTTTAACTTGAGTACTATTTTCTTACTATTATTCATTGCTCAAAGGAAAATTGGAAAACAAGTAAAAAATAGTTAATGAACAAACTACCACTATACTTATTAACCTGGCAGAATTGCCAAAGATATAAATTTTATTTGATATAATTCAAAACTTAAAAACTTTGCAAACATGACATATTAAGGGACAGAATGGAAACTTCATGGAAATTTTAAATTGATTTTGAAGAAATAGGTCTAACACCAATTGTTGTAAGTACATTCTTTTCTGCAATTAAGGATAATTTAATAGCAATTTTCGTAAGCATGGCTCAAATAACAGTGAGTGGAATGTTCTTTCCTATAAACCAGAGACAGATACTGTCAAATATAATTTTATCCAGTCAAATATAATAGTCTATCCAGTCAAGATTAAGGCACTAGGGACAGTCCAAACTCATCAGGTAGAAAGGAACATCCCTCCCCCCAAAATTGCTCACCGCACATGAAGGGATTCTGACCCACCAGATGCAGTGGAGCACAGAGGGCCACAGAGGTATTGATAGGACCTCCAGGTTCTTCTACTGGTGCTTCCCTGGCTTTGACATGGTTATTTAGGCACACACATGAACCTGTGAATTTGTGGGTCCATACATGCATGTGCACACATTTCGCTGTAACCAAGGCATCCGAGGGAGGAACAAAGTAATATTGCAAAATTCAGGGCTTTAATAACACATAGGGGTAGAGTAGCACCAAGTCTCTTTCTGGAATCAAAAAGATCCTTACTGGTTGGACTTAACCAGCTTGTCCCCCAACAAAGAAAGGGGTTTGAAAGTCATCCTGCATCTGCAGCTCAGGCAGAACAGATGAAAAGATCTGTGGGAGAGAGACAGAAAGCTATAGGACTATGCAGTCAGAAAGAGATGTCCTTCTGCAGAGTCACAAAGGAACCTTCCTTCAAATGTTAGGGGGAAACCCCCCCTTCTTAAAAGCTAATCTGCATCTGAATCTAGAGCTCTTCTTTTTTTCTTCTTTTTTAAAAGATTTATTTATTTCAGAGAGAGAGTGAGCACATGAGCAAGAAGGGGGAGGGGCAGAGGGGGAATCTCAAGCAGACTCCCCGCTGAGCAGGTAGCCCAACTCAGGGTTCCATCCCAAGACCCTGAGATCATGACCTGAGTGGAAATCAAGAGTCAGATGCTTAACCAACTGAGCCACCCAGTTAACAAGATTACTGTTATGAGGAATTGGCTACTCTTGCACATCCCAAGATGGGACAAGAATGACAGACACTTAAAGGAGAAGATTAGAACTACTGACCAAAGATCTTTAGCAGCTGCTAAGAAAAAAGAGGAAAAATGAAATACTAGAGCCTCATTGTAACCACTTATGTATACGTACTTGTGCAAAGCACATGCATAAATACATGTCTACACCCCTGCACATACCCACAAAACGCACACACATACACACATACAAACACAGAGGCATGCATGCACACACACAGATACTTCACACATTCACAACACGCATATGCACACATGCCTGGATGTATGCACTCAAGTGCGCATGCAGCATATGCTCGTTCGCACTCATATTTACTCTTAACTAATACTGCTCATTATTGCGGTGAGGGTTCAGGCATTTTCATTCATCTCGTTGCCTCTATAAAATTTTACATTCAAGAACCTCTGTAAGAATTGTTGTAGATCTGAGGTAACAAAATAGATGGTCCACAAATTGAGTTCACTCCATAGACTTGTTTTATTTGGTTCACAAAGTCATTAAGACACACTGAATTGGTTGCCAACATTTGTAAATCAAGAAGTTTTCTATAAAAATCCGGACTCTCTTATTCTTTTGAAAAAGGAAGCAGTCTGGCAGCACGGGGCCCACAATCCTGTAATGACAACTGGCCAGGGCTGGCCCAGCGGCCCCTTCAGTCTGCACCTGTGCTCTCAAGGTGTGCCGCGCGTCCACCTCCTCTAGTCTGTTGCTTTTCAAATGTTAAAGTACGTGTGCATCACCTGGAGAATCTTGTGAAAATGTACATCCTGATCCAGAAGGTCCAAGGTGAGGCCCGATATTCTGCATTTCTAAGAAACTTTCAAACACTGCAGCTGCTGCTTTTCTAAGGGCAACATGCAGAGGTTCTACTCAACCCCAGTCCCACCCCAGACAGGTTTGCCAGGGGTAGAAAAGAAAACACAGGCCACCCAGTTAAATTTGAATTTCAGGGATATGAAACCTTTTTTTTTTTTAAGTGTAAGTATGTCCCCTGCAATAATGGGGATATACTTATATCAAAAACAACTCTTCGTCTGGAATTTAAATTTAACTGGGCATCCTGTATTTTCTCTGGCATTTCTACCTCCATATCTAAATTCCAGTCCACTTTGCTGGCTCCTGTAGGAATTTAAATTCAGCAGATCCTAAGACAGGGATTCGGGAGCACATGATTGAGAAGGCTCACAGAGAAAGGGAGCCAGGGAGAGGGGCAGAATAGAGCAGGGGAGAGAGCTAACTAAGCAAGGCCATGTTCTCAGCTGGACCTTAGCCTTAGCCTAATCCCAAGGAAAACTCTGAAGCACAAACTGGACCACATAGTTGGTGCCACTTGGAAGCAAGGGAGTGTGGCCTTTTGTAACCTGTGTCAGGCATTTACTGTAGGCAGCTCCCAGAGCTGGGAATGACCTTCCAGGCGAGACTAACCTGCTTCACTGAGAATTTTCTGGTGAGGAAGGTAAACGTCAGCCATCAGCAACAACACTCATAGCCGGCAGGAGATGAGGGAACCGTCCTGATAAAGAGGATCTTGGCATCAAGTCTAGATATCCTACTTATAGTTAGCCAGTTGGACTACATGGACCATCTTTCCATATTCAAAATTGACTCATGATTCTGATGTTCTAAAAAGACAGCATCATTTACTGAATTCTGCCTTTGCAAGACTTACTCTGTTTGGATGCACTACTCATCACAAACACAGCAATACTAATACCTAAGGATTATAAAATACTTACAATAAAAATAATATCTAACATTATGCATTTTTATTATATATATACATATGTGTGTGTGTGTGTGTATATATATATATATATAGCCTTTTTCTGTGATCCAGTCTAATTAAATCTAGCAAGCAGTTACTGAGCACTTACTATGTGCAAATCATGACAACATAACCCCTGGTCTTCTCAAGCACTCTGTGGCATAAGCGGGCTAGGACTCCTTAGCTGCATGCATAACACATTAGAGAACACAAAGTCAACCAAGTAGTCCATTAAATATCATTGAGAGACTTCATAGAGGTTAATTTGCTTTCCCAAAGTCACAAAGTTGAAATGTGTATAAGTCAGAGCTTAAAAACAGGTTTTCTGATGCTTCCTTTGTATTTGAATAAGTATTCAAACCAAAGTGTTCCTAAGGGGGCATTTATAAATAATAAACATGCATGGTCCTAGAAACATAAAAAAGAAATTCATCTAGTACATTTTCTTTAAAATTATAAATTTGGAAATAACAATGGATTCACAGGAAGTTGTAATGACAGTACAGAGATGTCCCCTCCATCTTGCTTCCCCAATGGTTACATTTTACATAATATAGTATAAAGCAAAATAAGGAAATGGTTAAAATGTGTATGTTCTAGTTCCATCTCATCTTATCACATCTGTAGATTAAAGTAACCACTGCCACAATCAAGAAACACTTTCCACCAACCTGAACATCTAGCAAATATGAATCTTTTTTTTCTGTCTCTATAATTTTGTCATTTTGAGAAACTTACATAAATGGAATCATACACTATATGACCTACTGAGATGGGCTTTCATCGCTTGGCATAATGTCCTTGAGTTCTATCCATGGTGATACATTTATCACTAGTTCATTCCATTTTATTCCTGAGTGGTATTCCACGATGTAGACATACAACATTTTGTTTAACCGATCACCTACTAAAGGATATTTTAGTTGTTTCATTAATTTTATCTATTGTTTTCAATTTTATTAATTTCTGTGCTTATATTTGTCATTTATTTCCTTATACCCACTTTGGGTTTAATTTGCTCTTATTTTTCTAATTTCCTATGGTGTAAGACTTTTGATTTGAGGCTTTTCATCTTTTCTAATCCCATGGGTTATTTAGAAGTATGTTGTTGAGTTTCCACGTGTTTGGAGATTTTCCTATTATCTTTCTGTTTTTCATTTCTAGCATGAAGAACACACTCTGAATGGTTTTAATTCTTTTAAATTTGTTGAGGTTTGTTTTACGGCCCAGATTATAGTCTATGTCAGTGCAGTCCTGTGAATGCTTGAACAGAATGTGTATACTACTGTAGCTGGGAGGAGTATTTTATGTGTATTGACTAGATCCTGTTGGTGGATGGTGTCGATGATATATCCTTGCTGATTTTCTTTGTTCAGCTGTTTTATCAATTGTTGAGAAGCAGATATTGAAGTCTCCAGCTATAATTGTGAGTTTGCCTACTTCTCCTTTCAGTTCCATCAGTTTTGGCTTTACATATTTTACAACTGTAGTGTTTGGTGCATACATGTTTAAGGTAATTATGTATTCTTGGTGGGTTGACTTCTATCATACATACTGTCCTTCTCTGTCCCTGGTCATTTTATTTGATCAAAACTCTACTTTATCTACTATTAATATAAACAGTCATGGTTTATTTTGTTTTCTTTTTTTCTTCTTCTAATTTTATAAATAATAGCTTTATTGGTATTTAATTGAGATATCATAAAATTCACGCTTTTAAAGTGTACAATTCAGGGACTCTTGGGTGGCTCCCTCGGTTAAGAGTCTGCCTTCAGCTCAGGTCATAATCCCAGGGTCCTGGGATCAAGTCCCGCATCGGGCTCTTTGCTCAGCGGAGAGCCTGCTTCTCCCTCTGCCTGCCGCTACCCCTGCTTGTGCTCATTCTCTCTCTCTCTCTCTGACAAATAAATAAAAATAAAATCTTAAAAAAATAAAGTGTACAATTCAGTGGTTTGCAGTGCAATCGCAGAGTTGAACAACCATCATGACTATCTAATTTTCGTACATTTTCACAACCAGAAAGAAGTCCCATAAGCATTCCTTCCTCCACCCAGCCCCTGGCAACACTAACTTACTTTCTGTCTCTATGGATTTTCCTCTTCTGGACATTTCATATAAATGGAATCATGTAACATATAGCCTTTTGTAACTGACTTTTTTTCACTTAGCATGATGTGTTCAAAATTCCTCTGTGTTGTAGCATGCATCAGAACTTCATTCCTTTCTATGGCTGAATAATACTCTGTTATATGGATATACCACAATTTATTTTCCATTCTTCAGTTTTTGGACATTTGGATTGTTTGCCCCTTTGGTTATTATGAATAATACTACTGTGACTATTAATGTATATGTTTTGTGTAGACATATGTTTTCATTTCTCTTGGGAATATAGCCAATCTCTCTTGTAATTGGTGCACTTTAAACCATTTGTATTTAATACAATTATTGATATATTACTGGTTAAGCCTGCCATTTCTTGTTTTGTTTCCTGGGTTTTTTCTTTTTTTTTTTTTTATCTGTTTGTTGTTGTTGTTGTTGTTGTTGTTTTGTCCCCATATTCCTATGGGCTACGTGAACATTTTTTTAGAATTCCGTTCTGATTTATCTACCCTGTTTTTAGCATACCTCTTTATATGTACAGTTCTTTTAGTGGTTGTTCTAGGAATTATATTATATGTAAGTTACTGCATAACTTATCACAGTCTACTGGTGTCATCATTTTATCAATATGATTGAAGGGAAAAATGAAGGGGGGGAAATCAGAGGGGGAGATGAACCATGAGAGACTGTGGACTCTGAGAAACAAACTGAGGGTTCTAGAGGGGAGGGAGGTAGGCAGATGGGTTAGCCTGGTGATGGGTATTAAAGAGGGCACGTATTGAATGGAGCACTGGGTGTTATGCACAAACAATGAATCATGGAACACTATATCTAAAACTAATGATGTAATGTATGGGGATTAACATAACAATAAAAAATTAAAAAAAATAAATTAATCAATTAATTAAAATGCAAAAAAAAAAAGAAACGAAATCTTACCTCCCTTTACATTGCATCACTCTCTCCCATTTAAAATATAACCGTCTTCAATATATCTGAGTTCTACATACACTGAGATCCACATGCGATGTTGTCATAATTTTTGCTTCAATTGTCAAGCATAATTTTAAAAAGGGAAGGGAAGATGGGAAGGAAAGTCTATTATGCTCTGCCCTTTCCATTGTTCTTTCTTCCTTTCTGGAAGATTCCTTCTTTTATCCTTCCTTATATCTTTATAAAATTTCCTTTAGCCATTCTGGTCTACTGGCAACAAATTCCCTTAGTTTCTCTTTATTTGATAATGTTTTGATTTTCTCTTCATGTTGAAGGATATTTTCATTGGATATAGGATTCTGGATTGATATTTCAGCACCTTAAAAGTGTGTGCCACTTCCTTTTGGCTTCCATGATTTCTGATGAAAAATCTTCTGTCATTTGATTTTTTTTCTATAGTTAATACATCACTTTATTCTCACTGCTCTCAAAAATTTTTCTTTGTTTTTATTTTCCAGAGGTTTTGATGATGATGTATTTTGGCTTGGATATGTTTGGGTTTATCATGTTTGGGATTTGTTCAGCTTCTTGAATCTGTAGGTATATATTTTTTTGCCAAATTTTGGAAAATTTCAGGTATTTTTTTCTCTGAATACCTGCCTCCTCAACCTCTGCCATCATCCTCTTTCACCTCTCATCTGGACTCCAAGGACATAGGTGTTAGATCTTTCTTTATAGTTCCTCAGATCCCTGAGTTTCATATCTATATCTATATCTATATCTATCTACCTATATCTAAATCTATATATCTGTGTCGTTCAAATTGGATATTTCTATTATTCTATTTTCAAGTTCACTGATTCCTTCCACTGTCCTCTCCATTCTTTTGTTGAGCCCATTCATTTTGTTTTTCATTTCTGTTCTAGAATCTCTATTTTGTTCTATTGCTTTACTAAGACTTTTTATTTTTTTCATGTATTTCAAGTGAATTTATATGTGCTCAGTGAAGCATTTTTATAATGACTGCTTGAAAATCTTTGTCATAATTCTCAAATCTTTGTCATCTTGGCACCAGTTTCTATTATCTTTTCTCGTTGAAGTTATAATCTTTCTGGTTCTTGGTATGATATGATTTTTTTAACAGAAATCTTGACATTTTTGAATATTACATTGTAAGATCTGCATCTTAACTGTTCTGTTTTGGTAGGCCTTCTATGATACTGTTCTGGCAGGGGAATGAGGTACAACCTCATTGTTGCCAGGTAAGGGTAGAAGTTCAGGCTCTTGAATAGCCTTCTGGCGTGTTCCTCACCAACTCAGTGGGGAAAGGGAGAGTCATTTCCTTATCATAAAGTGAGGGGGAGGATGCAGGTTTTTTTATGGTGTGTGGCTAAAGTAGAGCAGTTATTTTCTAAAAGCTTGTATGGTCTTGTATGGATTCCCTTTTCCTGGTCCTTCATCTAGAGAAAGCAGACTTTTGTTGGGGCTTGTTTTGTTTTACCTGCCGGCATATCTGGGTTGCTGGATTCTTCATCTTCAAAATGAAGCCAAAAGAAAACTCTGGGAAATCATCACCACATCATTCCTGAGTTCCAAGGTCCCTAGCTGGTTTTCTTTCTTTTCTCCAACTTTCAGAGTTTTCTTATATTTGTCTAACCTATAATGTCCAGTTACTGGTGAGAACAGAAAATATATATATATATATTATATAATATATATATAATCTCTCTGGAAGCAGGAGTTCTCATGCAGAAAAGTTTTTAAAACCCTGTTATTCAAATCCACACTGGCCAGATTTGAGTGGGACTTACGATTTTTCTATGATCTTATTAGAGAGCCCACTTCCCTTGCTCTAAATTCCTCTTCTGCCATGGTTACAGTCATTTTACTATAATATCTCATAGTAATAAATGTTCATCTCTTTTATAGAGATCCAACCAGCCTTTGCCTAGTGATTCTTGCCAAAATTAGGAGCCAATTACAAACTTTTCAAAAGTCTCATTTTTTGTTCTCAAATTCCTTCAAGCTTTTGCTTATCTCTCAGTTAAGTTTAGTCTTGAGTATTTTGTGGTTGGTCTGTTATTTAATATTTTCAGAGAAGCAAAACTATGCTAGTCT
This sequence comes from Phoca vitulina, assembly GCF_004348235.1. Classification (NCBI taxonomy): domain Eukaryota; kingdom Metazoa; phylum Chordata; class Mammalia; order Carnivora; family Phocidae; genus Phoca; species Phoca vitulina. The sequence goes on from NW_022589716.1 coordinate 23,582,162, forward strand.
CATATAAAATTTACATTGCTAAAACAACCCTATTTAATAATATTAAATATAAGCCATATACAACATAATAAGTGCAAGTCTATGATTGGTGAGTTGGTATATCCATAGGTTATCACACGAAAGAGAAAGAATACTCAAATTAAGATAATTAGAGGAAAGTTATAGAAACTATTTCCAAAAATAACTATTTGCAGAAAACTACTTACAGAAATGATATTGCAAGAATAAAGTGTTAATGGCAGCACAACTGTCACCATACCTAGGCCTGCAAGGACAGAGAGAATAGTTACCACCACCTGGGAGGGGAAAGTCATGCAGAGAAATCTGCTTTGAGAGCAGGTTAGAGAAAATGCAGGCCAAGGCAACCTCAGAGGGAGGAGGAATAATTATCCAGATCTCTCTTTTTCTTCCAAGCTCCTCTCAGGGTTCCCAATGGTTGAACTCAAAAGGAAGCCAGAGGGAAAGGAAGCTGACATCATTCTGTTGGGACAGAAAGCCAGGTAAAAAAAAGGTACATAGGGATCTGGAAGGGCGAAGGAAGGTATTCAGTCTAGGTGGTTTGTTTATTAGTATCCAGGCAGAAATAAGAGCAGATTGGTTAGTCAGGATGCTGAGACAATATTGGAGAATCAATTCTTGAATCTTATAAAATACTCAGGCCAGTATTCCCAATTTAAATACTTAGAAAATCATAATTTGTACAAAAATTAATGCATATGAAATACTGATGATAGCTTTTATCTAGCGTCCCTATAATGAAAGTATATGAGGTAACCAAGGCTCAAGGTTTCAGATTAATCTCAGATAAATTTACTTGAGAAGGTGATGATAATTGTCAGACAGAAACTACTGAATAGCTTTTACTATCTTCCAGTTTCTCATCCCCAGCTTCTGCCATGCTTTCTGGCACCTAATGCCTATCTCATATTCATTCATAATATAGAAGAGGCTGGAAAAAAAGGGTGAAGAAGGTAGCATGTGACTGCTTTTGTATTCCTACTTTCTCACCAGTTTCAGGTGAGTAACTGAGTATATGCATTCTCCAGTATTAACAGAATAATATTTTTAATCCCCTAATAGAGTGCACATTGGGAAACTCTTTTTATTTTCAGCTTCCTTGAGCTCCTAGAAGTATGGAATCTCCTTTATTTTTATTTATTTATTTATTTTAAAGATTTTATTTATTTATTTATTTGACAGAGAGAGACACAGCGAGAGAGGGAACACAAGCAGGGGGAGTGGGAGAGGGAGAAGTAGGCCTCCCGCCGAGCAGGGAGCCCGATGTGGGGCTTGATCCCAGGACCCTGGGACCATGACCCGAGCCGAAGGCAGATGCTTAACAACTGAGCCACCCAGGCGCCCCTGGAATCTCCTTTAAAAGCAGAATGACTAGGGGCTCCTGGGTGACTCAGATGGTTAAAGCGCCTGACTCTTGATTTCAACTCTTGATTTTGATCCCAGGGTCGTAAGGTCGAGCCCCATATCGGGCTCTGCACTGGGTGTGGAGCCTGCTTAAGATTCTCTCTCCCTCTTCCCCCCTTCCCCTGCCATTTATGCTCTCTCTCTCTCAAAAGATAAAATTAAAAAAATAAAAGCAGGACAACTGCATCTTTAGTATTCAATACAATTTTTTCAGATACTAACACAATTACCACAAGCTATAAGATACAGGAAGCATCTCAAACCCCAGGGTCCATGACTGATATTAAGGCCAATATCTTCCCATGGACTAGAAGGACACTGAGAAAATAGGAAATGGGAAACGAAGATGGATTGGTGATTACAAAGAAAGGCAATAGACTATAGAACCTCCATTTTCTTAGAGGATGCACCAAAGTCAACATACTTCATGAGATAATATGTTCCAGAGGGGAAAGGCGGGAGGGCAATGGGGAGAAACAACAGCCCAGGGCACTGACATTAGAGGAAACAGAACTTCCAGAGAACAGAGTGTCAGGAGGATGCCATTCAGTACCAGCTGTCAGCATGGTGACAATGGAGAGGAAGCAGAGAAATGGAGCGATCTTTCAGAAGAGTATTAAGCCACCTATTGAGAAAATGTAGTTAGCTACCAAAAAGTACTGATTGTGAGACAATTTTGTACTTTACTGAGGAGGATAAAGAAACTGCTGACATTTTTAGTAGATATGAGACCATACTGTGTAGCATACCAAATCAACTTTGTCAGTAATTAACTCTGGTGAAATTATTTCATTTGTAATGTTAGATTCTTCTCACTAGAAAAATTGTCTTAAGTAAGAAAAGATAGATGGTACTTCACTCATAAGTTCAATTATTCTAATTTCTGGTATAGGTCTAATTTGTCTCTTTATTGGTGGATAAAGGACACTACTACATGTTTTTATAGTGAAAAATATATATTTTTAATGAGACATAGCAGAGGACATTCTTGAAGGTTTTATGGTTTCCCATGAGTTTGCAGTTCCTCTAACAAGTGGCTATAGAAGATTCAGGTAAACCATCAAAGAAACTAATTAGGGGCTTCCCTTAACACTGAAACATGAATAATAGAGCCAATACAAGAGTTGTATGCAGGATCTTCTTTTTCTTTTCACTGCCCTCACCCATTGTCAGTGAATACTCTATGAATTATTAAAATAAAATTAAAAAATACTGACTCACAAGCATCTGTTATTTACTTTACCCAAAATGTCACAGACCTATTTATCTAAAAAAAGAAAACCTTATCCACTTACCAAATGGAAATCTATATGAAGTGACAAACACCAAATGGTTTGGGACTGCACTCTGCATTTTGAAGGGGTCTCTAAGACTGCTATGCTCAACATGAAAAATAAATATTTACTTAAAAAATTTCTACCCACACAGTAAATATCAGTGTCATGGACGATAACGAGAATAATCTTTTAGTATCGCAGATTATGTTTGGTGAGCTAACAGAAAAGATGCTTCTGGAAATAAACTAAAAATATTAAAAAAATATTTTCATCATCGCGCTCTGCTATGTGAAATTGACGTGTAAATACAATGTTAATAGAGGTAGGTGGTTCTAGTCAGAACTTCCCAACCAGTGTGCCCTGGATGCATTGAAGGTATGCAGGGATATGAATCCTTACAAACTCCAGGGCTGTGGGTTGGGAGGCCCCAGACCATGAACAGCCTCTCGTATCTTGTACACATAGTCTACGTATGTCCTGACATGAAAATACTTAGAAAGCACTGGTCCCCATTATAGACTATTATATCAAAAAAAGATACACAAACGGTGATGTATATGAAGCTTGGCCATGACACTATGAAATCAGGTCAGTTGATAGATTTCTTCACAATCACAGATTCCTTTTGAAGGGAAAAAATATATTTTCCCCTCAAAATCTGCTTTTAAGATTGAAAAGACAGAGTCCACTTTCAGCTTCAGGGTGAAACTTCCCATCTGGGAGAATGCAATGAGGGTTTGGAAATGATTCCTTAGTGTGACCAGCATAGTCAGGATGGTGTTAATTTTGTGACGATCTAATTCCTGTGCAGCTTTATGCCTGGAGCCTGGCAAAGATGCTTAGATCCTCACAAAGATGACTGAAAAATATGCCTCCTGATATAGGATCTTGATATGCTACATACCTCTTCACCTGGAAAATATCACTTGTGACAAGCTCCACAGGCTTTCCAAGGGAAGGAGCTTGAAAGTCACCAAGAAACCTAACCCTGGATGAAAGACACTTGATGTTGATGGTATTTGACATCAGTAGTATAGATATATATATTTTTTTCATTCTAAGCAATGGCAGAATGGGGGTGGGTAGAATATATAGCTTTTGAAAATGTAAAGCCAAAAGAGGCCTAAGATCTATACCTCTCTTTGGAAAACCGGTTTGGAATGGTAAGGATATTTTCCTTCCCAAGAAAACACTCACTGGATTAAAGGCAAAGAGATCAGATCTATCCTTTTTCATGATGGTATTCAAAAATCTATGAAGGGTGTCTGGGGGGGCTCAGTCGGTTAGCATCAGCTCAGGTCATGATCTCAGGGTCCTGGGATTGAGTCCCGTGTGGGGCTCCCTGCTCAGCAGGGAGCTTGCTTCTCCCTCTGCCCACCCCCTTGCAAAAATAAATAAATGAAATCTTAAAAACAAACAAACAAAAACAAAAATCTATGCGATGCTTCTGAAAGTATGCTACCCACTGTTCAGAGAGCTTCCAGGGTAGCCCTATTTGTCCCATGACATAATCACCCCCAAATTCCCTGCCATTCCTTATCTTCAGCACTTGTCCTACCTGGCTCTTCAGTAACTGCACATGGCCCAGTCCTAATAGGAAGAGCCAAAAGACTGATGAATTCCACGGAAACAGAGACACATTTTCTCTTGGTGCAACTTGTCTTCAAGCAAAGCTTTATGTCCATGAAAAAAAAAATGCCATTAAGAAAACAACACTACTCATTTTAATTGACGCATTTTCTCTAAGTAATCATTAAAAAGGCCAGATGATCCAGTGTTTATAAATTCATATTTATAGTAAGGGTGTTTGACTACTCCATAGATCTTGCCCACTGCCTAATTGGTCCTTTACAATATTTTGATTTATTATGATTAAGTGAAAGCTAGGGTGGACCATTAACTGATTACAAATAAGTTTGAGTAAACCCAGATATTAATAACAACAGTAGAAAAAAAAAGTCTTGGGTCTACATGATAAACAGAGAACCTCTGATATGAAATTTTACCTTCTTTGAAGCCAAGTACACCAGGAATTAAATGAGGTAGCTCCTGGGTTGAATTCAGCCTATCCAAGTGTTTTCTTTGGATTGTATAGCATTTTTAAACAAATTGGAATTAGTGACTAACATCTGAAAAGCAAGAGATTTTACATTAGATCAAGGCCATCACTGATTTACGGTAAAACACGGAAAGTTCCTGCAACATTACTCTCATGTCACCTCTTGGCAATACTGAGCCTGTGATCTGCAGGGACTTGTCATAACTGCCCCTTTAAGCAGGTGTGAGCTCTCTAATTTGTAAAGTTTCCTACCCAGCCCAGTTCACTCATTCATTCAAATAGTCATTCATTCAGTAAATATTTCCTGAGGATCTATCATGTGCCAGAAGACATTTTGCTGGATTCTGTGCTCTTAGAATGTACAGTCTAAGGGGAAATGGATAGTGAACTGTTCCATAAAATTACAAATTTAAAAGAATGCTGAGTTAAAATGTAGAGGGTGCTATGACCATTTGCCAGAGGGTCCTGAAAGGTTCTGGGGGTACAGGAAAAAGGATTAGCAGTTCCTGAAGAAGCAGATCTCCAAGCTGAGATGTGGAACACCAGGAGGGGTTAACTAGGACCAGTGTGTTCTAAGGAGAGGGAACAGAAGGAGGGGAGGTGAAGAGAGGGCAGACTGTTCCATGACCTACGTAAGAGGGAATTACTTGGCACAGGAAGAATGAAGCAGGTGCACCACAGGATCAGACCAAGAATCTTGGGGGTCATGTTAATATCATTGGCTTTTGTCTTTAAGAGCAGTGGGTGGACACTGAGGACTTTTTCAGCAAGTATGTAGCAGCAGCACTGTTTTAAAAATAATATTCTGATTACTGGGTGGAAAAGGGTTAGTAGAGGGCAAGTATGGAAGCAACTGAGGATGATATGCACTAGAGTTGACCTTATAGAAAAGACTTCACAGACTGACCTGGATGTTAAAAACCTGCACGACACTGGAAATGGCACAGGACCATAAAGAGAGACCTTTGATGTGCTGCTCCAGATCTACTTTCCCCTGCTGTGCACCCAGGAGGCTGACCCACATGGACTTCATCCGCAGGATCCCTCACCTGCTACATTCTGGTTATATTCAGAAGACGGGTACCACCAGCAGGAGATCAGAGGGTAGCATGAGAGAGGTCAGGGCATGTATTTACCCAGCTCCTTCTCTGCTGGATTGTTAGTGGTTGTGTTCTTCTTCCAAAGGGCCTGGCTCTTGTCGGACTGTGTACTCTTTCTGCTTTCCTTACTCTCTCCCCTTGCCCTTCAAGCTTAGGGGTGGTGATGACTTTCCCCTGTTGTTGCCCAAACAAGGATTCCATCACTCATTGTTAGTTTCCTTTAATTTCGGCCCACACATTTCTAAATAGTCCCTTCATTTAAAGATTTATTTTACTTATTTTAGAGAAAGAGGGGAGGTTGTGCATGAATGTGGTGGGAGGGGAAGAGGAGAGAAATTCCAAGCAGGCTCGCTGCTGAGCATGTAACTCAACATGGGGCTTGATCCCAGGACCCTGAGATCACGCCCCAAGCAGAAACCCAGAGTCAGATGCTTAACTGCTTAACCAATTGAGCTACCTCGGCACCCCATCAGTCCCTTCATTTAAACTCTCCTTGGTTATCCCCATCTGAATGTGCCATTTGTTTCCTGCCAGGATCCTTGGCCTTAACCCAAATTATGAGCATTAGTTGGAAACTGGTCCAGCTTGGTGTTTTTTAAAACTCTTAATCCTATGGGGTGCCTGGGTGGCTCGGTCAGTTAAGCGGCTGCCTTCGGCTCAGGTCATGATCCCAGAGTCCTGGGATCGAGCCCCACATCAGGCTCCCTGTTCAGTGGGGAGCCTGCTTCTTCCTTTCCTCTGCAGCTCCCCCTCCTTATGCTCTCTCTCTGTCAAATGAATAAATAAAATCTTTAAAAACAAAAACAAAACAAAACAAAACCCTCCTAATCCTAATATCTTTAAAGGTAAAGAGACAAAAGAAACGATAATAAAATCGCAATGACAAATCCAAAAGAAAAGCATTTAAGATGCATCATTCTGCCTGCCCTCTCTCCTGTAATGAGGTCAAGAAAGTGCCGAGAACACATAAGCACAGAGGAGACATGTGGAAAGGGAATTGTAGCAGATGCCGTTTTGTGGCAGAGGCCGTGGTGTGTGGCACAGGTACCCTCTTCAGGCCTGCGCCTCCTTCCTCCTCCTCAGTTGCTGCCAGTGTCTGGGCTGATGGCTCTCAGCTGAGTTGCACTCCAGGCCATGCCTTTCCTCAAAGAAAGCCTGCATACAATGACTGACTGATGGCCTGGAAAGGTCCAGGGAAGTCAACTCTGAACGGGCAGTCCAGCTTCGGGCTAGCAGTCCATTGCAGTCAAGACACCCTCTCTCCACCCAATCCTGCTTCCCAGCCCCTCGCAGATGTTGATCCCAGAGGCACTCCCCAGTAAATTTTCTACATGCTCATCTCTGTTTCACAGACTGCTTGCGTAGCAACCTGACCTAAGACAGGTATTATGAACCATTTTCTTACACAGATGTAAAAACTTCAAATGTCAGAATTGTAAGTTGAGGTATTATAATCAAAAAATACAGTGAGTTGTATAAGCATTCACACAATGGTGATAGTTTTAAAATGGATTTCTATGCTAGGAATTAGAGGTAGCCACTTGTCTTTTTATGAGGTTACTGACACACAAATCCTATGTTAGAAGAACAACATGCATATGGTTTCAGAAAGTAGTATGATTTTAAGGCTGATTAAGATAAATGACTTCTTGAGAAATGTGCTTCATGGAACTCTATCTCCCTCAATAGGCTGTAGAAAGGGGCAGACAAAGGTATCTGGTATGGTATGTATTTCCCCAGGATATTTGTAAGTTCGGCTCTTGCTCCATACCAGGCATTGTGCTAAATGCCCCATGTGCATTGTCATATTAACTCTTAAAATAATCATTTGTGGTAGATGATTTTATTATCCCTACAAGTGTAGCAGAGGAGCACAGAGGAGCACCGAGCCAAAAGTATGTCATTGTGGGTTCCAGTCACTGACCCAACCTGGGCAGCAGCTTCCACAGCTGAAAATGGGCATGACAGCTGCCTACAGATGTGTGGTGGGGACTAAAGGAGATACAATAGGGTTAGAGAAATGCTTTCCAAGGTAAGTTGTCATGCAAACATTACAAATGATAATTGGTGTATTTTATGTGGGTGTGAATGAGTGAGGAAGTGTGTGTATGTTGGAGAAAGGGAGAGAGAATTGGTATTCAGCAGATTAGCAAACTGGCACCTTCGTTTTATCCATGAGCAACAGGGACACAGGAATCACATTTTCTATTTCAAATAATTCATTTGACATGAACAAGATGATCATATGCCATTAGAAAGAAAAAAGTGGGGCATCAGAGAGAAGACAGAGTTATGCTAAGTGAAACAGGTCAGTCAGAGAAAGACAAACACCATATGATTTCACCCATATGTGGGATCTAAGAAACAAAACAAACAGGCTTAGGGGAAAAAAAGAGAGAGAGACAAACCAAGAAACAGACTCTTTTTTTTTTTTTTTTAAAGATTTTATTTATTTATTTGAGACAGAGAGAGAGCGCCCGAGTAGGGAGGAGGAGTAGAGGGAGAGGAAGAGGGAGCCCCCCATGGGGCCTGATCCCAGGACCCTGAGATCATGACCCGAGCCAGAAGCAGACGCTCAACCAACTGAGCCACCCAGGTGCTCCCAACAAACAGACTCTTAACTATAGAGAACACACTGACGGTTACCAGAGGGGAGGGGGGTGGGGGATGAGGGAAATAGATGATGGGTATGAAGGAGGGCACTTGTGATGAGCACCAGGTATGTTGTATGGAAGTGCTGAGTTGCTAAATTGTGCTCCTGACACTAATATTACTCTTTATGTTAACTGAAATTTAAATAAAAACTTTTTTTAAAAATTTTATTATGTTATGTTAGTCACCATACAATACATCATTGCTTTTGATGTGATCCACGATCCATTGTTTTCGTATAACACCCAGTGCTCCATGCAGTACGTGCCCTCTTTAATACCCATCACCAGGCTAACCAATCCCCCCTCCCCCCTCCCCTCTAAAACCCTGTTTGTTTCTCAGGTCCATAGTCTCTCATGGTTCATCTCTCCCTCCAATTCCCCCTCCCCATTTTTCCCTTCCTTCTCCTAATGTCCTCCATGCTATTCCTTATGTTCCACAAATAAGTGAAACCATATGATAATTGACTTTCTCTGCTTGACTTATTTCACTTAGCATAATCTCCTCCAGTCCCATCCATGTTGATGTAAAAGTTGGGTATTCATCTTTTCTGATGGCTGAGTAATATTCCATTGTATATATGGACCACATCTTCTTTATCCATTCATTTGTTGAAGGGCATCTCAGCTCTTTCCACAGTTTGGCTATTGCGGACATTGCTGCTATGAACATTGGGGTCATATGGCCCTTCTTTTCACTACATCTGTGTCTTTGGGGTAAATACCCAGGAGTGCAATTGCTGGGTCATAGGGTAGCTCTATTTTTAAATTTTTGAGGCACCTCCGCACTGTTTTCCAAAGTGGCTGTACCAACTTGCATTCCCACCAACAGTGTAAGAGGGTTCCCCTTTCTCCACAACCTCTCCAACATTTGTTGTTTCTTTCCCTGTCCATTTTGGCCATTCTAACTGGTGTAAGGTGGTATCTCAGTGTGGTTTTGATTTGGATTTCCCTGATGGCTAATGATGATGAACATTTTTTCATGTGTCTGTTAGCCATTTGTATGTCTTCTTCAGAGAAGTGTCTGTTCATATCTTCTGCCCACTTTTTGACTTGATTATTTGTTTTTTGGGTGTTGAGTTTGAGAAGTTCTTTATAGATCTTGGGTACCAGCCCTTTATCTGTAGTGTCATTTGCAAGTATCTTCTCCCATTCTGTGGGTTGCCTCTTTGTTTTGTTGACTGTTTCCTTTGCTGTGCAGAAGTTTTTTATCTTGATGAAGTCCCAAAAGTTCATTTTTGCTTTTGTTTCCCTAGCTTTTGGAGATGGATCTTGAAAGAAGTTGCTGTGGCCAATGTCAGAGGTTACTGCCTATGTTCTCCTCTAGGATTTGGATGGATTCCTGTCTCACATTGAGGTCTTTCATCCACTTTGAGTTTATCTTTGTGAATGGTGTTAGAGAATGGTCGAGTTTCATTCTTCTGCATGTGGCTGTCCAATTTTCCCAGCACCATTTATTGAAGAGACTGTCTTTTTTCCATTGCATGTTTTTTCCTGCTTTGTCAAAGATTATTTGACCATAGAGTTGAGGGTCCATACCTGGGTTCTCTATTCTGTTCCATTGGTCTGTATGTCTGTTTTTGTGCCAGTACCATGCTGTCTTGGTGATCACAGCTTTGTAATATAGCTTGAAATCGGGCAACGTGATGCCCCCAGCTTTGTTTTTCTTTTTCAACATTTCCTTGGCGATTCGGGGTTTTTTCTGATTCCATACAAATTTTAGGGTTGTTTGTTCCAGCACTTTGAAAAATGTCATTGGAACTTTGATCGGGATGGCATTGAAGGTATAGATTGCTCTGGGTAGCATAGACATTTTAACAATGTTTATTCTTCTGATCCATGAGCATGGAGTATTTTTCCATCTTTTTGTGTCTTCTTCAATTTCTTTCATGAGTGTTTTGTAGTTCCTAGAGTATAGATCCTTTACCTCTTTGGTTAGGTTTATTCCAAGATATCTTATGGTTTTTGGTGCTATTGTAAATGGAATCGTTTCTCTAATTTCTCTTTCTACAGTTGCGCTGTTAGTGTATAAGAGAGCAACTGATTTCTGTGCATTGATTTTGTATCCTGCCGCATTACTGAATTGCTGTATGAGTTCTAGTAATTTGGGGGTGGAGTCTTTTGGGTTTTCCACATAAAGTATCATGTCGTCTGAGAAAAGAGAGTTTGACTTCTTTGCCAATTTGAATACCTTTTATTTCTTTTTGTTGTCTGATTGCTGTTGCTAGGACTTCTAGTACTATGTTGAACAACAGTGGCGAGAGTGGGCACCCTTGACGTGTTCCTGATCTTAAGGGAAAGGCTCTCAGCTTTTCCCCATTGAGGATGATATTCACTGTGGGTTTTTCATAGATGGATTTTATGAACTTGAGGAATGATCCCTCTATCCCTATACTCTGGAGAGTTTTAATCAGGAAAGGATGTTGTATTTTGTCAAATGCTTTTTCTGCATCAATTGAGAGGACCACATGGTTCTTCTCCCTCCTCTTATTAATGTGTTCTATCACATTGATTGATTTGCGAATGTTGAACCACCCTTGCATCCCGGGGATAAATCCCACTTGGTCGTGGTGGATGATCCTTTTAATGTATTGTTGGATCCTATTAGCTAGGATTTTGTTGAGGATTTTGGAATCCATATTCATCAGGGATATCGGTCTGAAATTCTCCTTTTTGATGGGGTCTTTGCCTGGTTTGGGGATTAAGGTAATGCTGGCCTCATAGAATGAGTTTGGAAGTTTTCCTTCTGTTTCTATTTTTTGAAACAGTTTCAGTAGAATAAGTATTATTTCTTCTTTGAATGTTTGGTAGAATTCCCCAGGGAATCCACCAGGCCCTGGACTCTTGTTTTTGGGGAGGTTTTTGATCACTGCTTCAATCTCGTTACTGGTTATTGGCCTATTCAGGTTGTCAATTTCTTCCTGTTTCAGTCTTGGCAGCTTATAGGTTTCCAGGAAGGCCTCCATTTCATCCAGATTGCTCAGATTATTGGCATATAGTTGTTGATAATAATTTCTAATAATTGCAGCAACCCATAGGTTTTGGACCGATGTGTTTTCGTTCTCATTGATTTCCATGAATTGTTTAAGTTCTTCTTTGATTTCCTGGTTGACCCAAACATTCTTGAGCAGAGTGGTCTTTAGCTTCCAAGTGTTTGAATTTCTGACAAATTTTTTCTTGTGATTGAGTTCCAGTTTTAGAGCATTGTGGTCTGAGAATATGCAGGGAATAATCTCAATCTTTTGGTATTGGTTGAGAGCTGATTTGTGACCCAGTATATGGTCTATTCTGGAGAAAGTTCCATGTGCACTCGAGAAGAATGAGTATTCTGTTGTTTTAGGGTGGAATGTTCTGTAAATATCTATGAGGTCCATCTGGTCCAATGTACCATTCAAAGCTCTTGTTTCCTTGTTGATTTTCTGCTTAGATGATCTGTCCATTGCTGAGAGTGGAGTATTGAGGTCTCCTACAATTAACGTATTGTTATGAATATGACTCTTTATTTTGGTTAACAGTTGGCTTATGTAGATGGCTGCTCCCATGTTGGGGGCATAGATATTTACAATTGTTAGATCTTCTTGTTGGATAGACCCTTTAAGAATGATATAGTGTTCTTCTGTGTCTCTAATTACAGACTTTAGTTTAAAATCTAATTTGTCTGATATAAGAATTGCTACCTCAGCTTTCTTTTGAGGTCCGCTGGCATGGAAGATGGATCTCCATCCCTTCACTTTCAGTCTGGATGTATCTTTAGGTTCAAAATGAGTCTCTCGTAGACAGCATATGGATGGGTCCTGTCTTTTTATCCAATCTGCAACCCTATGCCGTTTTATGGGAGCGTTTAGGCCATTCACGTTGAGAGTGATTATTGAAAGATATGAATTAATTGTCATCATGTTGCCTGTGAAGATGTTGTTTTTATAGATCGTCCCTGTAAATTTCTGTTGTATATCACTCTTGGGGTCTTTCTCCTTTATAGAAACCCCCTTAATATTTCTTGCAGGGCCGGCTTAGTGGTCACATATTCTTTCAGCTTCTGCCGGTCTTGGAAGCTCTGCATCTCTCCATCCATTCTAAATGACAGCCTTGCCGGATAAAGTATTCTTGGCTGCATGTTCTTCTCATTTAGTACCCTGAATATGTCTTGCCAGGCCTTTCTGGCTTGCCAGGTCTCTGTGGATAGGTCTGACGTTATTCTGATGTTCCTCCCTCTGTACGTAAGGAATTTCTTCCCCCTAACTGCCCTTAAGATGGTTTCCTTGGTTCTAAGATTTGCAAGTTTTACTATTACATGCCGGGGTGCTGGCCTGTTTTCCTTGATCTTGGAAGGGGTCCTCTCTGCCTCTAGGACTCGAATGTTTGTTTCATTCCCCAGATTAGGGAAGTTCTCAGCTACGATTTGCTCAAATACATCTTCTAGTCCTCTCTCTCTCTCCACTCCCTCTGGGATTCCAATTATTCTGATATTGGAACACTTCATGGTGTCACTTATTTCTCTGATTCTATTTTCATGGATTCTGAGTTGTTTTCCCTTTTTACCTATTATATTGTCTTCCAGGTCGCTTATTCTCTCTTCTGCCTCAGTTACCCTAGCTGTTAGATTATCTAGATTGGATTGGATCTCATTGATAGCATTTTTAAGTTCTGCCAATTCAGCTTTCATTTCTGCCCTTAGAGACTCTATGTTGCCATTAATTGATTTCTCCGTTCTAGCCATTGTCTTCACAATTGCTAGCCTGAATTCCATCTCCGACATCTTGGTTATAACTGCATCCATTTGTAAATCTGCAGCATAAGTCATAATCTCTGAGTCTTTTCTATTTTGGGGGCTCCTCCTCCTAATCATTCTGTTGATGGGTGTTTGAGGGCATGTATAGAGTCCAAATTATTGACCAGAACCCAAGCAAGATGCACCTGTTTTCTTGGAACCTTAGGGTTGCTGGCCTCTTGTTTTCCCAGCCTGTCTTCTGCGGGAGGGGCCTGCCGCGCTGTTACTCAGGCAACCCTGTTTGGGCGGAGTTGCCCTGCGCCCCTGTGGCGGGGGATGGGCTCAGCGGGAATCAGTTTTTGGGGCTTTTGTTCTCTGGCGGCTTTCCCTGGTGGCTTTCCGCGTCTCTTCCGTGAGTCAGAGCAGAAGAGACCGTTTCCAACCCTCTGCCTCAGAGCAGAGAGACCGCAGTCTGTTCTTCTCCAGGCCACACTGTCTCTGTTTCTGTCCGTGCTGCTATAAACTGCAGCGTCCTGGGTTGTGCGCCCCTCCGCAGCGCTCCCAGTCCTGCCTCCAGGTCGGGGCACGTCTCTGCCCTTTGTGCTTCTAAAACCGCCAGCCGCTCCCAGTTCGCGCGCGACTCCGCCGCTTGGGCTTCCATCCCGGGGACTGCAGTTCGCGTGCGCAGGACCCCGCCGCTCTGGTTTTCCACCCTGGGGGCTGCGCTAAAGTCCTTTCCCCGCAGCTACCGGTCTGCGAGTCTGTGACCGTCCGCAGCGCGGGAGGCTGTCACTCACCGGCGGTGTAGGATCCCCACAGCCAGGCTCCCTCCCGCTGCCATTTACCCTCCGATATCTGCCCACGGAATCAGGGCTCCCCGCTTCGTACCTCAAAACCAACCGCCTGCGATATTCTGTTTGTAGAGATCCAGATCTTCTTACATCTCAGGCTGGTTTCGTGGGTGCTCAGAGTGGTCTGGTAGATATCCAGCTCAATTCCGGGGACCAGTTGAAATAGGGTCCCCTACTCCTCCGCCATCTTTCCCGAAAAACCTAAATAAAAACTTTTAAAAAATAAAATAAAATACAGAACGTGCTCTCTGCTGCCCCCTTTTTCCTTTCTAAAAACAGTATTTGTAATTACCATTATTATTCAAGGTAGCGTGTCATTGTTTCTACATTCTGTTGAGTAAACTGGTCCCCATGCTCCCCGCCAGTCAAGAATATGTACACTTGACAATATTCTACCCATTCTCTTAAGAAAATTTACCTGATCAGAGGACTTTCAAGCCCTTCAAGTTCACTGTAGAGTGATAAAACACTAGTCGCAAACCAAGTGCCTTTCTCAGCCGTGTGCCATGGTGATTGGTGGGATTCATGTCAGTTTTGTAAGAAATACAGTAAGTTTCATTTCTGTCATCTGGAGTGCTGGTTCACTGGGAAACATTTATAATGAAAGCTGGTGTTCATGCAGGCTGTGGAAGAAGGAGGCAGCTCCAAAGAGGAAATATGCTGAAATCCTGCCCTCATAAATTTTAGTTAATGTTACTAACTTGGGTGGATAGATCATTGTTTACAGGCCTGGGTGAGGAAAACCAGTGTCTTAGAGCCTGAATTATAGGGAGAGGTACACTGGTTTCTAAGCAGACTTCAAATGCAAATGGAACACAGAAATCTCCACAGCTTCTGTTCTGATATAAAAAGAGATATTTTTTGAGAGCCCTAGAGAAGGCAGTGCATGAAGTTGTAAGGTCTGCCCTTCATATGATACCAAGAATGAGAAAATCACAAAGATGACTTTTCAGGAACCCTGGGGAGTGCTTAAAAATTTTAAGCATATGTAACTCCATAGTTTTGTCTATATCTAGACCAAAAAACCCCCCCAAAACCAAAAAAAAACCAACAAAAAACCAAACCCAGAATTTTCTGATCTGGGAATGGCCCATATCCTCAATCATTCATTAATTCATTAAAAATACAAATTTCCAAGCATCTACTATATTCTGGGTTCTGTGCATAGGCTCAATACTAAATTAATTACTTAATTAAAATTAATTAATTAAAAGAATAAGGCATAATTTTTTACCCTCAAAATGTTCACAGACTTGAGAATCATGATGTTAAGAGAAGTGGGTTTGTCTTTTCTGAAAAGAGATTGTACATTTCTCATGACAGTTAGTTACAGTGGGAGAATGGAAAGGAATTTAGGAAGGATGGAGGGAGGAAGGAAGAAGAGAGCGACGAAAAGCAAATCTCATCACGGCTGCTTAAATGAAGCCAAATCTTGATTCAGAACTGGGCTACAGCTGTCCCAGAAGTAGTGAGCTCAATAAAACTGTTGGATCTTTGTTTTATCTTCCCCCATCTATAACCCTCTCCTTTGGGATAATTTCCAGAAATTAATGGCTGAATGTAAGCCCTTCTCAAATACTGTTTTTTTTGGGGGGGGGGGAGGGCTATCTAACTAAAGTATCATTTAGACAAAAGTTAGCTGAGACTGGGTCCATCTCCACTTTTCCCTGGCTAAAATTAAACACATACATATGTAACAGGTGCCATGGCCACAAAAACCTAGATCTACGAGTCCAGCTCCAGCCTCCTCAGAAAGTAGTTCTAATTTTGTTTTTATTTATTATTCAGGATGGTCCTGTGCACCACTCCTGAGTTGGCAAATAGGCAGATAAAAACATGTTCAACATCATAAGTCTTTAGGGAAATTCAAATCTATTGAATTTCACTAGGCATCTAGTAGAATGGCTAAAATAATAAAAAGAATTCTGAGAATACCAAGTGTTAGTGAGGATGCACATCAATTGCAATGTTACGGCTGGGAATGCAAAATGGTACAGCTGCTTTAGAAAGCAGCCTGGCAGTTTCTTATAAAGTTTAACATACATTTACCATATAACCCAACAGTCCACTTGACCCAAATACCTTTCGGTTGATGAATGAATTAAAAAATTGTGGCACATCCATACAATTAAATATCATTCAGTGGTAAAAAAAAGAATGAACTGCTGATACATACAACATAGATGACTATCAGATGAATTACGCCAAGCAAAATTAGCCGGACTCAAAAGGCTATGTACATATTATTCCACTTATATGACATTATTACAAAGGCAGACAATAGAGACAGAAACCAGATTAGTGATCTTCTGTGGCGGGGGATGGGGGAAGCATTGATGACAAAGGGGAATGGGGAACTGGGGAATGCTATAACTGTTCTATGTCTTGATTACAAACGGGGGCACAACAGCACTATATTTGTCAAAACCCACTGAAATTTACAATAAAAGTGATTCCATTTCATTCTATAATAAATTACGCTTCAATAAGCCAGACTTAAATAAAGAGGTGAGGTAGCAAGCACCAAAAACATTCTTGAGAGTTTCTTCTATTTTCACTTTTATCTGAGCTCCAAAGATATAGTTCGTTCTTTTTAGGCAAATATAGTTTAGAAGTTTACTTTCTTCTAGTATTATTCATATAGAGTTTAGTTACACCAATGAACACACCCAGTGGAGAGCAATAAATATCATTCTCGTTGAATAGGAAGAAAAAAAGAAGTGAATATGAGGTATGAATACATGAAGTTGAGAAAGTTAATAGCAAATTGCCTTGATTTTCTTGCTTACTAGGTATTGTTAGGAGAAGAAGTCAACTTATAAATGGGAACAATATACAGAAATGATGAAAAAAGGGGGAAACAACCTAAGTTAGAATGAATAGAGGCCTAAAAAAAGGTGTAGCATGAAGAATCTAGAAATATTAGCAACAGTTACAGGCAGAAACAAATACATACAAGCTAGAAACACTCAATTCCAGTTCTTCTGATTATCTGCTTAGACAAAACCATTGTATGCCATGTATTTCTCCCTTTCCAGCTGTAGCTTCTAAAGCCTAAGAACCACCTCCACACTGTTTACACCAGCAGTTGTACCAGTTTTCATTCTTCCCAGCAGTGCACAAAGGTTCACTTTTTTCCACATCCTTACCAACAGGTATCTCTTGTCTTTTTGGTGACTGTCATTCTAACAGGTGCGAACTGACGTATTACATATAGAAGTGTGTCAAATCAACACAATGGATACTTTAAACATGCACAATGCTATGTCAGTTGTATCTCCATAAAGCTTGGGGAAAAAAACCTAAGAAAATGCTAGACTAGTCTTAGCATCAATGTGCTTATGAGTAGGCGGCATTTGGATGCACCTGCAACACCTTCAGCTTCACGGTTCTCAGAGAGGCTGTTTTGGCCAAGGTCTTTAAGCCACAATGGTCAGGATACTAGTTTCCAAGAAACAAGTATTTGCTTGAGATAGATAAATAGGAATATAAACAGAAATGTGTGTTTGTGTGTGTCTGTTCGCATATGCGGAAGATACCATTCCATTATCAGTTTGTTCTTTAGAAACAGCAGTACTAAAAGACTCTTTATAGAGTAGAAAAGGCATAATGATAAGCCCAGAACTTATTCCAGAGAGAAAAAAAATGTGATTGATAAAACAATCCTCAAGATAACACACCAAGTATTTAGCAGGACTCAATATACAAATTGAAAGAGGCCTTCAACCATATACTCCGTTCCAATTAAACTAAACACATTTCCTAAATTAGCTGAATAGAAAATTAAACTATATTACAAGTAAATGGAAACTAGAACTCGCATTTCAGTAATAGGTAATCCACACAGTTATAGGAATAATTACTCATATACAAAGAGTGATTTAAAATAGCATTCCTAGAAGAAAACATGAATCTTTATATTTGTAGAGAATGAAAGGTATAGGGAAAAAAGTAATGTCCTATAATCTACTGCTATTCAAATGCAGCTTTTAAACTTTAATTTAGAAACAAAGCAAGCATTTTTTTGAGAAACATAGCTACATTTATTCTTCAGTATAAAAGCAGTAATTTTATTTTCAATTTCAAAACAAAAAAAATTGACTATTTTAATTTGTAGTTAAAAACCTTCCCACACAAAAAAACTAGTCTTCACTAGTGAATTCTACCAAACATTTAAAGGAAATAATAATACTAATCCAGATAAGCTCAGGCAGGAAATAGATAAGAAGCAAACACATTTGAATTCATTTCACAAGGCATCATACCCCTGATATTAAAAGCAAAGACATGACAAGAAAAGATAAATCCAGACGAACATACCTTATGAGCACAGATACAAAATTCCTTAACAAAACATCAGTGAATTGAATCTAGCTATTTATAAAAATAATAATACATTGTGCCCTAGTGAAATTCATCTTAGTTAGGCAAGAATGGTTTAACTTTAAAAAAATCAGTGTAATTTATCATATTTATAGACTAAAAACAAGTCATATGGTCATCTCGATAGATGCAGAGAAAGCATTAGACAAAATTCACCATCCAATAAGGATAAAAACACTCTATAAATCAAGAAGAGTAAAGAAGGATCTTCCTCAACTTTATAAAGGGCATCTACAAAATAGTCTTTGGCTAATATTTGCATATATTTTGTTTCCCCTGAAATTGAGAACAATTCTGGGATGTCCCCTCAACACTTTTATCTAACATTATATCATAATTCATTGTAGCTAATAGGATAAGGGAAAAAAGATAATAAAAGCATACAGATTGGAAAAGGAAAAGTAAACTCTTTATTTGCAGATGACATGACTGTCTTCACAGAAAAGCCTAAAGGATCTACAAAAATGTTACAAGAACAAATGAAAAACTTCTAGAAAAAAAATAAGAGAAAAATCTTTGTAAATTTGGGTTAGGCCAAGATTTCCTAGGACACAAAAAGCATAAACAATAAAAGAGAATTTTGATAAACTGGATAGCATCAAAATTAAAATATTAACGGGCAGTTTATGAAGGTGAAAAGAAAACCACAGACTGGAAAAAAATACTTGCAAAAAGTGCATCTGGCAAAAAAATAATTTTATCTAGGATACACAAAAATATTAATAACTTTAATAACATTATGAAAAATATGATTTTAAAAAATGGGAAAATATTGTAACACTTAACCAAAGAAGAAACACTAAGGCAAATAAGTACATGAAATAATAATCAACATCATTATTCATTTGAGGGATGCAAATTAAAACCACAATTAGATACCATTACATTCACTAGAAAGTTAAATTAAAATGATTAACAACACCAAGTGTTGGCAAGGATGTTGAGCAGATGGAATCCTATTGATTTACTAGTGGGAATGCAAATGATACAGACACTTCGGAAAAAGTTTGACAGTATCTCATAAAGTTAAATATACACTTATCGTATGATCCAGGAATCCCTCTTTTGGGCATTTTCCCAAGAGAAATGAAAATATATTTCCACACAAAGTCTTGTATGCAAATGCTCTTATCACATTTATTCATAATATTCAATAACTAGATATAAATCAAATCTCCATCAACAGGTAAACAAATTGCAGCTTACCTATGCAATGGAGTATTATTTAGTATTAAAAACTGATTTACTGACAAATGCAACACATGAATGAATCCCAAAGCACTGTGCTAAAAAAGCCAGAAACAAACAGTACTTACTTCCAATATAGACCATATGCTAGGTCCATAACAAACCTCAACAAACTCAAAAGGATAGAAATAATATACAGTATGTTCTCTGACCATAATGAAATGAAATTAGAAATCAATAACAGGAAAATTTTCTAAATATGTGGAAATTAAACAACACACTCCTAAATACCCAGTGGATCAAAGAAGAAATTAAAAGAGAAACAAAAAATATTTTGAGATGAGTGAAAATAAAGGCACAACTTACCAAAACTTATGTGATGCTGCTAAAGCAGTGCTTAGAGAGAAAAAATTATTAGCTGAAAATTCCTATATTAAGAAAGAAAAATGATCTCACATCAATAACCTAACCTACTACCTCAAAGAACATGAAAAAGAAGAGCAAACTACATCTAAAGCAGGCAGAAGGAAGGACACAGTAAAGAGCAGAGCAGAAATTGATAAAATAGAGAATAGTAAAATAATAGAGAAAACCAATAAAACTGAAATCCAGTTCTATGAAAAGATAAACAAAATTTACAAACCTTTAATTAGATTAACCAAGAGAAAAAGGAAGAAGTCCCGAATTACTAGAGTCAGAAAATAAGAGGGGATATTACCCCCGACCTTATAGAAATAAAAATGACTGTACAAAGGAATGCTACAAATAATTACACATCAACAAATTATAGATAATTTAGGTGAAGTGGATACATTCCTAGAAAGATACAAACTATTGAAACTGACTCAAGGTGAAATAACCATTTTAATGGACCTATATATAGCAAGTGAGAAGACTGAATTCAAGTAACCAAAGACTATCCACAAAGAAGTAGGCCTGGATGATTTCACTGGTGAATTCTACCAAACATTTAATGAAGATCAATTCTTCACTAACTATTCCAAAAAACTGAAGAGGAGGGAACACATCTCAACTCATTGTATGAGGCTACTATTATCCTGATACCAAAACCAGATGAAGACATCACACGAAAACTACAGTCCAATATCTTTTATACATATGAATGTAAAAATCTTAAACAAAATACTAACAAACTGAATCCAGCAACACCTAAAAGAATACACCACAACCAAATCTAGTATACATAAAGAAGTCTTACTGCTCAATAATAAAAAGACAACCCAATTTAAAGATGGGCGAAGGATTTAAATAGACATTTCTCCAAGGAAAATATACAAATAACCAATAAGCACATGAACAGTTGCTTAACATCATTAGTTATCAGAGAAATGCAAATCAAAACTTCACATCCATTCGAATAGCTAAAATAAAAAAGTCAGATAGTAACAGGTGTTGGAAAGAATGTGAAGAAATTAGAATCCTCATATAGTGCAGGCTAGAATGTAAAATGGTACAGATGCACTGGAAACCAGTCTTTTTTTCCTCAAATGGTTAAACATGGCTACCATATGACCCAGCAATTCCACTCCACCTAGGAGAAATGAAAACATGTGTTCACACAAAAACTTGTACATGAATGTTTTTAGGAGTATATTCATAATAGCCAAAAGGAGGACATAACCCAAATGTCCATCAACTAGCTGGCGAATGGATAGACAAAATGTGGTATATCAATACAATGGGACATTATTCAGTCATAGACTGCTATGGAATGGAGTACTGACAACTTCTACAGCATGCATGATTCTTGAAAACATGCTAAGTGAAAGAAGCCAGTCACAAAAGATCACATCTTTTTTTTTTTTTTAAGATTTTATTTATTTATTTGACAGAGACAGAGAGAGAGCACAGATAGGCAGAGCGGAAGGCAGAGGGAGAGGGAGAAGCAGGCTCCCCACTGAGCAGGGAGCCTGATGCAGGGCTTGATCCCAGGACCCTGGGATCATGGCCTGAGCTGAAGGCAGCGCTTAACAGACTGACCCACCCCCTCAAAAGATCACATCTTACATGATTCCATTCCCGTGACATGTCCAGAACAGGAAAATCTATGTAGGCAGAAAATAGATTAGCAGTTGGTTGGCACTCCGGAAACAGAGAGGCAGAAGAGTGATATCTAACAGGTACGGGTTTTCTTTTTGAGGTGGTAAGAAGTTGCTAAAATTGACTATGGGGATTGTTTCAACTATTGAGCATACTAAAAAAAAAAAACAAACAAACCACACAACAACACTGTATACTTTATATGAGTGAATTCTATGATATGTAAATTATAGCTCAATGAAGTTGTTAAAATCTTTTAAAGTGTATATTTCCATTTATATGAAATTCTGGAAAAGGCAAAATTGTAATGACAATAAGATCAGTTACCATCAGGGACCAGGAGTGGGGAGAGAGGTTGCAAAGGGGCCAAGGGGAATGTTTGAGGTGATGGAAATGTTCGATATCATGGTTGTGTGGTGGCTACATTATTGCATACATTTGTTAAAACTCATCATTTGTACTTTTAAAAATGGAAGACTTTTAACATATGTAAATTATACTGCAAAGCGACTTTCAAAAGATATGTTAAAAAAAGAAACAACAAGCAATTTTTTTTCTAGGCCCTAATTCTCCTACATAAAATACCAATGCAAAGTGATGGCACAAACATTTTGATAGCCTTGCTAAACACTAAATATCTGTTTCTTTTAAAAAGCAGATTTTATAAAAGAACAAAATCTAGCTATTTGCAACAACATGGATGAATCTGGAAGGCATAATGCTAAGTGAAATAAGTCAGAGAAAGACAAATACCCTATGATCTCACTCATATGTGGGATTTAACAAACAAAATAAATTAACAAAGAAAGAAGAGACAAACCAAAAAACAGACTCTTATAGAGAACAAACTGATGGTTACTGGAGGGGAGGTAGGTGGGGGGATGGGGATATAGGTGATGAGGATTAAGAGTACACTTATCTTGATGAGCACTGAGTAATGTATAGAATTGTTGAATCACTATATTGTACACCTGAAACTAATAAAACACTGTATGTTAACTATACTGGAATTAAAATGAAATTTAAAAAAGCAGATTTCACATATCATTGCAAAGCATTCCTCCATCAGGCAGGCAAACAGACATTGACACATTGGGTCATAAATAGACCCTAAAACATATATATTATATATGTTCGAATATATATATATGTATATATATATATGTATATATATGTATGTATATGTATATATTTGTTTTTTGGATGAAGACCCTTAGTTAGCTGATAGAATCTGTATAGTGGAAATTATATCTGGATACAAAGGGGTTCATTCCCTAGAATGGTTCCTCAGAAACAGGAAGTTTCCTTTATTCAGGTCTTTATATGTTCTCTTATTATAGGGTGCTTTCTCTTTTTATTTATTTTTTATTGTTATGTTAATCACCATACATTACATCATTAGTTTTAGATGTAGTGTCCATGATTCATTGTTTGTGCATAACACCCAGTGCTCCAAGCAGAACGTGTATAGGGTGCTTTCTCAAAGGCTCTCATTTGGACCTGACAAAACTGGTTCTTTAAAAAGAAGAGAAGAAAAAGAAATTTCACACAGATTTCATGTTTTTTCATTTTTCCTGGAGAAATGACCTCACTGTAGCAAGATTGGCTGTCACTGTAAACAAGCCTCTTATAAAACAATCCAGAAAGTGATTACATTGCGGAGATCAGGAATATAAACCCATGGGACAAATGATGACCCTCATTTACTTGTATGCTCTAGCAAAATTAATATGCCAAAGCTGAATGGGGTGGAATTTTAATAACCTCACGTTTGGGGTCCATGTGCAGCCATGGCAGTTACAGTTACCAGGCAAATGTACAGTCATGCTCTCTGAGCCTAACTTACTGGTTCTCGCTCTGCCTCAGGAGACACTCAACAGACCAACGGATATGCCAGAACTAAATAGGAAGCTGCATATCTGGCTTCGTGTCTCTGACTTGGGACCAAGACATCTGCTCATCAGAATGGTTGCCAATTTCACCGTGAGCGGATGTGCAATTTTCGTCTTGGACACTTTGAAAAGTCAAAAACAGACCCATTAGTTTCCCAGAGACTGAACCACAAGATTAATACAGCACAATTTTAAAGGTGGTAGTTTCACATCAGGAAAATGTTAATTGCCATGATAGAGGCCAGCTAGCATAATGGTGGGGAAGCCAGACCATAGGGGTTTGCAGTCTGGATCTACCACCTATAAATTATCAACCTCTCCGTGCCTCAGTTTCTTCCTCTATAAAATGAGAATAGTAGTAGTACTTATCTAGAGGGTTGTTGCGTGGGTTAAATGAGTTAGTAAATGTAAAGTGGTTAGAACAGCACCAGGCACTATATGAAGTGTCATTTACTTCAGGTAGGCTAGGCAGGGGTCATTATCCCCAGGGCACAGCTGGGGAAAATGTGGCTTAGAAAAAGTGAATGGGTCACACAGCCAGTCAGTG
The DNA here is from genome assembly GCF_004348235.1 of Phoca vitulina. NCBI lineage: Eukaryota > Metazoa > Chordata > Mammalia > Carnivora > Phocidae > Phoca > Phoca vitulina. The sequence continues at coordinate 23,606,301 of NW_022589716.1, forward strand.
ACTGAACTAGAACTAAACTCTCCAACTCCTTATTCTAATTTTCTACCCTTTCTATAATACATCTTTAAATTTAGAATCAAGAAAAAGGACTTGCTCAACTCTAAGGAAAGCAATTACCAAAGACCTGTTCACTTTCTATGACATTCTACAAACTGTAAGAAATTGTTTAGGCTATTTATTAGAACAGTGCTTTTCAAAATGCTAGTAGTAACCCCATTAGTGGGTTAACACTTCATTTGGTAAATTTCTCTCTCTCTTTTTAAAGATTTTATTTATTTTAGAGAGGACGCACTAGAGACAGAGAGAGAGCGAGTAAGCACGAATGGGGGGCAGAGGCGGAGGGAGAAGCAGGCTCCCCACTGAGCAGGGAGCCCCAGTGCAGGACTCGATCCCAGGACCCTGGGATCATGTCCGGAGCCAAAAGCAGACGCTTAACCAACTGAGCCACCCAGGCGCCCCATTTGGTGAGTTTCAAACAAAATTTAAAAAGACACAATAGAATAGAAAATATCAGAATACATCAAACATAGTAAGGGTAATTATTAACTTGTGAAATTCTGGTTCACTCACACATGTGCTCATATACGTGTACACGTGTGGTGGACTGTATATCTCCCTCTCCCACCTCCCTTTTGAAGGGCTATTCCTCCTGCCACTTCCCTGTTGACATGCAGGGCTCCCCGCAGAGGGGAATGCTTCCACACCGCATTGATGTTTGGGAGGGTGAAACCTACTAGTCAACCAGCATGTGGTGTATGCCAAAACCGAGCAATAGCTTTCAGAGCGATTATGCAGTTTGCCTCAAGGTTTCTTACTCTTTCCCTCTGCCATTAGCACATACCACACTGAGGCTGTCCCTTTCACCTGAACCCTGGAATAGCAAGCTACTTGGAGCAGAAACTGCAGCCTCCCTATAGCCCGGAAGAGAGAGCCACAACCCAGAGCAGAGGCACTGAGAATGCAACAGCCTTCATGCAACGTAATGACAAAGAAAAAAACCTTTGTTTTGAAGCCACAGAGATTTTGAGCTGTTTTTTACCACAGCATAATTTGACCAAAGATGACCAATAAAGATGCAAATGTGTATGGGACTGATGAGATAAAATGTATTTCTGAGGTGGACGATCAAAAAATTTAAAAGTCACTTCACGGAATGACCATTTGGGGACCTGATTCTTTAAAGTATTAGTTTAGCTCACTTGATACAGTATGTGTTTCCCTGGATTTCCTATAGATTTATGCTTCACTTTTATTTTTGTCATATTTTATTTTATTTTATTTTATTTGTGCTTCGTTTTTCGCTGGACAGACAGACTCCATCTATCCCTTAAGATTTAGATCAGTGTTCCTCAAATTATGGCATTCATAGATGAATAGACATTGAGACAAGAACATCACCACATTCAGTGACTTAAAATACCTAAGACTGCAATAGAATTTACTATTTAATGATAATTAAAAGTTAAACAACGAGAGAGATGTTTTTGTAATAATCATGGCAATCCAAGCTAGTATCATAAGCTAAGTAAGGTATACATATCCACTTTTTTAAATTTTATTATGTTATGTTAGTCACCATATAATACATCATTAGTTTTGATGTAGTGTTCCATGATTCATTGTTTTCGTATAACAACCAGTGCTCCATGCAGAACGTGCCCTCTTTAATACCCATCACTGGGCTAACTCATCCCTTCATCCCCCCTTCCTTCCCCTCTAAAACTCTCAATTTGTTTCTCAGAGTCCATAGTCTCTCATGGTTCGTCTCCCCCTCCAATTTCCCCCACTTCGTTTTCCCCTTCATTCTCCTAATGTCCTCCATGCTATTCTTTATGCTCCACAAATAAGTGAAACCATATAATTGATTTTCTCTGCTTAACTTATTTCACTTAGCATAATCTCCTCCAATCCCATCCATGTTGATGTAAAAGTTGGGTATTCATCCTTTGTCATGGCTGAGTAATATTCCATTGTATATATGGACCATATCTTTATCCATTCGTCTGTTGAAGGGCACCTCGGCTCTTTCCACAGTTTGGCTATTGCGGACATTGCTGCTATGAACATTGGGGTCATATGGCCCTTCTTTTGACTGCATCTGTGTCTTTGGGGTAAATGCCCAGTAGTGCAATTGCTGGGTCATAGGGTAGCTCTATTTTTAATTTTTTGAGGAACCTCCGCACTGTTTTCCAAAGTGGCTGTACCAACTTGCATTCCCACCAATGGCGTAAGAGGGTTCCCCTTTCTCCACAACCTCTCCAACATTTGTTGTTTCTTACCTTGTCAATTTTTGCTATTCTAATCAGTGTAAGGTAGTATCTCAATGTGGTTTTGATTTGAATTTCCCCGATGGCTAATGATGATGAACATTTTTTCATGTGTCTGTTAGCCATTTGTATGCCCACTTTTTGACCTGATTATTTGTTTTTTGGGTGTTGAGTTTGAGAAATTCTTTATAGATCTTGGAAATCAGTGCTTTGTCTGTAGTGTCATTTGCAAATACCTTCTCCCATTCTGTGGGTTGCCTCTTTGTTTTGTTGACTGTTTCCTTTGCTATGCAGAAGCTTTTTATCTTGATGAAGTCCCAAAAGTTCATTTTTGCTTTTGTTTCACTAGCTTTTGGAGATGTATCTTGAAGGAAGTTGCTGTGGCCGATGTCGAAGAGGTTACTGCCTATGTTCTCCTCTAGGATTTGGATGGATTCCTGTCTCACATTGAGGTCTTTCATCCATTTTGAGTTTATCTTTGTGTATGGTGTTAGAAAATGGTCCAGTTTCATTCTTTTGCATGTGGCTATCCAATTTTCCCAGCACCATTTATTGAAGAGACTGTCTTTTTTCCATTGCTATTTTTTCCTGCTTTGTTGAAGATTATTTGACCATAGAGTTGAGGGTCCATCTCTGGGCTCTCCACTTCTATAATAAGTAACATTACCTGTAGGAGAGGTACCTCACCCACTCCATCTACTTTTAAATCTTTTATTTTTGGTAATTGATATGTGATCATTTCTGGAAATGATATGTGGACCAAATGCAGATCCTTTACAGGGAAATTTCTCATTGGAGACTGTGACAACTCAGTCTGGTACTAGAGATAATAACCATATCATATATCCCACTTAAATGCTCAATGTTTAACTTGAAGGATCATAGCAAATGGAGTCCCAATCCACTCTAGAAAGTATTGGTCCTTTCTTGTTGTAGTTTTTGGATGGGTTTTTATGGATGTCCAATAATGTCATTGATTTCCTTCACTGATTGGGGGGGGGGCACATCAAGCATTTGAAAATAATTAAATTTGCAAAGACTGAGATGTTAGCTCCACAATTTATTGTTTTTAAGAAATTCTGATGTCATATCTTTAAGAAAGAAAATAATGATAATGTTTCCTTGAAGGGATGGATGCATGGATTCAAGATCCTGAATAAGTGACTAAAATATGTCACTTGGGCAACCATCTGAAATCATAGAAGTAGTCTTGACTGGAACCATCAGTGTAATTAAAAAATGAATTTAAAAATCTCACCTTTCATTTTAAATCATGTAAGCATCTTACTCCTCAACAGCAGTGCAGAAAAGTAACATTTTGAAATTGCCACATAATGTACAGGACTCTTGTAAAGAGTTAAAATCAATTGCCATGATTTAATAGTATTCCTTTTTTAATTTCACTTCTTCAATTTTTAAATCAAAATGCAGAGACATAGGATTGACTACCAGCTATTTTCTGTAAATAAAGCGATGTTGGATTGCTAATCAGGCACAACCCTTTTAATTCAAAGACCTTCACTGCCTCCTATGTAGTTGGTGCTCTTACAGTACTGATTAGAACATACATTTTCTATTTTACCTCATGGCTTTTGAACCAAATAAAGAAGTATCTCTTCTCTAGAATGAATGCTCATTGGTAAATGTAACAGAAAATCATTAAGCACTTCTCTCTTACATTTACTATGCATATACTGAGAAACTTTAGCCTATTATCCAGTTGTGATCAGAGCACCTGCCATCTCACACAAATGGTGCTTTATATTTCCCAATGTACACCATTTGCTTTATATAATGGCTGTCAGTGTCACCTGGTGAAGGGATTGTGCTGGAAGTTCACGCCACTCTCCAAGTATGTATGTCACTGACTCAGTTGCTTTTTGCCATGAGGATGCAACTCTGCGTGATGCCTCTGTAGTTTCGTTCCCTTCTCTCCCTTATCCACACAATTGATCAATTGATCAATTTCCATAATGGTAACTTTACTTTGCATTTCTTTTTCTGAGAAAATACTACTAGTTTACCAGCATAGTATTTGAAAAGATAAAAAGCCTAAAATACATTATGGCATCATGATGAGAAACTGATAACACAGTGAGCACTGGGCTGTCTACTGCTCCAATAAATTCCAACTTTCAGATGTGTGCGGTTGTACTTCATAGACATATTTTGCTGTTTTGGCTGTCTGAAACTTACACCTGTAAGTTTCCTTGTGCCGGCAAACACAGATTTGGATTCTGTGTTCAGTCCTTAAGCTTACAGCCTCATCTTAAGCTGCAGTAAATAATGAAAAAGCAAATAATTTGACTTTTCCTATCACTATTTTTAAGCTTGAACTACTTCTAGTCATTTACTCATTTTAGCCAATTGGTGGAATAATGCAACAAAATAGCAGGAAAAATGCACACTTCATAATCACAAACAATAGCACCCAAGTCATAAAATTACTTTAGCTGAAATGAAATGAACTCTGTTATCCACTTGGAAAAGCATTTTTAAAAATGCTTTCATGAGGGCATTAAATGAAAAATCACCACTGGTAGATCCCTGAATAGTGGGGCTGTTGACTAGTGTTCTCATCTACTTTCCTGTTTTCCTATTTCAGAGCTTTCCCTTAGAAAGTCACACAAAGCACTTTCACACAGCCTGATGCTAATATTACACTTTGTTATCATTCTTCTCGTTTGAAAAACTGACAAATACTAAAAGATCAATTTTTCCCTATCACAAGGGCCAGCTTTTACTTTTGTACTTTGGTGGTTTATCTGTCCAATGTCTTACAATCAATATATTTAAAAAGTTATTGGTGGATATTCTGAATGCTGTCATTTTCTTCATCTATAAAGAGGTAATTTTGTAAAGTGAAAGACTTAGAAGGGGCTGCCTTTGCATATTCTATGCTATAGAAATCCAGATGTACCTGTTTTTAAAGGAAAAAAAAAACAATGTTGACAAAAATCCCATCAAAGATCTCCAATGCCTGTGACAGGTGGTCATCATACCCGATGCATTCTTTCTAACAGAGATTTAATGCTCTGCAATGTTTAATAGAATGATGATTAGGCCAAGTGGCAATGTATATTAAAATAAAAATTTACCATCAGATATTTGACCCTAAAATACTGTTGTGTGAGATATTTTCATCTATGACTGAAATTTGACACATGTGGATAATTTTAGTATCTATATAGCTACCTGGTTCATTCAAAATGTGTCATTTAAAATACTTATCATTATTGGGGTGCCTGGGTTACTCAGTCGGTTAAGCAGCCAACTCTTGATTTCTGCTCAGATCATGATCTCCGGGTCATGAGATCGAGCCCCACACTGGGCTCTGCACTGTACAAGAGCCCCCCCCCCCCCCCGGCTCTGTCTCTCAAAAAAATAAAAATACTTATCATTACTAAAAATACAATATGTAGTGGTAAAACTTAGGCTTTGATGTAGGATTGAACTGGATTAAAGTCCTGGGATTTTGCAAATCTTGATCAAGTAACTCAACTTTTCTAAATCTCAATTCAAGCTGCATAAGGGTAAGGACCTTATCTACTAACCTCATAATTTTATCTCCCACATTTAATACATTACCTAGGACATGGTAGGCACTTATTAAATATTCAGTGATTGAAATAATAAATTTAATAATGGGGATAGTTATGTACTTTATCTCATGGTGTAGATGTGAGAGTGACATACGATTCAGCATGTAAATGTTGACCACAGATCTAGAATATAAACATTAATAATTCCTTCTTATTAGGGTAAACATAGAATTCATCATACTCCTCTGGATGGATGCTTTTGAGAGTAATAGGGGTGCAATTAATAATTACATAGGGACAAAAGGTATAAACTAAAACTTTCCAAATCAAACCAAGGTAGGTAGTCACCCTATCTCTTGCTATTATTAAGCAGTATAGGAGATTAAGAGTAGGGGAGAATATGTAATGATAAGTCTTCTTTGAAAACACTTGCAATGGGTACAAATAAGGCCACAGAAGTGTCTAATTTGGCAAAAAGTGTCTCCACCCACTTGCCTGAGCCATTAGAAAGAAGAAACAGTTGAAAAAGAACTTCCTGGATCCAAATTTTCACATTTGTTGTCTTGAGTTCCTTTAATTAGATAAAAAATTCTCTACTCAGATTCTTTATCAAATCTCTCACATTGACTGTTTTATACCTTTGCCCTTCTTACATGCGTTGTGGGCCCTGACTTCTCTAAGTAGATTTAATAACAATTTACATATCAACCTAGGCTTCTCAGCCTACATCTTAGCTTCTTCAGAATCTCTCTGGAATATTACCTTTCCATTTTTTCCCACATCTTCTGCCTCCAAGGAAAACACATACTTCCTTTAGGCCATGACCCAACCCTCCCATGGGCGATTCATCTCATTGGCTCAATGGTATTCTTCCATCAATTATTCACTTCCATCTTATTTACACTTTCAATAGCTCCATTTTGTTAAGATTCAGAAGTTCAGATCTCATGCTCCAGAATCAAAAATTCAGGTTCATTTTTTGGCTCTCCATTGTACTACTTGTGTGATCTTCAGTAAACTGCTTCACATCATTGAGTCTCAGTTTCTTCATAGGTAAAATGGTCATAGTAATACCTCCGACAAAGCATACCAGTGAGGATTAAATGAGATAACGCACAGAAAATGCTCAAGGGCTCACTGGGCAAGACGGTGCCTTAGATTTAAGCATTAGTATACTTTCCCAGCTCCAAGAAATTAACAACAACAGGCAGAATACAAAGAGAGAAAAGCAATAAAATATGCTGTGGCTTGAAAATGAGATAAGTGTGTCTTGAACCAAGAAGAGAACAGAAATACAAAGTAATAAGTGGAGCTGAAACTGCAGGAATGCTGGATCACAGTCCTTGATTACACATTCCCTTCTTTCCCATGGTTCTTCAAATGCCTAAATCAAAGAAGTACATTTCTTCCACAAATTTCCTACCTAGACACATCCTAAAATATTCTTGGGAGATTGAAGAGGTAAATCCATGCTCTTCAATTTTTCAATGACTTTACCGGGTAGCTGAACTTCAGTGTTAAAAAAAAATTTTGACAACAGCCATTACTTTATGAAACACTTTTACAAAGGTTTCCTTGTAAAATTAACTTTTAACATAAAAAGATGTCAATGGCATGCTTATTCAGATTTTGGTGAGTGACATGGAAAGTAGTTATATTCTCATTTGGGTTTTCTGTTTCTTGCTTTAAGTACATACAACTTCCTTGTTTTTCATAACAGTACTTGAAATTGGAGTCATAGATTCTTATGATTTTTTCTTGCAGTATATTTAGACACACAAGATTATGGGATCTATAATGCCCTGTTACTCCCATTCATTGATGGGACGTAATGTTTTGCTGGTTCTTCTCTTACTGGAGGAGCATGCTACAAAGACCAAAGACCACATTTTTTCCCCCTGTTTTTCCCTCATTTGCTAGGAAAACGACTCCATGGTCCCCTCAGATTGCTGACATTTGGATAAGGCAGCATGAAACAGATGAATTTTCTTATCTCCAGACAGAAATAGAAACTACATATAAGATTTTCTTTAAAAAACAGAACAGAGTGACTATAATAGAGCCTAGACTAGAATTCAGGACTCTTGAGGCCAATTGTTCCATCATAGACTTCTGAGATACTGGGGGAAAATTCACTCAAGAACCTCCTGGCACCTCTCTGGGCTGTACCTATAAATGGTAATTATGCTTTTCTATTATAGAGCTCTCAAACATCTATTGTGATACATAACTATCTCAAAGGAGTAGCTGACAGCTTAGTTAATGCATGGAGTATAAATCACTTTGAGCTTCCAACAGGAATGCAAAATGTACATTAAATTCCAAATCAAGTGGTACAGGAAGGGAAAAAGGAACTGTGAATCATGAACAAGGCATGAACAGATGCCTTAGGATAGGGGTTATGTGGGATAAATACAACTGAGGTCTATAGTTGGAAAAGGAAAATGATGCAACTGATGGCATGGGTTAATTCCTAAGGCAGAACTGAGGAGACAGAGATGTCAGATTTCTACCCCAGATTTGCAAAAGGGCAGTTGTGTGGGCCCCAGCAACTCTGATACAGACCGTAAGGTCCACAATTGTCTGGCCGCTGCCCACTTACCTGTTACTAGATTGTTCTACTAATGACCCAATTCTTCATGCTTTTCTCTATCTATGTCTTTTGCCCATGGGGTTTTAAGCAACTCCCACCAGGAAGTGGAGTTTATTTACGGTATCCAGAGTCATGTGACTTGCTTTGGCTAATGGGATGTTAGCAGTGGTGATGCAAACAGATGCCTAAAAAGTGCTTGCTTGTTTTTGGTTTTGCTCTTGCTCTTCTGTGATTGTGAGGAGGACATGCCCCAGAGAGGATGCTGAAGAAGGATGAGACACGTGGGACAGAGCCGATGTGCCCAGGTGTCCGAGCCAAAGTCAACCTAAATCAACCATCAGCCAGCTCATTTCCAGACACAGGAATGAGCCAAACCAGCAAGAGTACAATGTAAATCACTGACTCGGCTCAGGAGCAAAATAAATGCCTATTATTTTAAGCCACTGAATTTTGAGACAATTTGTTATAGAGCATTCTCATGGCAACTGATTGGGTACAGTCAGCAACACTCCCCGCTTCTCTCTGTACTTCAGCAACGTTAGACATAACTGTTTAAGAGAATGTGCCAGCATGGGATCCCTGCATACACTGCTCCCTCTCTACCTGGAACTGTCTCCTGTGCTTCTCCTGTCAGTTGCTTAGTTGAGCATATTTATTTATCAGTTCTCAGCTCAAAAGACTTTCCTTCCATTCTGGAGTAAGTAAAGTTTCTTCACGACAGATTTATGTTACCTTATATCGGAGCGCTCTACATTCTAATTTTTTTGTGATATTGATAAGTCTGTCCCCTACACTAGATTGCAAAGTCCAGAAGTTTAGAGGACACAACTGTGTCTTGGTTCTCCAATGTGCACTAATGCAGTGGACAATATCAAATACAGTGACTTGCACTAGTTTTTACTGAATAGAGAAAGAGTTGTAGCAGATGCATCCATCCTCACCTTCTGTGGGTGCTGACAGTTAACAACTTACATCTATGTCCTTCTCTAGAGGTGTAGCCTTATGTAACATTTGGTTCATTCAGAGATACTTTAGAAATTACCCAAACCTGCCCTCTGCCCCAGGGAAGCCAGTAACCAATGACTGACCAATGCAGGTGTAGAACAGACCAGCCTGTTCCCTTCTGGATGAGACAACCGCTGTGGTGCAATTTATGCTCTAGAGCTCCCATTGGGACCACGCCAAACTAGACTTCCCCTGGAATCATATCTTGACTGTGTAGTCCCTTTCTTTGCACCATGTCATTCCTCTCAGGCCCTTATGCTTCTCTGGAGAACTGACCTCAGCAAAGCACTTGCAAAAGAATTTTTGTTTCGGGTTCTGTTTCCAGTGAAACCCAACCAAAGACACAAGTTCAAATTGCACATTTCTTGCTCATCCAAGAAGGAAAACTAAGTTAGAACTCTGAAATATTATCCACTGGGATAAATCTTTGGATAGAGCCAAGTAAGAGCTCATTTTTCTCAAAGGGTCCAGAAATTCACAGAAGTCTAATTAATGTCAGTGTTCATCAGAGTCTCCATGGTCATTAATGTTAACTCCTTCAAATATAAGATTTTATTGAGTAATTAAATGTAGGAGCATATATAAAGATTTACTCCTTCCTGAAAATGTGTATTCCCATTACTGAACCACTATATAATAATACATTTCTCAACAGAACTGTCCAGGTAGAGAGCATGCTTGATATCTAACAGGTTTTTTATTCTCTCACTTCTATATGTGAGTCGCTGCTTTCAGAAGATAATTAAAGGAGAGGTAATGGTGGCTACAAAAATGCCCATAATACAATGTTAAAAGAAAAATAATACAAAACTATGCATAGTAAAATCCTTAACAGTACAACAAATCTCTCTCTCTAGGCATTGAAAAATGAAGGAAAGAAGCATACCAAGATTTGAATATTAGCAGTAGAGTTATGAAATATTTTAATTTTTTTAAAGATTGATTTATTTATCTTGTGGGGGGAGGGGGCAGAGGGAGAGAATCTTCAGGCAGACTCCCTGCTGAACGCGGAGCCCCAACACAGGGCTCCATCTCATGACCCTGACATCATGACCTGAGCCAAAACCAAGAGTCAGATGCTTAACTGACTGAGCCACCCAGGCGCCCCTGAAAGTTTTTAACTTTTTTACATTTTTTTTAAAATTTCTAATTTTTAACACAAAGCGTGATTATTTTAATGGTTAAAAAAATGAGTAACTTAGCAAAAAAATCATAGAGAACGTCATTTTTTCTTCCCCTGAATGAACTCAGTTGAAATTCTAAGAAGGGGGTCTTCCATTTGTTGGAAAATGGAATAGATGCACTTTTCTCCCAGTAATTACAACTATAAATCTTGAACATTATGTATTAAACAAACATAAGATGACTCTTACAGGTGAAGAAAAGGAAATTCCTAGAGATCTCAGGAAACAGAGAACAAAAAGGTAATGAGTTTCCTGTTTTTTTTTTTTTTTATTATGTTATGTTAATCACCATACATTACATCATTAGTTTTTGATGTAGTGTTCCATGATTCATTGTTTTGTTTTTGTTTTTGTTTTTTGCCCTGCATATTCCAGACTTGGCAAAGCTTGCAACCTGGAAATGCCAATGGGTACAGACAAGAAAAGCCCCAACAAGAGCCTGTTCTCCCTAGACAAAGACAAGAAAAAGAGCAGCCTACCAAGACAGAAACCACTCAGACCACCACTTCTCTACCTGGGCCAGACACCGCAGAAATAACCTGTGACCCACCCTTAGCCAAGTCAGCAAATGTGAGCAGGGAGCCTACAATTAATTCCACCTTCACCAGGCTGTAAGAAGTGTCTCACCCTCCTGTGTCCAGGCCAAAGCTAGCTTTTACAACTGCAGCTAGCCCAGGAAGACTCAGCGTTAGGCAGAGAAATGTTTAAGGCACTCAAATGATCAATACTTTTGTGTAAAATATGGCGTGTTGTGCACTTATCATGTGTAAGAAATGTTTAGGTTAACAGGTCAACATCATGTTTCCAATCTAACAGGTATGAGTGAATGCTTGATAAAGACAAGATTTTAAATTGGAATCTTAACTAAGGATGCAAACAATTCAACACATTTAAGATAATTTAAGAATGACTACTTTTAACTTTATTAGATTTATGGGAATTACTTAAGTGCTTGGGATGGCCTGTCATAAAATTGAGAATGCTCAAAAATAAAATGGAACTTATTAAATTTGTACAGTCTGAATGTTTAAAAGAATCTCACTAAGTTTAAAAACAGACTGAAGCATGAATCAAAGGCCCATTAAAAGTGATTTGTTAGGGGCGCCTGGGTGGCTCAGTGGGTTAAGCGTCTGCCTTCTGCTCAGGTCATGATACCAGGGTCCTGGGATCGAGCCCTGTGTCGGGCTCCCTGCTCAGCAGAGAGCCTGTTTCTCCCTCTCCCTCTGCTGCTCCCCCTGCTTGTACTCTCTCTCTCTGTCAAATAAATAAATAAAATCTTTAAAAAAAAGTGAAAAAAAGTGATTTGTTAAACTGGATGGATTTATAAATAGAATAAGAAGATCTATAACTTTAGGAAGTAGGCTTTAAAATTTATAACTCAATCATTAATTTTCATACCAATTTAAATCTTTACAAAATCTTTTGAATGCATGAAATCTGCCCTTAAAGACGTAAAATCCCTCACATTGACATAAACATTACAAGAACACGTGGTATGATTATCATTGATGGGAAATTCTTGCCAGGTTTCTCTAGTGTTTCATTTTCCATCATGTCTACAAACCCTGTCAAGTTCCAGGGAGTAGTTCTAAGGACATCTGGGTTATCCACTCCTTCAGTAGAGGGTCTGTCTTTATTAAATCTGTCTTCTCCCAACAGCTGCCATCATGCCAGGGAGGAGCAGATGTTAGATAAACATTTGTTTGAATTAAACTTAATTAGCTACATTTCTCAAGCTCTATTTTAACATGGCGTATGCTGGGATGGGACCGTGATCCTCAAGAGGTTTTGTGTTCATGGCGCACTTTCAAGCACTAGAATTTTAGATTCGGGACCAAAAGATGCAGAGGAACCAGAAACCCACCAGCCATATTTACAACGTGAGTACCAGTGATGATAACGTCAGCCAGCAGTTGGTCCCGTCCAGCACTCTTCCACAGTTTGGGAAGAACTGTTGATTGCCTAGAACATGCTTTTTTATAGCTGCAGGAGGCAAAGCTCTGCCATGTTCCCCTACCCAGTCATATTTCTGAGGTTCTGGCTGGTCGTTTTATTACACTTCTTCCTAAACAGCAAGTTTTACCTCCACTAAATGCCTCAGCATAGACCCACATACTGTTTGGCATTCATTGCTGGAACAGGATGTGCCATGATTTCTCGTATTAGAATTTTAGACACCCACTTCAAAGATTTAAGGGACTTCAAACAACATGAAACACACCATTAATACATCATGACTCATATTGTAGCAAAAAATAATTTCTACATATTGAACAAAATTGGGGAGCATATTATGAAATATATACTCGTTGGCAATCACTAATTATTCCAATCCCAGGCCTATGACTAAAATCAGCATTTATTCTGAGACACTACAACATAAAATGAAAGAAGAGATTTTTAAATGTTATTTAAATAGACCATTTTAGAAACCAAATTTTACTTAAGGTCTTTCTTGACCATATTTTCTTTTCCTTCATAACGTAACATATATTCTCCCCGAACAGAAAGTTATTTAAAATAACAGTATAACTTACATTAAGTCTGCACTCTTATAGGAGATTTGCATTGCAAATTAATCCAAGATCCCTAACAAGAGAATAAATTAATTTATATCCTTTTCAGTTGAATACATTCATCTACTAAGCAAACTCTTCTTTAATTTCACTTTATGTAGTAATTTTCTCTTGGCAACTTCATTTTTATTATACCAGTAACCCATATTTACTACAGTAAATTCACAAATACAATTAAATCAGTGTCTTTCAATCTCAGCATTATTGATTTTGAGCCGAATACGTTTTTGTTGTGGAGGGCTGTCCCGTATGTGAGGCTGTTTTGTTGCATCCTTGGAGCTATTAGAAGTGACTGGCATCCTCCCAGTTGTAACAGACAAAAATGTCTTCAGGTATTGCCAGATGTCCGGTGTGTGTGTGTGTGTGTGTGTGTGTGTGTGTGTGTGTGTGTGTAAAACTGCCCCCAGCTGAGAACCATTAAATTAAATGAAAAGAAAACAAGACACCTATTTTTCTAGCAAACTTAGTTTATATCCTTATGATCGAATTTCTATATATACATATATAAACACATGGATGGATAATGGATAAATTTAAAAAAAAATGATCATATATATTGTTTTGTTACTGCTCCTCTGCAGCATATAATATGAACACTTTTCCACAAATAAGCCTGTCTACTTCATCATTCTTAATGGCTACCTAGCATTCCATTGCTTAGATAGAATATAGTTTATTTGTTCAATTTATTATTTTCAGATATTGAAGTTATTCCCAGTCTTTCTCTCTCACAGACAATAATATGATGAAAGTGCTCATTTCGTTAGTTAAGATATTCTTGGGCAACATTCCTTTCCCTAAGAATTTTAAAGATTTTTGTGTTTCATTGTCTTCTAATGTTAAAAGAGGCTGGAGAGAAATAAAAGTCCATTATGCTTTCCTTTCATATTTTCTCATTTGCATGTGCAGTCAGGAAATGGGAAGGATTCTCTTTTTATCCTGAAGTTGAGAATTTCTGTCTGTAAAATATCAATTTTTGTTACTGATGCTTGGTGGAATACAGTGCTCTTTTTCAGTATTTAGGCACAATTCCACAATCTTTTCAATAAGATTTTCTCCTATTGTATCCTTAACATAACTCATTTTCAGTTGTGGGTTTCCCTATGTCAAAGACACAGATTAAACTTATGTTGGATTATCCCGACTAGTTTCTCCTAATAGCTTTTATTTCTCCATTTCCCCCCTTGCATTCATTGTAAATCATACAATCTTTCATTCTATGTTAGTGTTTCAGTTTGTCTGTTTTTCAATTTGGTAGCTTCATTTTTTTTTTTCTTTTTGGTATTTTCATTTTAATTACACCAAAACCCACACTTACTATGTAAGTTAATGAATGCAATTAAATCAGGTTTCTCAGCCTTGACACTATTGACATTTGGGGCTGGAAAATTTTTCACTGCAGGGTAAGGGTCTCCTGTGCATTGCAAGATATTTAAAATACACTGACCCTTGTGAGTTATTTATTAGTTCCTGAATATTGTTCTGGTCCTCAATTGGTTTTCTCAGCTGTCTTTTCTTCCTCTGTTTCTAAGTCAGTCTGAGCATGTTTTTGTTTATTAACTGAATTAATATTCTTCTCAAGTTCTTCTATACCATGAAGGTTTTCCAGGGAATTTTTTTTCTATTTCTTGAATATACGCTTTTCCAAAAAAGATTATTTGTATGTGTGGTGCTCCTCTCTCTTTCTCTCTCTCTCTCCCTCTCTGTCTCCTTTACTATGTGGCAAAGGCATGTCTTTTTTTCTTGCTCATGATTAACACAACTCACTCCATCTTTCTACTTTTTGTTCTGAAGTTGTATGTGCAAATTCTCTTTGATTCTCTGCCCACCTTATCAGAGAACAGTTGTTTACCACTCTGAGGGCTGGGAAGTGATATTCCAATTCCTTTCCTGAGCCTCTGTCCAGCAGTGGGAATGCTGGGGGGCGGGCATGGAAACTGGGCCTATCTGCAGTCTTGGTTAGAAGAATTATGGCATGCTGTCTCCTCCATGACTTTGTTACGCATCCCAGGACAGGGTGACCTTGAGCTAGTTAGGAGTAAATGCTGTCACCATTCACAGTGCTGGTGAGGAGAGATACCCTCTGGTGTAGAATCATTCCTGCTTTCAGCACAGAGCTTCTAGCTTTTGCTTCAGTCAGACAGATCAGCCCAGGTGTTCCCTCTTCCTGTTTGACCTGACGCCATCCAGCAGAGTTACAACGATGAACATTTTTAAGCCTGTTAATCTGTACCCAAAAATTGTCCTCCCAAAAGGTTTTACTGATTACATAGCAATTGCCAAACTAAAGAGGAATATCTATTTCCCTATATTCTTGCCAATCTTGCTTATTAGAATTCTTATTGTTAACACAACTGGGTTTTTGTAAAAATTAAAAATAAAACTATGGAAAAATATGGTTTAATGCATTTCAATGCATTCATATATTTTAAAAATATATTTGAAATCCACATGCAATATTCTGAGAGCTTACAAATATAAATGTGTTCACACAAACTGTAACATTCTAAACAACAGAAAGTGAGAGGGATCTTAGTTCATGTGTATAAAGTCCCTATGAAAGGCATCTTTCAAAGGCAATCTTTAAAGCAAATATATAAAACTAAGGGTTATTTAAAAAAGAACAATAAACTTAAATGTTCCAAGACATAGTATTTTAGGTGGGAAACAATGACTTTATTGTTTATAGACAGAGGTTCAGAAATTTTTCAAAAAGTAATAGATTTTTTTTCACTGAAATCCAGAAAGCAAGGTTACTACTATTCTTTCCATGAACACACACACAAAAAGGAGCACCAACTGGTAGGGTCACCTGACTGTATCCATGAGATAATATATACCAAGAGCTGGAAATAAAACTGAACCTATGTTTTTATTAACACATGAAATCCTAATGCAAGGTCTTCCATCTACCCATCTATCTACCCATCCATCATCTACCTAAAATGATTTGAGACATAGTTCATACACTATAAAATTCACCCTTTAAAAGCATATAGTTCAGTGGTTTTTAGTATATTCGAAGGGTTTTGCAACCATCACCACCATTTAATAATTTCAACCCAAATGAGAACCCTATACTCCTTAGCAGTCACTACTCAGTCTCCTCTCCCCTCCGGTCCTGGAAACTACAATCTACATGCTGTCTCTATAGATTTATTTATTCTAGACATTTCCTATAAATGAAATCATATGATATGTAGCCTTGGTGACAGGATTCTTTCATTTAGGAATACTTTCAAGGTTCACCCATACCATACCATTTCTGTGCTTCATTCCTTTTAATGGATGAATAATATTCCCTTGCATGATATACCCTATTTTATTTATCCACTTATCAGTTGTAGACATCTGGATTATTTCCACTTTCTGGAAAAATTTTCTGCAATTTTTTTTTAAATTTTAACGAAGTACAGTTTAGTCAGTGTTTGTAATAAATGCTTTTAATACAGGGTCTTAAAAAACTGATCCCCCCCCTTTGTTCTTTGTTCAGGGCAAATAATCATAAGGATTTAGAGCACACGAATATTCAACATTAAAAGAAAATTGAAAACAAACTCCAAATAAGAATCTTCAAAACGTCCAGTTTGTCCTGGGCTCTGTCTGACCTCAGAAGAGATCTCTGGATTGTGACATTAATGACTTGACTTCATTTCTTTCTCCCCTAGCTAGGAAAAGAGATAAACAAGCTCCCATTTTTTAACTGCCTCTGCATACATAAGGGAGGAATAAGAAAAAAAGTATGTTATAGTTGGCATATAAAATCTAATGAATTTTGGATTTGTTAAGTTTGGCATAAGGTGCCTAAGAATTGCAACTGGCCTGTTTCAAATGTCAAAATATGAGACAAGATTTCTGGACCTAATGTTCTCCAGAGGAAGGGTGATGTCCCTAACTAAATTTCTTCCTATCGCGGTGATAATACGGTCTCCAGCCTTCACCTCTCCTGTCTTTTGTCTTATTGGGTGATCATGGTTTTGTATATTGGGGAAGGCAATGAATTAATGAAAAGGCACTCAGAATTAGGCCTCTGGAAAAGGGCTCTTGCCTTATGCACCATGCAAAACCAGGAAGGTGCTAGTCCCATTGTAGTCCATACAACTTGTCCAATTGCATAAGATGATCTTTGAGCTTTTAAATTTTGTTTTTCAAGGTATGGGGTACACTAAAAAGGAAACCGATTCAAGAACCCAGCTTGCTAAATGTCTTTGTCTCAAACATTCTTTCAAATTATCTATGACTATATGCAGCACAACTATGCTGAACTGGGGTCCTGACAGGTTTAAAACCAAGAGCAGTGGCTTTGGATTCAGAAGATCAGAATTTCAGTCTTGACCAGCCACATACCAGTTGTGTGTTCTTGGTCATGTTCTTACCTTCTCTGAGATACAATGTTCTCATCTGTAAAATAAGAATGACAGATGCACAGAGTTGCTAAGGGGATTAATGAAGGCAACATATGTAAAGTTCTTGGCAGACAGTAAGCACTGAATCAATGTGAGGTCCTCTGATGTGAAAGTGATGCATTCTAAAACCCATTAGATTTAGACTGTAAAGCCCTGCTGGCCAATATGGTTGCTACTGGCAACACGTGGGCATGAATTAACTGAAATTAAATAGGCTTCAAAATTCAGGGCTCAAAAGTCACATGTGGCTACAGCTACATACTGGACAGCACCAATACTTATCACTGCCATCAATGAAGAAAGTTCTATTGGGCACTGATGCCATGGAAATGACAGGATTACAAGAAGTCCAGAAGGCTAAATTTTTGCCACTAAGTATACAACTTTAGCAGAACAACTTTTATCTCATTATGTTACTATTTCCTCCATGGTAAAATGGAATTAATGCCTCTGCAGCAGTTGTGGGCATCAGGTGCACTGAAATCACTCTTTTCTTGCTTTCTTATCATCCAAGACCCCAAGATTAAATTATGCACAACAGTCTCTAGCAAGGACGACTTTGAGGATGACTCAGTAGTTTAAGCTCTTTGGGAGTTCAATATTCATAGCCATGATTTGATATTATTCCAACACACCTGTAAGTAGTTAAGAGTAGCATATGTTCAATAGCACACCAAGCTACCTGCAGGCAATTTTGGTGGCAACGAAAAGACACAAATTAACATAACGGAATAAGTTTTCACTGGCAAACGGCCTTTTGTAGACTACTAAGTTCTCTCAAGGTTTAAAATGGAAAGATCAGAGATCCCATTTCCTACTTACTCATTGGTTCCACTTTAATGTCTTAAGTCTGCCTTTTCCTGGTTTGGAAACAATAATCTGTTGCTGTCACTTTTGGAGTAATACTCTATTTTTTATTTTATCTAGATGAATAGAATTTACCTATTTTTTTCTAAAAAAAAACCAAGTAAGAAATATTTTAGGGTCATGAAGTCTCTATCACAACTAGCTAACTTCTGCTGTTGCAGCATGAAAACAGCCATTGACGACATGAGCATAAATAGGCATGGCTGTGTGCCAATACAACTTTATTTACTAAAACAACTCCTCACGTCTTAATTTGCCAATTCCAGATCTAGAAGGATGTGTAAGAACATATTCTTCCTTGCTCTTCCCCACACTGTTGTTTTTTTTAAACCACTACTATGTTTTTCATTTATTTTAATTTTTTGAACATAGATTGCATCCTGCAAATGATCACAGGCTTTTAAATGTTTAATTTAGAAATGTCAAAACATAATTTTTCTTCTCAGTTTTATTAAGACCTTGAATAAAAAAACAATATAATTCTTTAGGATGATTTTCCCCCCTCAGACAGCAAGTTGAGAGGGATGTATACAGCATATAAATCAGAAAAGAGCTAATTAAAAATGATTCACAGATCTAGTCAGATCCTTTAAAGTTTCCTGGCTATTTTACTAATTTATGAATTGAATTAAAACTTAAATACAAAACCAAAATTGAGCTAAGTGCCATAATGTCGTTATTTCTTAGACGGACATTACTGTTCAAGACTAACCAATTAAGGTCAAATATTTAGATGACTCAAGTAACACCTATACAAAAAAACCTAGTAACTTGTGTGCCTGGATAAAAATGTACTTCAAAGAACTGGTAAGAAATTAATAGAACCATGAAATTCTAGAGCTGGAAGCATCCTTATGGAATAATTTGTTTAGCCTCATTGCTTCATGGTTGATGAGTGTGGTTGTCATCTCTTATTTTCCCTTCCCTGCATACACTGTTCTTAGTAGATCTCCAGTTTTCCTTATGGAACTACCTACCCCTCCTTTCCTTACTCTCAGCTCTGGGAGTTTGGGTCAGGGTGGTCTCAGGCTCAGGCCAACAAGGTGAGTATTTAACACAGACTCATCGCAGCCCTATAAACTCCTGGCCAGAAGGACTGGTTCAGGGATTGTTTCCTGGCAAAAATAGTTGGTCATCCTAATTCTGAGATGTTTATTATAATTCCTGGAAGAGAGTAGCTTCCCTCCTCCCTTCCTTCCTCTTCCTTCAGTCTTTTTCTTTCTTTTCTTTCCTTTTTTTTTCTTCCCTTTCTTTCCTTTTTCTTTTTTCTTTCTTTCCTTCCTTCCTTTTTTCTTTCTATATTTCCTTCCTTCCTTCCTCCCTCCCTCTTCCTTCTTCCTTCTTCTTTCTTTCTTCCTTCCTTCTCTTCCTTTCTTTCCTTCCTTCCTTTTCTTTCTTTCCTTCCTTCCTTTTCTTTCTTTCCTTCCTTCTTTCCTTCCTTTTTTCTTTCTATATTTCCTTCCTTCTTTCCTCCCTCCCTCTTCCTTCCTTTTCTTCCTTTCTTTCTTTCCTTCCTTCCTTTTCTTTCTTTTCCTTCCTTCCTTTTCTCTTTCTTTTTTTTCTTTCCTTCCTTCCTTCCTTCCCTTCCCTCCCCTTCCTTCCTTTTTCCCTTCCTTCCTTTTCTTCTTTCTTTCTTTCTTTTCTTTCTTTCTTCTTTCTTTCTTTCTTTCTTTCTTTCTTTCTTTCTTCCTTCCTTCCTTCCTTCCTTCCTTCCTTCCTTCCTTCCTTCCTTCCTTCCTTCCTTCCTTCCTTTCTTTCTTTCTTTCTTTCTTTCTTTCTTTCTTTCTTTCTTTCTTTCTTTCCCCCTCCCTTCCCTCCTCTCTCCCTTCCTTTCATTCTCTCTTTCTCACCCACTCCCTCTCTCTTTCTCTTTCAGGGATGCTCAACTTAAGAATATATACCTGGCATGAACAGCAGCCATTTTGCCAGCTTGTGGAAATGAGATGAGAATGAAGCCAACACGACACAAGCTGTTCTGAGATGCAGAGTCCAAGTTCTGAGGTTTTGAGTCTCTGAATCCAGCCTTAACTGTAAGCAGAACCTCTGTCTTTTATAATCACAAGAGCAAAACAGTTCTCCCCCATTTTTCTTAAACTTGAATTAGGTTTTTGTCATTACAAGAGTCTGGACAAATACCATAGGATAATCAACTCAACAGAAGTGAATGCTGATAAGTGGGAGGGTCAGGACTTTCGCCTCCTCTAAACCTGTTGCTTGTTCCAGGAGAATGATGCGTAGACTAGCAAATCCATTAAAATCTCCTGTGCAAAGCAGGTGAAGTAAAAAGTGTATACTACTCTGTAAGCGTCTTGCATACTGAGTACTGTGTTTAGACTGTCACCTCCTTTCATGGATACTCTTGCTTAGAACAGGGCCAAGTTTAAAAAATACTGCTCTGATTTAAAGGAAATTATTGTTCACGCTTATATACAGTACAGGAGACAGACTTGAAGAGGATGCCGGAAGGTCAGAAATGTAGGGAATTGTGGCGGAGGTAACATATGGAGGACTTCAGATCCACCAACATCACCAACTGTCCCGATTCTACCCTATATCACCAGTCACAACAGCTGGGTCAACATACACATACCAGTGATTCATTCTACAAGTACTTACACAAACTATGCTGTGCTCAGCACCAAGATACCATGTGAGCAATATAAACTCAGACACTTGGACCTTCCAAGAGAGAAAAAAAACCACCAAATAACCACTTATTTGAAAATAAAGAACTATTTGCTTGTTATTAACCCTTTTAGAAAATAATCACACAAATGACTTAATTCCTTTATCTCCTCCTCCAAACTAGATTCATTAGAAACAGCAGTATACACAGTTACGTGAACACAGGTTTTTACAAAGGGCAAAAAAAAAAAAAAAAAAAAATACAAATATACTGAATTTTGTCTAATTGACTATATGTTATTTCCTTTACCATACTAACTGGTTATCAAGCAATCAAGAACCAAAGCTCATCTAAAAAGACATTGTTAATATTCTTCATTCATCTTCATTCATCGATTAAAAAAGGATGTAAGACTGATCTATCAAATGGTTTTTCTCTCCATAGAAAATACAGAGCTAGAAAAATATGACTTTTTAACTGTTGTCTATATATGAAATTTATGAGAACAGTGTAAACTGATAAAAGAAAACAAACAGAAAAATTTGGTCTGCTAAACATTTGTACACTAAGAGAAAAACCTTTAATGCTGGCAACTGAGTCTCACTAAATAGGACAAGTTTACATGTATATATATCCTTCAGCATTGTGCAGACGGAAGTCATATTTTAACCTGTTAAGACATCTGTGACACTTACCTGGGCTTCTGTTTTATATAAAATTTTTATTCTTTCATTGCATAATCTCCTAACAGAAATGGTTGTTGATAAAGTTGAATGGAACTGAAATAATCCCAGAACAACCCAAATTCTCTAATTTTGGAGTCATGCCTAAGTTGTAAAAGAAAAACTGTTTGAGGAATGAAATCGCCTAAATGAGAAATACACAGACCTTAGAGCTTACAAAACATAATTTTATTTAAATTTGTGTACAGATAAAAATTTACCAAAATTTAAACAAAGACCTAATTCAAATTCCTTCCCACCACAAAAATGGACATTATGAGAAAAAGCCACATTCTCTCAATTACGTTCTCCCCAGCAGGTAGATTATGGAGGGAAAAGGATGGGGAGAAAAAATACCGACACAACATAATTTGATCTTCAGCACTGTCTCGTCTTGAAATGACTTAATTATGGAGATTTCCATAAGAATCAGCATTCTTCGGTTTTGACATTGAAACAGAACCTTCTATGCCAAAATCACAAATAAGGCTTCTGGCTTTATTTTTAGTGTGAGGTAAACAGTATATTCAATATTAAGGCAAACGGTAGAATACAAGTGTGGGATATTAATGTGGATCCATGTTTTGGAACATCCAGGGATTTCCTAAGCCTGTTGGAATCAGAAACTTGTAGAAGCTGTTGCAATGTGCAACAGTTCTGAATGTCTTAGCTGGACCTTTTTGACAATCTGTCAAATGGAACCTTGTTTGAGTTTTTTACAGCATGTAATTTTTTTTTTTTAATTAGAAGTTGTAAAATTATTGTAAATGAACCAGGCTCTGATCTCAAATTCTGTGTATATATATACACTGTTTGGCCAAATAGACTGCTCCTCCAAAGTTGGCAAAACAATGCCTACTGAGCAGGCTTACCATGATGGAAAAGTGTGAGAACAGGACATTAATAAAGATTCTAAGTGAAATCAGATTATTTAGGCTGTCTAGCTGTCTTATTCAAGAAAATGCAGATTTAAGATCTTAGGTACAGTGATTCATCCCCTGGCTCATCCCTTCTCTCTTTTTTCCCAATGGGATAATCATTTCCTTCACAGTGATGAGAGAAACGTTACTTTTTATGGCAAAATGGACTT
This sequence comes from Phoca vitulina, assembly GCF_004348235.1. NCBI lineage: Eukaryota > Metazoa > Chordata > Mammalia > Carnivora > Phocidae > Phoca > Phoca vitulina. The sequence goes on from NW_022589716.1 coordinate 23,629,179, forward strand.
CTTCCTCCAAGGGATCAGGACAAAGCTATCACTTCTTAGCCACGCTGGCCACCGACTTCTTGGCTGCGTCCTCCAGGTCGACGGCCGAAGTAATGGGGAGTCCGCTGTTACTGAGAATGTTCTGGGCCTCGTGGACATTGGTTCCTAGAAAGTGGGGGGTGGAGGGGGGAGGGGACGGACAGTCACTGAAATGAGCCTGGAGGTGGTGCCCCGGGAAGTTTCCTAGGACTAGACATCGTGCAATGCCCAGGTCTCACGAACACAATTTATTTACAATTCAGTTTCAGCTTTTTATGATCCAGATTTGGCTATTTAGATATATCCAGATGACAAATTTACCTTTTGTTTTGTTTTGTTTTTGCTCTTTTCACCTCAAATGTCTGGCATTATAAAGATGCTACCTCTATTTTTTCTGGCATTTAAAAAAATGCAAATAATGATGTTCTTATGAGACCGCGAACAAAGAAAAACTAACGACTACTTGGCCAACTTGTTTGAAAGAGGAAAATCCTCTGAAACAGATTCATCCCTTGCTTGAATAATCTGAATATGGAATCTAAAGAAAAAGCCATGTGTGAAACATGAGCCAGAGAATGGCAAATGGGTGTGATGTGTTGGTATAGAATATTGAAAACAAAGACAAAAGGACTAACCAATCTCTAGCTTTTCACCAGGAAATTAATTATAGGTTTTAATCAATGTCATTGACAGGGAAGATGATGTGGCAAGATCTCTACCAAGTGGTGGTTTGGCTAGAAAACAAGATGAAAGCTAGAAACTGCATGAGACTAATGGACATTTTTTTTTTTTTTTACTGATCAAAGCTGAAATTTCTGCTGATAATCCACAGTCAAGTGGTTCTGGCCCATGGCAGAAGTCATTGGTCTTAAAGACCTCTTGAAACGAAGGGTCTGAGTTGGTATCTCATCTAAAGTTCTAAGAACCTGCCCACCGATGGCCACCAATCCACTGCTTTGGGAACACTGACAGTATTCCACACACCTGTTCTTGCTTCCTCCCCACTGTGTATGTCAGGAAGGGCAGAGGACCCGAAAAGAGCACTGCAGCCTCTGAGGGGGTGTCTCGGTGTCCCATTCCTGCCAGGTTTGTAGCATCTGCAGGCCAAGCTACCCCACCCAAAGGTGTGCTTCTGCAACTGACTGTTTAGCATGCAAACTGCTTTTCTGTTCTTTCAGAGCAAACAAGCCTGTAGGAGAAATGTGATAAAATTTAAGAGTCTAATGAAATACCTCATCTTACATCATTTCCTGCGCTTCTATCTAGTTAGTAAGACAGAGCCTATTTATAAACAAAGACCTTGACATATAGACCTTGGAGGACTTAAACGCATACAAATAAAAAGGAGGCCTTCGGTCAGCATGTTTCATACAAACAGGCAAAGGCGGAGTTAAAGAGGAATGGTTGTGCTAACAAGGTGATGTAGTGTTGATTCTCGTGGGACCCTGGGGCCACCACAGCGGTGGGGAAGGGGACACTTGGCCCTGGGTTTTTAGTTCAAGGCTTACTCACTGCTGTTTTCCACAGCAATGCGCCGAATGGCCTCTGTGGAAAGCAACAACTCAAAAGGTAGGGAAGTTGTTACCTAAAACCTCCAGCTTCTCATCCTGGCTCTGCTGTGTATTAGTTGTTTTAGGTAAATCATGTAACTCCTTCGAGCCTCAACTTCTTTATCTCCAGACATAACACTATGATCATCTGCCCCATAACCAATACTCACTAAGCACTTCCATATGCCAGATATAATGCTAAGTGACTCAAAAGCAGCAGACGAAATCTCTGTGACGATGATGCCTAGATCTTATTGTCCCTATTTCACAGATGAGACAACAGAGGCATGGAGAGCTTAAATCACTTTTCCATAGTCACAGATTATAAGTGACAGAGAAGGGAACTTGAACTCTGTTCTAATTATACAAGCCTAAATGTTCTAAAGATATGCCAATTTGTCTCCCTGTCTATAAAATGAGAATAATGGAGCGCCTGGGTGGCTCAGTCAGTTCAGCGTCCCAACTCTTGATTTCGGCTCAGGTCATGATCTCAGGGTGGTGAGATCCAGCCCTGCATCAGGCTTTGTGCTGGGCATGGAGCCAACTTAAGATTCTCTCTCTCCCTCTCCCTCTGACCCCTGCCCCACCTCTCCTTCTCTTTAAAATGGGAATAGGGGCGCCTGGGTGGCTCAGTCGTTAAGCGACTGCCTTCGGCTCAGGTCATGATCCCAGGGTCTTGGGATCGAGCCCCGCATCGGTCTCCCTGCTCAGCGGGAAGCCTGCTTCTCCCTCTCCCTCTCCCCCTGCTTGTGTTCCCTCTCTCGCTGTGTCTCTCTCTGTCAAATAAATAAATACAATCTTTAAAAAAATAAATAAATAAAATAAAATGGGAATAATAATGCTGACAGCATAGGCTGTGATGAGAAGCAAATGAAATAATACATGTGATTTCATAAATGTCTGCGCATCTGTGGCAGACTTGGCTGGCTGTCCACCAAAGATTCATGCTTCTCTTCTACAGGGGACAGCTGCTGCCAGGAGGTGGCTGCCCAACCAGGAACTACATTTCCCAGGGCCTCTTGCTTCTATGTGCTATCACATGACTGAGTTCTGGCCAAGGGTGTGTGAGTGGACATGAAACACCCCCCCACAAAAATCGCCAGTGTGAGCCTCTGTAGTCACCCAGTTCTCCCTGTCTGCCTTCTGGAACATTGCCAGCCAAGACAACCCTGTAAGTCACCTTTTGATGATGGCAATGACTCCTTCAGCATGGATACTAGCATAATTCTGTAGAGCAGAGCACCCCACTCACCCACCCTCTTAGACTTTATATGAATGAGGAAGAACCTTCTAGTACGTTAAGATTTACATTTCAGTGTTTATCTGTTGTTTTAGCAGCTAGCATTACTTTAACTGGCATGTTACTTTGTAAGTGTGGTAGGCAGCTTCCAAAAATGGCTCTCATATGATCAATCCCTACTTCTGGGTGTTCATGCTCCTGTGTAATCCCTTTGGCTGTGGGTGGAGCCAGCAACTTGCTTCTAATGAATAAGAATAGAGCAAAAGTGATGTAATGTCACCTCTAGGACTAAGTTACAAAAGCCCAAGACTTCTTTCTTGCTCCCTCTGACTCTCTGTTCACTCTGATGAAGCAAACTGCCATACTGTGGACTGCGCTACAGAGAAGTCGGCAAGGCAAGGAACTCAGGGCTGCCTCCCGCCAAAAGCCAAGGAGTAACTGAGGCCTTCAGTCTGACAACCCACGAGGAACTGCATCCTGACAACAACAATGTGAGTGTGTTCGGAAGCGACCCCTTCCCTAGTTGAGTCTTGACATGACCCTAGCCCTGGCTGACACTTTGCAGCTTTGAGACCTTGAGCCAAAGGACCCAGCTAAGCCACACCCAGATTCGCTACCACAGAAACTGTGAGATCAACAATGTTCCTGGTGTTAAACTGTTAAATTTCAGGGCAATTTGTTACATGTTGGTTACTTAACTAATGCAGATATTAAGTTTTATTATTTCATTAATACAACCTCAGTGTTCATTCTGATTCATTTGGTAAGGTTTCAGACAAGGTCTCAGAGGTTGAAAAGTAGGACAGAGGATCAGACTGTGGCAGGTGTTAAATACAAGGCTAAGGAATTCTGACATTAGTCTGTATGTAGGGCTTTCATGGAATCATGACGCAATGTGAAGCAAAGTCCTGAATGACACAGAATGGAACTGGTCTTCGGATCAGAAGGTCAATGAAAGTTAAATATGTAAATTTCTATCTCCTCCAACAGAGACGTGGACTAGAGTTCTCTTCCAGGGAAGAAATCTAAGTTAGGATAAAGAAGGCTCTTCTCCCTCTTTCCTTTCTCTTCAGAGCATCTCCAATCTCAACAGAGAGCCCCCAAGAACCCCATACATCAAGAAGCAGATTCAGCTGCCTGAACATTCCTCATCTCTGACTCTACCTTTCTTTGGTGAGAGTCCTCCTGTGGACACAGGTCTTACCCATGCCTGTCAAGCTCTCTCTCTGTGTAACTGGACTGGTACAAGAATTAGTAGTGCCAGTAGGACTGATAACATTAACAAAAGCAACAATAGCAGCTCTCACTTAGCAGGTGTCATGCACTGTTCCAGGGGCCTAAGTATATTAGTTCATTTGCTCCTCAATGGCAACCCTGAGATAGCTACTATTACTATTTTCCTTTTACAGAAGGGAGGACTGAGGCACAATTAAGTTAAAGGTCAAAACCTAGCTAGCATGGCTAGTAATAGCTAGGAAATAGTGGAATAGACATTGAACTTGATCTCTCAGTGTTTGAATGATTTCTGGACCTAATGCTTGAAACATCCATGCTGAACCTTGGATGACCCCTTCTTACAATTTTTATAAATACATGACATCATCATCATCATAATCACACTGACAATAATAAAAAAAAAACTGTTTTTCAGTCTTCCCACAATACTTTGAGACTTTGACCTTGTGAGTTTGGGGTTTCTAAAAGGCCTTGTGAGTCAGATATTTATAAATGAGTTCTTTTTATTCATTTATTTACTTTTTTGGCCAAGAGCACTGAGGCTTAGTGATTGGCAGGATTCAGTCTCAAAATCCTTTGTTCATCCCACTCTGTTTTGATTTCCTGGTGACTCCCGTTTGACATTTAAAATCTGTAGCACTTTCCCACGCATGAGATCATCTAAACTTCAATGATGCTATAAATTATTTAAGAGCAAGGATCAGGTACTAGGGTGTCTGCTTTTTCCAGCCTCCCCATCTGGCTATACCTACACTAGCCACTGTCCCCTGCTAGAGGAGGGACCACATGGTGATCTTTGTCTGGAGACAGATATGGAGACAGTCCCACGCATGACTGTACCTGATCCGAGGGTGGTCCAAATACAGCCGATGTTCATTAGCTTGTCCAATTAGGTTTGCTCTGCTGAGAATCTGAATGGGTAGTATATATGAAATAGAATGGGGCAGCACAAAGAGGACACAGACAGCTCTAAGTAAGCAGGCGAGAGGAAGGCAGCACAAACATGCCGAGAGGAGTGCTGTCAGGTGCACAGGCTGCTGGGCGATGCTCCGGAGGACAGCTTCCACGCCCCAGCTTCCTCTCCCTGGGGGCCAGCTGCGTCCTGGCTCCTGTCCATTCTGAGCACTGTTTATGCAGTTTTACTTGCAATCCTTTCCATGGGTATGGATGAAATCAGCTCTTGACTGTTTTAGGTTTTTGAGACTACTTGAACCAGTCACTCTTCCTTGCAACCAAGGAAGTTCCTTAATTAACACCTTCTTCAGGACACAACTTAGCACCAGGTATTCTCAAGGGGGAAACATGACTGATTTAGAAATCCCTGAACTGCAGAAATGCTGGGCCGTTGGCCTTGAGTCCTCCACCCACAACTCCTGCCTTCTCTCTGCTCGGCTGACACCCAAACATTCAAGAGATGCCTGTTTACATGGCATTTCTTTGGGGGTGTCTTCCTTGTCATTACTCCCCCAACCCCCAAACTAGAGCAGTGGCTTGTGAAAGAGCTTCTAGAGTACCTTGTACTTCCAGAATCATAGCACTATTGGGACTGCTCACTGACGTTTCTCTTTCCCCACCAAACGTAAGTTTCCGAGGGCCGACACTGTGTCCGGCCGGCCCACCAGGATCTCTCTGCGCTTAGCGCAGTAGCTATTACATAGTGCGCACTTGATGGACTGAAAGACAATAGTGGACTCATACACAGCAAGTGTGCCTGAGGCGGTGAGGTGTGGGAGGGTGCTCTTCTGATCACTTTGCTGGCCTGACATCCCCCAAATAACCCCTTTTTAATTTTTTTATTTTATTTTTATTATTTTTTTTTTTCTTTTTAAGATTTTATTTGACAGAGAGAGCACAAGCAGAGGGACAAGCAGGCTCCCCGCTGAGCAAGGAGCCCGATGTGGGACTCGATCCCAGGACCCTGGGATCATGACCTGGGCCGAAGGCAGCTGCTTAACAGACTGAGCCACCCAGGCGTCCCATAACCCCTTTTTTAATAGCATTGAAATAGAAGCCCCAAACAACCTGACAATAAACAGCGACTGTTCCTGAGTTTTCTCGGGTTCTCCTGCGGGGCTTCTCTAGTGGCTTCCTTCTCTAAGAAGGGCCGAGCAGCAGGGGGCTGTCTGCAGTGCCCTGGAGGACTCCAAGCTGCTGCCGCTCCTTTGGCCCAGCAGCTCTTCTTGCCGCCCCGCCCTCCCCCCTCCCTCACACCTGCCCGGAGGCCTTGCTCAAGGTTAACAACTAGGGGGCGGGGCCAGAAGACAGGAGCTGCGACAGCCCTCAGGAAAACGGACCCTCTCTCTTTCCAGCTGTTCCTGCAGGGCCATATCAAAATGCCTAATGGCTTCACAATTCCAGGATCCATTAAAGTGAATTTTAATTATGCTTGCAGTTACACTTTAATTATAGTCTTAATTATTAAGCACAGGCTAGGCATACTCAGAACCCCAGCATGAGAGAGGGAGGGAGAGGTAAAGGAAGGAAGAAGAGAAGGAGAAAAAGGAGAGAGGAGAGGGAAGGGGAGGAGGGGGAAAGGAAAGGAGTTGGGGGGGGAAGAGAGAGAGAGAGAGTCATGAGGAATAACCCAGACGGACAGACACATGAAAAGAAAGAAGTATAGACAAGAGTCAAATAGAGAGAGCAAGGGCAAAAAGTGAGCCCATCAAGTCCCCAGTGCATCAGCCCGCGTCCTGACCCTGCCAGCACTCTGTCCCGGCATCCAGGCTGGTTTCTCCCTGGACTGTTCTTCGGTCTTGCTGCCCACACACCCTGCTTCCTCGTTCCCGTGAGAGAGCAGCTCCAAGGGGAAGTCCGAAGACACAGAGAAGAGGGTGAAAAAGAAAACCAGCAGCCTCCAAAGGAGGTCACTGGAAGAGAAACAGGAAGCCTTGGGCAGATGCTTGCTGGTGTGTGGATTCCTTTCATTAAGGCTGCTCTTTGAATATTCAAGGTCTGTTTCTTCTTGATTCAGCAGGTGGCTGAATCAAGCTCCCCCATCCCCTTCCTTGCCTTTATTTCTAAACAGAAACCACCATGGCTGTTTTAAACTCCGACACGGAATTAAGAGTTCCAAAGACAGTGTCTAGGCCTGTGTACCCAATTACAAAGGAAATTGATCTCTTCCTCACATTTAGATAGTGCAGCTGACATGTTCTAATATTTATTAAATGCTGCATTGCTTTTTAATGAGGCTGCAGGACAACAGTTTTTTTTTTGTTTTTGAAGATTTTATTTATTTATTTGACAGAGAGAGACACAGCGAGAGAGGGAACACAAGCAGGGGGAGTGGGAGAGGGAGAAACAGGCTTCCCCCGGAGCAGGGAGTCCGATGCGGGGCTTGATCACAGGACCCTGGAATCATGACCTGAGCCGAAGGCAGACGCTCAACCACTGAGCCACCCAGGCGCCCCAGGACAACAGTTTTAATAACCACCTGTACAGATAACTGATTGACTCACACTGGTTCAACTTCAAGCACTTCTTAACATCTGCTTGCTGAAAAGATGCTAAGCTAAGTGGTTATCTGCCTGATGCATGCCTTAAAAATGGCAATGTATAGAGAATCAAAGGGAATGGTTTGATAATGAAATCTTGCTCTACTGGTAGAGGATATTATAAAAAGAATAATTATTAAATTTTTTAACTCTCCGCTGGTGCATGTTTTACCACTGACTTCCTGCCACCAGGTGGAGTGAGAGAGCTGTAAACAGAGATGCAAGGTTAATTCATCAAAATCTGTTCTCTGCTTTCAGTACCTGCAAGAGAAGGTAACAGCAGTGGACAGAAATTACTGAGTTTTGTTCAAAAGGTACAACCCCCCCCACCCCCCCCAATCAGGCCAGCCTTTTATCACAGGGCTGTGAACAAAACTACTCTCCAGTCTGGATGTAAATGGGAGCTGGGCTTTTTTTTTTTAAAGGATTATTTTAATAGGAAATCAGTTTTTTTTTTTTTTTTTAAGAATGCAATAGTTGGCACTTATTGAATATACACTAGGTGCAATTAATGTCTGTTGGGTACATGAGTTAAGGGGTTCACAACCTTCATAGCAACCCTAAAGAAGACCTCATTTTTATCCCCATTTTACACATGAAATAATTGAACTGGGAAGCTTAGGAACTTGCCCAACGACCCCAGCAAGTTAAAGGCTAAGCCAGGATTAAGAACCCAGGTTTATCTGACTGCAAAGCCACATGACAACCACACAACCTGGCCTTTTAGAAGGAATCCTAGAGAACCTTTAGGATCAGTCTCTTGTTTTCACTAGAGGAAACTGAGGCCCAGAAATGTTAGATGATTTGCTCAGGTCAAATAACCAGTGAACCATGACAGGTCTGATTCTCGGTCTGGTGTTCTAAGTCAAGGCTGTTCTAAATCAGCTAAGAATAGGTTTTACATTTTTAAATAGTTGGGGAAAATTCAGAAGAATAATATTTTGTGATACATGAAAATTACATGAAATTCAAATTTCCGTGTCCATAAATAAAGTTTCACTGGCATACAGCCAAAGTGATTCATTTACAGATTGTCGATGGCAGAACTGTTGTGACAGAGTCAGTAGGGCCCATAAATCGATAAATACTTCGACCCTAGCTCTAAGCAACGGAATCTTTCCCCCCTCCACTCCAGGGAGAAAGGAGGTCAGTGGAAACGAACCAAATTCTACAAAGCAGCAGATCTCTCCTAAAACGTTCTCTGTCCTTTTGCCCTTGATCCTCTTTCATTATTCTCCGTTTAAGTGACAAGCAGATAGAAGAGGTCCATTTTCTTGGTGACATGTAAATTTAGATAACTTATCACATCTCTTTTGTCTTGTTATTGTACTGTTAAAAATGGAGTAATTCATTGAGAATCCGGGGTAAAGTCCCGCTGCATCAGCAGTCCTCCCTTGTTGAGACGACGGACACCCAGTATCTCACACCTCGCTCGGCACACCGCCTCCAGCCCCCCGAGTCCCTGCCTCGGTCGAGTTAGGAACAAGAGCTTGGGTGGCAGCTAACATTTACTGAGCCAGGGCCTGTCTAGTTTATTTTAAAACTCATCTGCTTCTTACAACAACCCCATGAGACTGCCATACGTACATTCCCATTTCACAGATGAGAAAACTGAGACTTTATACCTGGTTTGGTCACCGAGAAGTTGAGTGACCTTGGGAAGTTACTGTAGTTGGATGAGTATCTTTCAGAAATGCCTTGTATCCCTCACATTTTAGAAAAATAAAAAATGACTCAAGATATCCTATGGGACTATATCCTGTGTACCCCTATATTCCTCGATAATTTCTTCTGCCATGGTAAGAAGAAACCACTTCTGAGAGTGGGAGTGTGGCAGGTATTCTCAAGATGCCCGCTGGAGCCCGCCCCTAGTGGCAGGAAGCTGATGGCCGGGTTGTAAGGAATGGTGTGCCTGGACTTAGGATCGTGCAAGCAAGGTTGAGGACCAAGTCTAACATATATCCATTGAGGGCGTATGCGAGCAGCTGATGCTTTTGCTTTCAACTATGTTAATCCTCAAAAAAAGCAACATATATATATGTTGGTATGGGAGGCTTACTATTAAACTGGAATGGAATGAATCCTCTGGCAAGCAAGAATGCCCTACAATTCTGTACCTACTAGGAATAGGGCCATTCCTGTAAAGAAAGGATGTTCTATACACCTAAACATCTGCATGGACTTTCCTTTCATGTCTTCCTTCAGTCTACCTCATGGCTTTCAATTCATGTATATTCTAACACATGGGTGATTTCAGGAATTCTCAAAGGTAATTTTGGCGGTGTGAGACTTTTGTCTGGAATCCCGACTCTGGACCTCCACGGCTGCCCGCGAAGGAGCATCAGTGCATTTGCTGCCCGTGATTCCGTCCCTGTGTGGGGGAATGCCTGAGAGATCTCACTGCTAAACCGTTCCTTGAGAAGTTAGACTCTCAGAGCTTAATATCACCCAAATCTTTCTTGACTTTTACAAAACCATTCAGAGCTGAGGATTGAGGGGGCTTTAGACTCAGAGACCATGGGGACTTTCTAGAATTCTAGGTCTCGCTGCTGGCCTCTTCTCTACCCACACCAGGCTGCAGCTTACGTCCCACTGTCTGTCTTTGGAATGAAGATTTATCATGGCAGAGCCATGCCCATTCCTTTCTATATTGTCCACACTGCTTATATGCTACAATGGCAGAGGTGAGTGACTGCAACAGTGGATCCATGGCCCACAAAGCCTAAAATTTGGCCATTTACAGAAAAAATCTGCAGACCCTTGGTCTCCACAATCCACATGTTTGGCCCTGTGGCTGTGGGGTAAGAACCAGTCTCATCTCATGCCTTTTCAGCTGGCAGCCCCCGCTTCCTGCTTCTGATGCTGCAGACAGCTGGGTTCCAGTGGACAGCGCTTGGCTCAAGTGCTCGCTCTCTGCTCCCACCTCTGTGGAAGACAATGACCACAGAGCTCTTCGCCACTGAGCTGGGCTATAGTCCCAACATCTTTCTTGGCACAGCACTGCAGGCAGCCGCTGCCAATAAAGAGAAGGGGGCAGGAGATGAAAGCTATTTGTCCTGCCTGTTCTCAAACATTCTCGTGGAGTCTTTCCTCCTAGATAGCTCTGCCTTTGGGCAGCCTCAAGTTGGGACTCTCTGGGAGAGTCTTATTAACAGGACCCACCTGCCACCTCTAAAATAGGACAGACAGGATCTACCAGGGTGTCCCTTTCCTGATAGCAATGTGTTCTCTCTCTCTTGGGTGGTTGACCAAATACGACTCTCAAGTGTTATACAAGGAAACTGAGGCATGAAGAGATGAACCGACTGACTACTCAGAAAATACCCACGAAGCAGACAGTGGTGTTGTGATGCAGGACTTAGAATGTGCCAGCCCCCAGACTGGCCATGCTCTAAAACCACTCCTTATTAGAAGTGCCTCATGGAAACAACTTCAGGTTCCTGTTTTTGAGGGAAGGACCACTGGCTAGACTGAGGCAGCCACCTGACCAAAAGGCAGCCCATGCCCAGGGCAGACTAATCACATGGATGGCATTCAAGAGGTGTTTCCTTCCAGGCAGAGCATAACAACCCCGGTCTCATTTCTGACTACCACTGGCTCTGCACTGGCAGTGGAGACGCTTCTCTGACTGGAATGTTTGAAAGGAGAAAGATGGCATGTGTAGCCCAGAAGCTTCTGCTGCCTTTCCTTTGGACTGCGCTCTCACAGGGAGCCCATCCTGCCACTCTGGGTCCGTGGTGTCCGTGACTGGGTGTGTTTGGGGTTCAGAGTAAGAAAGATCACTGTCGGTATACAATAAGGTGCATCCTTCACCTTCATCAGTAACGAAAGTGATATTTTGGTCTCTTAGACCTTTGTCATATTTCTTACCAGATTCCCCACATGGGGAAGGATCCATTGGGTCCCCTGAAAGACCCCAACAACGTGGACCGGTTGGATGACTACCTTCTGAAGGGGTGCTGAGTAGCTTTTTCTTGTGTAAGGCAGTGGATGCCCAACAGGGCAAACATTTTAGTTACTTAGATGAACCATCTAGAAGTAAAATGAAAACTCAAAGTGCCAAATCTAGTGGGTCTGTCTGGAAACTTAAATATTTGATCTAAAAAAGCTTTCACTACCCTAATGCCTTAGGTTAGGTCCTGTGAGACTTGGTGTAATGTTTAAGTGCAGCAAAGTTTAAACATTCAGAAGTGTTTATCGATTTAGACAATGAGAGGATTTAAGGCTCTATGACAGAGCAGGATTGTCTCCAACGTGTCCTCTGGTTTAACCTGCTGATGATGAATTAAACACTAGGGAGAAGATGCCAGTGACTGGAGGGAGGAGAGGTGACAGACATCAACAGGAAGTGAAATCAGTCCCAGAAAAGGTGCATCCACAGGGGACCATGAAGGAGGAAGGAGATGAGGAGAGGAGAAAGCAAGGTGAGGAATAGGGTGTGCAGAAAATGGGGACAGCAAGGACAATGAAGACCAAACACAAAGAAGAAAAGAGATGCACTGGCTGAGAAGATCTGGCCCCTCCTCCCAAAGCCACATTTCCAGACCGAAGGAGTGGAGAGCAGGGAAAGGCGTGCTCGGAGAGGCTGGGGGTAGGGGTGGGGGGACAGGTCCACCAGGATTAAGCAAGGAAGAGAAGATGAAAAACTCAGTACAGACCAAACGTTGGGAAATGTGCAAAGAGGCCGGGGGGTGTTAAGGGACAGAGAGCCAGCCCCCAGGCACTGCTGGGCATCCACACTCACTCTGCCCAGGATCATGCCGCCACTCAGCCAGTGGCCCCTAATTCTCTGTGGACTCTGAGGTGAAGCCTCCAACCTAGGGCTCAGATATCCTGAATGAAAACTTTTTTCCAGCTAGTCAGCCACAGCAGTCTGCCAAGGCTGCCTTTTTTTTTTTTTTTTTAAAGATTTTATTTATTTATTTGAGAGAGAGAATGAGATAGAGCATGAGACGGGGGAGGGTCAGAGGGAGAAGCAGACTCCCTGCCGAGCAGGGAGCCCGATGCGGGACTCCAGGATCATGACCTGAGCCGAAGGCAGTCGCTTAACCAACTGAGCCACCCAGGCGCCCAAGGCTGCCTTTTTGACGGGAATGAGAGGAGTAATTGCGGCCCTCCTCTTGGTCTCACACTCTCCCGTAAGAGAGGACTTGCAGAATGCACAGCCACCACGTGTGTGGAGACACAGCTGAAAACTCTGAACACTTGGAGGTTTCTTTTCCCCTTGAGCCGACCAAAGCATCATGTAGCAATTTTACTGTGTCTGCGCTAAGAAAGATACTTGATGCGCATTGCTCTGGCTGGGGCTCAACTTCCTCCCTATTGCAGAGAGCAGCAATGAGGTCTGGTCCACACAGAGGTGCCTGTGCCTTGGTGGAGAAAGTAAAAGAAACTGGATACAAAGTTTCTGACTTAGAGACATTTACGTTCTCAACAACTGTAAAGGGAGTTAAGGGCACATTTAGAGGGATTGACAAGGATAAGAAAGAGAACCCACAAGGAACTCTTGTTTCGAAAGATATTTGTCAAAAGAGAAACAAAATGTTTATGTTGCTGAAACAAACCTTCTGGTACTGTATGGAAGAATCAAACTGAAAAGATTTGGCTAAGAGATAAAGGATCCAATCTACCAATCATCCAGGCTCATTGTTATTTATAGCTTAACTTGGAATCATAATGAACACCTGAGAGAAAAGCAAATTCCTCTTCAGACTTATTTGAGATATAGAAGTTTGCTGCAGGGATGCCTGGGGGGCTCAGTCGGTTAAGCGGCTGCCTTCGGCTCAAGTTATGATCCCAGGGTCCTGGGATGGAGCCCCGCATTGGGCTCCCTACTCGGTGGAGAGCCTGCTTCTCCCTCCCCCTCTGCTTGTGCTCTCTCTTTCTGTCAAATAAATGAATGAAAGACTTTTTTTATTTTTTTAAAGAAGTTTGCTGCAGATTTAAATGGGACAATAAGGAAAAATGATTTTTTTTTTTTTTAAGTTCTCTAAAGATATTGGCAGGCCCTGATCTAGAACAGTAAAACTGCCCATACAAAACCCAAAGCTTTGGCTAAAACATCTTTGCACCCTGAGTACACGAAGGTGTTAATAAATGTTTGTACATTTTTCAACAATATCATGGGTTGGGATAAATTAACCATCTACATAACTTTTGTGCCAAGTATATATACACGTCAAAGAGGGAAAAAAAAAATCTCAAATTATTTGTTCTTTATTCATGCCAGAAACAACCGTGTACAAAAACTAAGCTTCCCCCCAAAATGCAATTGCTCGATTTACCTAGGAGTCTTTTAAATAAAAAATAATCCTGGGTCTCAGCTGGTGAGTTCTGTTGTGATAAGGCAAGTAAATACATGTAATTACAAAATTACCATCTTCAAAGAGGAGAGTAATCCTTTCCTTACCCACTGGTAAAACAGCTTGTACTTATACAGCTGAGAAGAAAGATTTGTCCATAAAATCCCACTAAATCAAGCCTGATTTGATTGATTAAAACTTTCCTCATCAAAACATTTCTAATACACCGTGTGTGGCAACGGAGTCTTGAAAATATGGGTCACAGATTAATGAGAATTATGGCAAGGATCTTGGATCTTCTAAATGGCCACTTAACAAGCAAAACTAACTTCTTTATTTATAGGAAGTAGTTACTACTAACAAAACCTGTTACTGGCTTTTGAAATGCCTGTTATCTTGGTCATTAAAAATCTGACATTTGTTTAGACTATACAGCCATGTGTCAGAGATTCTGAAACTTAGCAAGCTAACAAATGTTAGCAATAATCATTATTTATTATTGTAATTCAGACCCCAGTCTGAATTCTTCTACCACACTAGCTCTTATGTGTCACTAAGCTTTATCACAGATGCTGGGATGATGGCCACCTTTTCCCATCTCCCTTTCACTAGCTGGATGATGGTGCACATTCTGGGAATGTGAACCAATTTTAACAATATGAATAAATATAATTGAAAAACTCATCAGTTAAAACAGAAAGTACAGTGTTAAATCAAATTAAATAGCAACTACCAGTAGAATTGTCCAAAATGTTCCTGCCTCTTTATACCACTTTGTTTTCCTCTGTCAGCACAGATGATGAAGAGTTGTTTGTTCAGAAAAAAAAGATCCATATCATGCTCTAAGGTTGGGTAAAATATGGCTGAATGCACAGACATATGTGGGAGAATTTGTGTTCCAACCCAGAGAAAGCTAATGAAAAATTTATATTGAGTCTAAGAGAAATTCCTCAAAAGGTCCTGGTAGTTAGCAACTGTTCCCCACTGGAAGCACTGAGAACCAGACTTTCTGTGACAGGAGATTTTTGGTTTGGGTTGGTTTTTCCTTTTAAATAAGCTGCACTGCAGGAGAACAGTTTCCACGGCAGCAAGACCTGAGTGTGGTTTACTGGGGGACTTCAAAATGGGTTGACTTACCCATTTTTCTATCACATTTCTCCTTGCTAAATTCCTCCATCTCTACCTCCACACGTGTTCCATCTGATGTTACAGGTTCATCTCAACTAAGGATGACTGTACCCCAGCGTTATACTCTTCCATTCTCTCTAGCTAGTTCCCACTTCTGACTTTCCCCAGTTCGTCAACCATCCTTCCTTCTCCTGGTCATTAGATTTAAAACCCAATGCCCCTCTTTTTTCTCTCATTTCCTCTCCTATCTCTGCTGTTGTCTACTCTACTTTTAGTCTACATGGCAATCCTGCCTGGGTTTTTAGATTCTAGCTAATGTTGTAGACTCTGGCTACTGACATGATTTTCCCACTTCATTTCCCAGCCATAATATGTTGCTGCAAAGCCACATTACTCTCTCCAGGACAGCCTTCTGATCTACCCGGGTCCTGGGTTTCAGGTTTTACCACTATTATGGTCCTGGTACCAACTGCAAAGTATGGAACAGATCCGATGCCTTGCTTCTGATCCTTTACCAAATTCCCTCCCCTTTCCTTTCCAATGATTCAAATCTTCTTATTTCCATGCTCATCTGGGAAACTCTCCTTTTATAATATCTCTCTGCTAACTCACATCTCTAAATGTACTATAATTATAGTAGTCAATGTTGAGTAAGCTTAAAAAGGAGACTATGCCAAAGAAAGTGGGCTGAGCTACACAGGCACTCAGCTTAAGGGACACATTTTACAGGAGTCTGCATTCCCTTAACATAAAGAGCACTGGCTTGTTTTTTCTTTAGTTCCTTTTACAGGGCCTTTATGGGTAATACCATCACTGATTTTCTTCATTTTGTTATCTCTGATTAGTGCCAAGAGCAGAGTTAAAGTAGAATTCTTCACTTTTCTTTTGTACCAACACAACGTGGGGGCGGGTCTGATTTGGTGTGGGCTGTTGGTTTCCCAGAAATCACATATGGATATTAGTGACCTTCATACAAACCATGTTGAGTGCAAGAGACATTTTTCACACAAGAGACTAATTCCTACAAGAGGAAGAAAAGAACACCAGTAGAACTCCAGAAATGTCGAAAGCATTCCTGCTTTTCGTTTCTTGATAAAAGGCTCTCGATGCTTCTTATGGGATAGGGGCCATTCCAGGGAAGGAGAGGAGTGGCAACGAGGTCACCATGGATATTTTTAGTCTACATAAATTTGGGGGGACAGTATCCTTTTTGAGTTCTTCTCAAATCATCACATTCAATTCTCCATGGTACATTGCATGGTGGACATTGCAAGGTATGGATATTTGCAAAGATTCCACAAGCTCTGCTGGTAGCTCTCTGGGATGCCCCGACGGCTACCGCTACTAAGACAGAAGCAGTCTATTAAGGCCAACACCCGTTAACATTTTTTTTTTTTTTTTTAAAGATTTTATTTATTTATTTGAGAGAGAGCATGAGAAGGGGGAGGGTCAGAGGGAGAAGCAGACTCCCCGCCGAGCAGGGAGTCCGATGCGGGACTCGATCCCGAGACTCCAGGATCATGACCTGAGCCGAAGGCAGTGGCTTAACCAACTGAGCCACCCAGGCGCCCAACATTTTGAATCTATTATCTTGTATTGTTCATTTTTCTTTTTTCTTTTTGTTTTATTTCCCCATTTATCTAGTAACTAACATGGCTTTTTCTATTTCTACACATCCTACTTAATATCTAAAGCTCAATGACCCACACACAGTATTTATTATGTTAATTAATGAATTAAAAAAAACACAAGCATCTATTTTGGAAGTACACTAACTTAAAAGATACAAATCTGATTGTCTAACAAACTGAGAAATTTCAAAGCTTCTTCCTAGTGGCTCAGATAGACCTCCGAGGCAGGCAACAGAGTTATCAGGGGAGAAAACGTTGGACGTGGTATTTTGCATAGTTCAGCATGTGTATTATCCAGATACACACAATACGGATAAATGAGAGGGCTCATTTAATACTTCTGGAACACTAAGTGCAGCGTGAAAATAAGAGAAGTGTTCCTTTTTAAGAAAAAATAGTGAAGTAGAAAAGTAAACTGGGGTAACTTTCTTTTCTATGAATATACTTAAAATTAATAATTATGGGCCTCTACTAAGCCACTCAGGCACACGGGATCACAAGAAAGGAGCCCACAAAAGTATACACTCATTTCTAGTCATTTCTAAGCAACAGACACGAGTCTAATCTGCTTAAAGAGACTTGCTCCCCTTGAAGAACACAAGCAGAGATGACTTTTAGAACCTGAGGGTTATTGGTCACTTGGACCCTGAAAACACTGTGACATCCATTGATGAACCCACTAACTTCTTGATCAATTTTTTCATTGCAGCCTTTCCAGTAATTTCCCTTTTATTGAAATTATTTTTATAGGGATCAATTATGTCGCATTTACATTTTTAAGAAGATTTAATTCATTCATATGTCCATATGGTGCAGACCTACATTTGTAAGGCAGAGAGCCTCAGGGAGAAAGGTGAATGGCAGAGAGTGAGAGAAAAAAGAAATAGAAAGAAAGAGGCAAACAGAAAACAAAACAAAACAGGCTGCAACTATTCTGGAATCTTGACCTCAAAGGACAGGGATACACAGCAGGGTCAAAATATCCCTGGACTTGATCTGGAGGGGAAGGTGTCTAGGGAATTATGGCACTGGCACAGAAGCTGGGGAAACTGAGCTGTCCCAAGAAGAGCACTGCAGAATTCTACTCCTGGGGCTGCTTGGTCACTGTAATCTGAACTTGTTGAGCAGGTGGACAGGCCTTCGGCACAGGTTCTCATACCGGAGTGCCTGTTTTTGCATCTCTACTACAGTGGTTTTCAAAGTGTGGTCCACAGAACCCGAGGGGAAGTCCCTGACGTAAAAACTACTTTTATCATAATAATAACAATACTCTCTGTCAGCACAGGGGCAGGTAAAATAACTGGCATGTTACCATGGAATCAAAGGTGTGGCACCAAGCTGTAGGAATGGCCACTGTCTTTTCACCACCACGCACTTGGAATAAGAAGTTGCCACTTGCAAGTAAGAATGTCCTTGATGGACAGTAAATGAATATTAATTTTATTAACTCTCAACTCCTGAGCATAGGACTTTTGAATACTCTGAGTGACTGAGTGGCAAGTACACATAAAACAAGTCTGGTGTATCCTGAACTACGATGGTTGTTCTAAAAAAATGCGTTTGTGCAACTGTCTGAGTAGCAAGCTAAACCACCCACTTCTCTATGGAACATTATATTTTCTTGGAAGAATGACGGACACACTGTGGTTATCCTGACTTAGGAATGTGGCACCCATTTTCTCCAAAACGAGTGAAGCGAGGCTGTCACTTTGAGGAAAACAGCTGACTGTTGTGCAGCCGATGATAAAATTTATACCTTATTTAAAGTGAAAATTAGATTTCTGGAAAAGCTGCATCTACCACCTTGATAGCATCCCAATATTTAGACGTTTTTGCCAATGAGAATGGTGTGATAGGAACAAATATGAATTTTTTGATATTGTGTGTTGAAATGTGCCAACCTTTGGAAGATCTGCATAATTCAGTATTTTTCCATGTGCATGGTACTGTAAACCATACATGTATAAGATCCATTTAATGTGCAAGACAGATCTATTGATTTTTATATAACAGAGTATGAAGTCCACTGAAATACTTTCAGATTTCACATAATACTAATCTTTAAAAAGAAACTATAACTTATTAACTTTAGTGTAGTACCAATAAAGAAAATTCACAACTATATGAAATGGTTATTAAAAACCCCTCCATTTTTCAAATAGATATCTCCATGAGGCCATATTTTCCTCACACACTTCAACCAAAACAACATATTGCAACAGATATAATGCAGAAGCAAATATTAAGCTAGACAGTAAATAAAGGGATTTGCAAAAATGTAAAACAGTGCTGCTATCCTCACTAAAATTTTTAAAAGATATTTTTCATAAAATGTATAGCATATATATTTATAAATAAAATATACAATATAAAATTATTGTTGAAAAAGTATTTTAAAAGTTCCAAGTAGTTATACCTGTTACCAAATTAATTTATTAATTCAATAATTTAATTAATTATGTAATCAATTAATACCAACAGTTATAACCCAAAATAAACCTGAGCTCTTTAGGGTCTTCAATTTTAACAAGTAAAGGAGTTCTAAGACCAAAAGTTTCAACAACCATTGCTCTCCCATGATGAATATATCTTGGAGTAGCATTTCTCAGAGTGTTTCAAAGCACTAACCTCATGAAGTGATCCATACCTGAAATGAGTTTAGAAAATCTGGAGAATCATAACCTATGCCATTCTTGGAGAGAGGCAGTCCTTACCAGCCTGTTAGAGACTCAGAGAAGTATTTCTGTAGAACATCTGTTTCCTCCTACTTAGCCCAGTGTTTCTTTATGTTGTCTCAGGAAGTCTGCATGTGCAAAACATGCTGGGCACCTGATCCTGGGCACTGTGGAAATCTACTGACTCACCTTCCAGCCGGACCACCAGGGGCACCTTGAGTTCCAGCTCTCGACAGGCTTTGGTGATCCCATTGGCAATGATGGCACAGTTGACAATTCCACCAAAAATATTGACAAGGATGGCTTCCACCTGAAATCCAAAATAGGAAGGTGCCCGTCAAAACGCTGTTGGCCGGCATTCTCAAAATTAACTGCCTGAGCAATAGAGACAATTAGAATAAGACTTGTTGTTATTGCTGTTTTTTTTAAACACAGAATATAAAATATAGGACAAAAGGCCCACAAAATGTTAAAAAAGTTAAAATTTAGTACTGAATCAGTAAATAGCAATATGTATCATTACCCTATTAACTCATATTCTCTGATCACTCAATTCTCTGAACTCAACATGAAATCAATCACCACTCATTTATTACATACTCTGTTCTGCTTTTTCTTATATTGTTGTCTAGAACTGTTCCTTTATGAGTAGTGTCATTTAAAATTTTATGTACTTATTTCTTTCCCTCCCCCATGTTTTATATTTAAATTTTTATCTGTCACGAGCTTTAGGGAGTATTTCAAAAGTAGGAACGTAGTGATTATTTGTTGTTTTGTTTTAGTAGGTAAAGATTCAAGCTTTTCCATGCTTCCTTATTACCTCTTTGATATGCTAGAGGTATATTCTCAAAAGCCAGAAATAGTTTAATTATCTTAGATAACAACATTTTTGATTAAAAAAATGAGCCCCAAAAGAATGAGATACAAGTTCATACCACAAGTAAGGATCTGAGGAAAGTTAAGTCAGTGACTGGAAATTTTTCAGAAATGTAAATTTAAACCCATCATGTTAACCTGTTTGTATGTATCCCATATTCAAAGGCATGTGGGCAAAAAAAAAAAAAAAAAAAAAGACTCGTACTGACTTGATAAATAGGTGTAAGAAAATCCTGTATAATTAACAGAAGAACAAGATAATGAAGAGAATTCATTACCTAGATTAATTGATAACACCCACAGAAAATGGCTATTCATCAAGCTGGAGGCATCAAAATTCCAACGATGGCATCACAATTAAATTAGGGTACACCAAAGCATATATATGTGTGCTGCATGCCATTTTAAAATCCTATTATTTCAATATGCTAAATTAACTTCACAAAATATATGAGGAGGGACACCTGGGTGGCTCAGCTGGGTAAGCATCCGACTTTTGTTTTTTTCAGCTCAGGTCACGATCTCAGGGTCGTGAAATCAAGGCCTGCGTGGAGCTCCACGCTCCACGGGGAGTCTGTTTGGACATTCTCTCCCTCTGCTCCTTCCCCTACTCTCTCTCTCAATTAAATAAATCTTTAAAAAAAAACATACAAGAAAAGAATGTCTTACATGTGTTCTGCACTTAACTGTTTCAGAAAGTACCCAACATGAACCCTTATTTTAAATTTTGATTCTTGCCTGAACCCTATTCAGTCAGCCCAGTGAAGCTTAGCCCTCTGTAGCTAAGAAAGCTACACAGAGAATTCACATGATGTGCTCTGAGGTTACACAGCTAACATGTTGCAGTGGTGAGGCTCAAAGTCAGCTCTCATTCTTCATGCGTGCCAGCTACTAGCACTGGAAGCCTGGGCAAGCGACATACCCTGTCCTGAACATGGTTTCTTTATCTAAAAGGAGGGAGTAACAGTCCCTAGTCTCTAAGGTTGTTGAGAGGCCTAAATGAGATAATACACATGAAATGCTTAGTACATGCCTGTAAGGAACTTAACGGACATTTATACATGCATTTATTTCAGCAAGCAACAACGAGCATGGACAAGTTACCTAGACAACATGTAAGAAAGAAGAAAACCTCTCTCAGTACACTACAGCTATGCTGAATTAGAACAGAACAGAGGCACACACTTAGTGAAGCTCAATAAAAAGGTAACGTCTTAAGAATAAAATAAATGAGCAATATTTTTCAAACCAATTAGAGATTGGGGCCACTCCCCAAACAGAAACCTCCCATTACCATTCACAGCAGGCTGACTGGTAAGCAGAAGCTTGCTTTCTAATGACAGCTATTAAATGCTGTTAGCACCGGGGCTTGGTACAGCAGTAGTCTCCAAATAGCTGTGGGATGGAGAGGAACTTGCCAAAACAATGGAATAAAAAACACTCAAGAGCAATAATGACTCCACGGGGCCCGAGAGAGAAACTCAGGAACCGCTGAGGCTTACGCAGGTTTGTGCACAAGGACTAGTGCTTTTCTAGTAAAGTACACACAGCCACATGTACATCTCTGCCATGTTTCAACCTGTACATTCTTTAAAGATGAATTCAGAGGTCAACAATTTCTTGGTGAGCTTTTCCCGCCTCATCAAGTTAGGGTGAACGGCTCGGTTTCATCCATCTTTATAGGGTAGTTATAGCTCACACAACAAACGCATGTGAATTCACCTAAATAAGAAGGAGTAGGGGAGTGAGAAGAAGGGAAGAGGCCCAGGACCCCACGACTCAATGCTCTTCCGTGGGTTCCTGCCCTGCAGTGAGTGTCAAATCTGAGCTCTGGATTTGGTGGTGCTCAGCTTCCATGAGGCTCTCATATGTCAGTATCTCATAGCATCGGGCAATAAAAATAGATACCCTTCATTCAGCAACTTGTACCTGAAAGTAAGCCAACCACGTGCACTGGCACTGAACCCAAGGAAAAGCCCTTTTTTCCAACAGTGGAGGAATGATTAGTTGCCTTTGTTAGACTCACTGAGAAATGGACTGTTGTTCTCCCGTGGAGTTTATTCACCTCTCACCCTGCATCCCCATCCCCAGTGTGGAACTCCCTTGTGGGGATCGCCTTTGTGCTCCTCCACAACAAGACCATGTAGTTTGTCCAGCGACAGCTAGCGCAATCCACAACATGGCATAGTCATCTAATAAATGGTGGTTTCAAGAGTGAATTAATTAAATTAATTTCAGTAGATGCTTAATGACCATCCTCCTTGTACCGGGTACAGAGTGAAGGGCTTAGGATATGGAGATGAATAAGATATCATCACTGTCCTCAAAGAATTCAAAGACGAGTTTGAGAGCCAGACCAGTAAAATGGCAGTTACAACCCAAAGTCTACAGATGATTCACAGAACTAAGCCCAGGGTGGGACAGCGATGCAGACAGCTACCATGGAAGAGGTGATGTTCTGGTCAACAAAGAAAGGGAAAGAGTAGGAAGTCAGGTAGCAGAGAGCAGCCAGGATGAAGGCAGAGAGGGGTTACCCAACTTAGTTAGTTCAGGATCTACAGACTAAATGGGGAAGTAGCCCAAGATGGTATGGTTACAGAGTTGCAGGTGCCAGAAGCCAGGGATGAGAACTTGGCTCTTTTTGCTTATTCCTTCCCTTTCCAGAGCTGGGTGAAGGCAGGTGTTGAAAGCAGCCTCCCTTGGAGGGGGCTAGAGGGGCAGTCATAGGAGAGGCAGGGAGGGACAGAGAAAGAACAAGCACATGAGCAAACATGAGCTGAGAAATACAGTCCATGGGAGAGCATAAGAGAAGGAGGGAGGAAGGGAGAGAGGGAGGGGGAGAGAGAGAAAAAGAGAGAGAGAGAGAGAGAGAGAGGCTGAGAATGCAAAAGGGAGAGAGAGGGAAAGTTGGTGTGGAAGAAAGAAGGAGAGAGTTTAACCAATACTAACAACGCAGTTAGGACTTCTACGAGAACAGGAAGACACAGCAGTACTCACAAGCTGCTTAACTCAGGGAAAGGGGATTGTTTAGAACACTTGCTGCACCACAGAGCCCGGGGACGAAAATCAGCACCCAGGGTGGAGGGAAGACCCCACTCCACCAGAGATGATGCCATTCTCTCCCACTGTAAAGTAATTTGCTGCGGTCACGCACTTCAGCGGAAATCTGATTTAAGGTTTCACTCTGGGCCAATTTCTATAATTAACGACTGTAATCTACAGTCTCAAACTGAGAATGAAATTAAGACGGTTTGAAAATGAAAGCCTCATGACATCATTATTATTATTTAGCATTTATAAAGCATGTCCAATTTTCGATGTGTGCCTCACGTGTCCATTCATTATTACAATCACTAACTGTTGTTCCATGACAATACCAATAGCAACTTTAAGTAGTCTTTTTGTTTTGTTTTGTTTTCCTGGCAAAGAGAATGTTTAAAAAAAAAAAAAAAAAAAGTCAGTGGTTAGGTATATTTAGGTACCAAGAGACTTTCCTGGAAGATTCCTAAGTGCTTTTACGAACAGGCTTCTCCCAATTCTCAGGTGAGAATTACAAGGGTTGCTATTTACAGTTTCAGAAAAGTTGAAGATCATCTAGTGAGGCAGATCCAGTGCCAGAAACACCGCGAAGGCCCCCGGCCCCCGACGGCGACTCCCACGCCGAGGTCTGCGGTGGCTTGTTGGCAGTTGTGCAGGTGATCGGACAAGCCAAATGCGGGTTTTTCAAATGTCTGTGTGTGTTTGACTTTGCAAAATATACTCTGGCTGCAAATTTGAGTCCACAATTAAAAGTAAAGAATGAACTTCAAAAGCAAAAAGCTTTATCAAGCTCCTTTCAACCCCGAATAAACAAACCAACCAACAGAATCACTACTAAAACCCTTTTTGGCAACATCATCTTTTTGAGTATCTGATGAACGTTAGGGAACCCCAGACAGATTAAACTCACACACACAATAATATTTTTGGATAATTTTAGATTAAATCCTACGACCAAACGCTCCTTTAGGATTTGGCCTCAAAGGCAGATAATGGTAAAGGATAACACATAGCGTCTGTGCGTACGGTAAGAGTAGGAGTTTCAGGGGAATTGTGAGTTCTCTGGAACTATTTATAAAATGCTGTTTGAATGAGTACTTTTCTGGGAAAAGTGTCCATAAGAAAGCAAGAGTAATAATAGTTACAAACAACAATAGCTAATGTTTACCGGGCATTTAGCAGATGGTAGACAGGATTCTAATTATTCTACATGTATTGACGTGTTTAACAAATGAGTAGTATATGAGGTGGGCATAATTATTTTTCCACTTTACAGATAAGAACACAGAAGGTACTAAAGTCCTGGAGAATCACTGGGTCCATCACTTCATCTACTGTCAAATATCTTTCAGAGCCAGCAAACGAGGACCTACAATATGTACCATGCTTACTATTTTCCCCATTCATTACCACAGCTGACTCCACCGCAAGCATGGAAAGCAGGGGCTGCCTACCCCATCCTCAGATGAGAAAAGGCAAGTTCAGAGAGATACAAACAATCCTGTACTAATGATGTAGCCAGCATGTCATCAGGATCAAAAATTCAGTTTTCTTCAACATTATCCTACTTTTTTTAAAAAGACTTTATTTATTTATTCGACAGAGAGAGAGTGAGAGAGCACAAGCAGGGGGCGCGGCAGAGGGAGAGGGAGAAGCAGGCTTCCCACGGAGCAGGGAACCTGATGCGGGGCTCAATCCCAGGACCCTGGGATCATGACCTGAGCTGAAGGCAGATGCTTAACCGACTGAGCCACCCAGGTGACCCTATCCTGACTACTTTTAATGAAATGCCAGATTGCCCAATGAAAAGTGAGTCATTTTTTCAAAATAAACTTTTGAGGGCCTACTCTTTTCTGGGCACTCTTCTAACCATTGAGTGTATCCAGTAGCTAAGCTGTCAAAAGATATTTAAAGAAAAAAAACAGACAAAAATGTTCTATATTTGTATCTAAAGTTGCAAACTGTAATAACAGTTATCAGGGGAGAAAATAGGGGGTACTCTGAGATCACAGAACAGCACCCACGTTACACTGAGTAGTCAGGGAGGGCCTCTCATAGGCAGTGACATTTAACCTGGAATCAGGAGGACGGTCAGGAATAGACTATGGAAATTAAGAGAACGATGAAGAGTAAGTACCTCGAGACAAGAGGATATCACAGGCAAAGATAGAGAAGCAAAAAATAACGTGGTGGATTTGAGAAACTGAATAGAACCCAGAGTACCATGTACCTGGAGCTTGAGAAGTGGAGTGGTGGGAAATGAGATGGACCACCTTGGCTGGGGCCAAATGGCGCAGAGTCTTCACAGAATAAACACCATGAGAAGGAGTTTGAGAAGCTTCTGGTTTCAAGACAACTGCACAGCCTTCAGGGATGCTGGGAAGGGAACTATCATTCATTCAGCCTCCACAGTATATTTACATTAAGTTTATAAGATGGGTTTAATGACTTCCATTTTATGAACTGCCTGAGGCTCACAGAATTTAGGGTCTCCTAGCTGTTAAGAAGTCACAGTTCAAACCAAGGTCCGTTTCACCTTACCATAATACGTGGGCAATCTTAGGGGTGCCACTGACATATACCATACATATGGGGGCTGGCAAACATTCTCTTAAGGGATCGTCAGTAAATATTATAGGCTTTGTGGACTAGGCTGTGTCCCAACTACTCAATTCTGCCATTGCGGCATGAAAGCTGTCACAGACATTATGTATATGAATAGGTGTGGCTGTGTTCCAATAAAACTTTATTTACAAAAAAGCAAGTGGGCCAGATTTGGCCCATAAGCCATAGTTTGCCACCTCCTGACATAGACATGATTTGATTCATGGTTAGCCTCAAGTTCACTGCAACCACCACCCTGCCGCCTTTGCATCATTTGAAATCTCTCTGGTAGAACTTTTCACATCTTAAGTTCTCTTCCTTTGTTGCACCATGTTCTTGCCATCACTGTAGTAGCGGCTGATTAAATGAATGTGTCCATGCCAACTTTAATATCATTTCTCTGAAACAAAGTCTGTACCTTTCACAAATTCATAAACTGTCTTGAATGCCTCTTCATTATTCTCTTTCTCTCCCTAATGTTGGCTGGAAGCAAACAAATAAAACTTCACCAATAAGCAAGCCATTCTGTGACTGTTATTGCAAATGGTTAAGTACTGTACTGCGTTTAAAACATATTGTAGTATATACATTAAGCACAGTCAGTGCAACTACTGGGTTTTGCCTCTGCTTGTTCTAATTCAGCATGCTAACTTGGTCCCATTACAGTAGGAATGCTGAGAAAAATCAAGCAAGCATGTTTATACTAGGCGAGATAAGGGCATTTTTTTAATCACAAGTTATTTTAATTCTGAATGTTGTTCTTGGTTAAGCATCTGTTTTTGTTAAACTGCTTTTCTCTTTTTTGTTATTTTTATTTTCCTGCTGAATTCTAATCATGTCTTCTAATCCATTGGCAGCCAACGAAGGAAAATAAATGGTGAAGGAAATTAGATGCAGCTTGGATAATTGATGTTTGTATGCCTGGCTTTAATAAAAATACTCTGCTAAATGAGAGGGGAGTCTAAATGGATTCAGTCAATAAGGAAGTGACTCAGGTGAGGAATTCAATCTTGGGTTTTGTTGTAAACTTACAAATAAGCCGACAGCTCAGTTCAACTGGGATGAGCTGCTCTGGCTTGCTTTTCTACTTTTGGTTTGTTCTTGAAATTTGAAATTATTTTCTTTTGTGTGAATTTAAGCACTACGATCGCTGGGTTGAAGCAAATGACACACCCTCTAAATCTCTAGGAATGATAGGAGAACAAGAGTATTTCTTGAAGAACTCACCCTCTCACTCTGCCCTCTTAATTTCTTTGTGAGTTCACACAATCCAGCTTGAATCATCTCAGAATCAAAAGGAAGTATTTTAAACATCACCCTCCCTATCAAACATTTTGGCATTTTTAATTAATTGAGATAAACCTAACCATTTTATTCCTACTCTGCAGTCAGTTATTCCAAAACTGATAGCATGGAAATAGCACATGTGGATGAAAAATATTTGGATGGAGAGCCAAGTTTCCATTAGGCGTGATGTCTGAGAACAGCCAGAATGAACTGAGAGAAATGTGTCTAATTTGTCCTTGATCTATTCTCTTCTTCCTGAATTCCTTCTCGAGTTATATCCTGAAATCTTCTCCTCACTAAAGTAAGTAAAATGGTATGGAGGAATAACATGCATTGCATGTTCATTTTCCTAGGTGCTAGTAATTCCCCTAGGAAGTAAGCTGAGGCTCAAAGAGCTTCAAATAACTTGTTAAAGGGCATAGAGCTGGGAAGCAATGGAGCCATAAACTGGACCAAGCTAGTCTGACTTCAAAGTCCATGGTCTTTCTCCTTCCACTAGCTATCTCCCTATAACCAGTGACTTCCATGATTAGTCAAAAGCCCAACTCTACTTTGCTTCTATTCTAAATTTCAAGGGCACATTTCTGAGTCTTATATTCTAGTGCCCACATATTTCTTGCTTTCAAATCTCAGTGCCCCATTAAAATGGATCAGAGGTCAGATATCTTTTAGAGTTTTGTGGACCAATGGGTTTTGGTTCTGCACCACCCAATGTTTTCTGTTTACTGATAAAAGCATTGTCCAGAGCTTGTGGTTTGCAATCCCTACTTAGATGGGATTATAGAGTGATGATGATGCTATAAGAGTGGATCCTGGCCCTCAAAACCTAGAGTCTGTCCTGAAATAGAATAGATGTCTCTGCAAGACCCCTCTCTGCAGACTGAAAAGTCCTCTTGATCATTTCCGTCATGCTGAAATTTATCCCTTTGCCACTGTTATTATTATTAGAATATAGAAATATTAATTATTTCTAACGATGATCAGTAAAATTCTAATGGAGAATTATATCATTTGAGACATAATTGTTGATACAGATTTTAAGTATTAGGTGATGGAATGGTCACTGGAAAGTACAGTAACTCTGTGGGGCTATTTGGAGTACTGTGTTGAGAATAAGATTAGGGCCATGACCTGGTTCAGTGGGAGGGATCTGCCACCTATAAACAATGCCTGTCATGGCAGTGGGGGAAAAGAGTCACATCAGTTGCGTTTTATGTTTGTCTCCCTAATCTTCGAGTCATATAACACAAATTTTGATAATCAGAACTGCATGTCAACATTGCCATTCCTTTACAAAGAAAAATTAGACAGTAAGGAAACCTAATTCACATCTAGCATAATCATTACAATTTCAATAATTATGTATGTTTAAGTGTATAAAAACCAAAAAAAAAAAAAAATGAGTATCCAGCACTAGATAGGATAAAGGCATCTTCCATTATAAAAATTGGTTATTTTATTTTATTTTATTTTATTTATTTGAGAGAGAGGGAGAGGGGGGCAGGCAGAAAGAGAGGGAGAGAGAGAGAATCTTAAGCAGGCTCCACACCCAGTGCAGAGCCTGATGTGGGGCTCCATCTCAAAACCCTGAGATCATGATCTGAGCTGAAATCAAGAGTCAGATGCTTAACTGACTGAGCCACCCAGGTGCCTTGGTTATTTTAACAGGTTGAAAAAATACTATGAATACTTCAGCATAGAAATTATAAGGCCATACTTCCTCCCCAGATGAATGCCTGTTAGAAAGTGAAAGCTTTCCAGTGTGTGTCCTGGGAAGCTCTAGGCCTATGTAATGTTTTATGAAAAAAGTCATCTGATGAAACAGTATGGATTCTAGCTTATGAGAGCTTTAGCAAACAATCTGTGTCCTAATTTGCAACATCCTATTTTAGTCATTTTCTACAAGAGTCAAAAGGATGGAAGTTTGATCGCCAGTGAGTTCAGGAGTTGGTGTATTGAGTGTTTGAATGGCACATGGACCTAGGGTCCTTCTCCCCAAAGATACCAATCATGTCACTATTTGAATCATTTTTATAAGTAAGTGTCTGCAAAACTGGAAGGCTTTTGTAACTGAGAACACCAACCATGAATGCCAAGGCCAGTCCAAGGATCCTTGTCAATACAAATGGTTCCCTACTCGCTGGTAAACACTGTGGCTGGGGTTAAGTCAGCTATTAACAGGAAACAGGAAAAGGAAAAAAAAAAATCTAAAGATGGAAATGTTGGCTGGCATTATAAGCAGGCACAGGAGACAAGAAGTTAAAAGGACTGAAGGACACAGATATTTGAGGAAACAGCACAGACGTGTTTTTTATCCTTTGCAGAGACATCTCCCATATCCTTTTGAACTGAGAATCAGAACCATTGTTAAGATTACAAAAACCACTTGGATACCTAGAATGGCAAATATAAGGTTCTTTTTGAGTGTCATGTGTTCATAATAGCTCTTGCAAAAACTTCTATGATGTGTAATTTGGCCACAGAGCTATCTGAAACTAAAAGGAAAAAAAAGAAAACGAGCAAGGAGATTTTGGTCTTACCCATTCACCAGGAAGCATCAAAAGGCTTAAAAAAAAAAAAAAAAGAGGCATACAATTCTCACTTAAGAAATCAGCTATCAGAATTGACTGTTAAGAATCATTTTGGTTACAAAACTGCTTTCCCAGCTTAACAGATAACTGCTTTCAAGGGAGGATACTCATTGCTCATAATGTAATATCTATATATTATTTGTAATGGGAGCTGCATTGGTGCAGATTAAGAATATTTATTGGCACATTCTTTCTGAGTAGTATTTTGTCCCATCATTTCAGACTTATGTCATCTTGATGAATGTGAATATGTATATTCCATCATCATTTGTTAGAGAGTTAATATAGAGAATACCCATAAAATTGGCAACTTGGTAGAAGAGCCATTTATTAATCTATAAACAAGATGTCTATCTATCTATTGTTGCAACATAATAGTCTTCACAGGATAACTGTTCCTACAAGAAAGGGGGGAAAATGCTTCCACGGGTGATTTCTTTGCCTGTATTCATGACTGACATCAATTAAACAAAATTAGCTAAGCAGACAGAGCCAAAACTTAGGACCACAGAGATTCACACTTCACGCCATAGAGAAATGAAGATAAATTTAGTTAATAGCAAAACCCACTGCTTCTGTAAATAACAAGTCTAGTGTAAGATGAAGGTGGCATATAATGATTCTGTGACGCTTCATACATCTGTTCAGATAAACCCATTTGATTATTTAGTTTTCTGAAGTTACAAAGGATTGACAAAAATTTATATCAAAACCACTAATAGATAAATAGGTAACTGGGAAAAGTCAAAATATAAGCTTCCAACTAAGATCTTAATAGTTACAAGCTATTTATTATGTACTAAAATTTATATTAAAATTTTTATATAAAAATTGTTACCATTTTTACGTAAAATAAAGCACATTTTAAAAACACATACATATGTTTCTTCTCATAACAGATCTTTCCAATATATTTGTGAAAATCAGTTTACTGCCAAAAATTTTCTCTGTATTTGCTTCCAGTTTATTTTCTAAATTCCCACTCTTTTTTCATCCCAGTAAAAGGACCTCAACCTCAAACTTCACACCCAGAATCTTAAACACAAAACAGTCATTGAAGATAATATTTCTTAGTATCAAAAGTTTAAATTCAGGTAACTCAAGCAAAACAAAACAAAACAAAAAACCTCCAAGAAAGTTACCCATTAAAACCTCTGTAATTTTAAGATCAACATCCCATTTGAATTAGGGTTCCTCTAAATTGCCTGGACAGAACTGATGCCCGGTAGTATTTAATATCAGGAGGAGAGGAATCTACGGAATTCATTTTTCAACTCCTAACAGCATCCGATATCACTGTCACCAAAAAATATCCTGAGCTATACACAATATTCTAAAATTACTGTGGTATCACTGTCTGACCTTGCTGTAATCTGTTGTGTGGAAGTCTGATTCATTTATTTAGCGGTTCAGCAAATGTCAGAATACCATGTCTGGAGCAGATTACTCCCCACAGCCTACTAGGAATGAAATGTAACAAAACTCTTTTCACCTCAAAGTGGTCTAAATCACTGGCTGGTCACACCCTCTCCCACCCATGCTTAACCTTTTGTGGACTTCAGTGGAGTTCTCAAGTTGTTAGACTTTATTTACAAAAGGATTCCCAAATATTCTATCCCTTGAGGCACATGTTCAACCAACTATCAAAAAGATGTTATTTGGGACCTGTGTTACAGATCCCTGTGCCTCTCCTGACCCATCCCACCCTTTTCCACCTTGCTCCTCTGGAACCTAGAAGGCTGACTCTAGGGACCAGAGGAAGGGGCTCCTTTCTCTGTCTCGCACCTGGGAAGCCTCTGCAGGTGCAGATGGACCTGCAGTCCGGGTGTTCACATTCCTCCAGGTTCCTCCCAGTGAGGCTGTCTTGAGTGAGTGTGTCCTTCCACAAAAGGTCTTAAGATGCAATCATCTTAAGAAGGCCTTCATTACAGACATTTTATTCTAGTTAAGTGACCACCCCGTTCTCTCTTCCTTTTGGTTTAGGGATCTAAGTGGTCCCAGGCTGCTAGCTCCCAATTCCTGCACTTTCTCTTATGGTTCCTATACTCCCTACCCACACCTTCACTATGCATTTCTTTGCAAATAAATTCTCCTCCATATACCATGAGTTGAGTGAATCATCATTTCCTAATGAGACTGATAACAACATCCTATTTTGACCAGCCCAGCTTGAATTTGAGAAAGTCCATTCATCTGAACCTTCTAGAACTGGAAGGTTAATTGTTTGTTTAGTTCTCCTTTCTCTATAACATACCAGCAGTCCTGAGTTAAATAATGAAATAAAAGTAAAAAAAAATTGTGAACACTGTCAGCTCAAGCCATTTTAATGAGTATTATCAAATACTTCTTTCTCTGGTTCTTTTTGGGAGATGGCTAGCACCTAAGAATCTGAAATTATTGCTCATTAACTGTCTGGATCTACACCCTAAGTAAAGGCAGAAAGAGGAAAACAAGCCAAATGCTTTATTACCTTGGGTCCTGTCCATTATAAATGACAAATGATAGTTCGTTAGGTGAAAACAAGCTTCTCAGCACTGAAATGGCTCCATTTGGTTTATTAGCTGCAAACGAAAACTAAGGAAGGACCATCTAGAAGGTGACTTGCAAATCTTATTTTCAGCATAATGAAAGATAGGCTCAATAAGTCTAAATCCCCATGTGGCCTCCCAGTCTGTCTAAAAGCAGAATACAAGTAACATGAAGACAAACCTGAAAAGATGGTTAATAAGTAAAAATGTAGGTCTATAGTCCTAGCAAAAGATGATGTTTAACTTCCATGATACTATACTGACCCAGTTGTAAGCAGTGACCTCACATTTATCTCAAAAGTTACATTTATTCTGCTTTATCAAGTAAATAAACGGTGTCATTGAGCTGTTAATAGTCAACAACAAAATGTACCCCAAGGGAATATGTACAGGGTGGCTTAACAACCAAGAAAAAAATGTAGGCAAGGGAAGAGAAGCTCTTGAACTACGTAAGATCTCTATAGCTTTGCTGGGAAGTGAGCATCACCTGGTAGGGCCCCACATGCACACCTACTCCTGGAATCCATATAATTCAGAGAAGTATTTGCTTTCCTGGCATGTTAGAGCCTCCTCCTCTTTTCCCTAAACACATACCTGCCCTTTATGCTCTGAAACACCTGGATAAAAATAAAAATCCCTTTGTTTGCAGAAGCCCATCCGTCCCCCCATATCCCTCAGTTTGGATTTATTTCATGAATGTGCATTTTCCTATGTGCTAAATCTAAAAGGTACTCTTGTATCTATTTAAAGCCTGTTCATATCCTACCAAAGTAGAAGCTCCTGGGAGTCACAGATGCATTTTTGTAAAAGCCTTGAAGTGATCGCTTTTTGCTTCTTCTTAAGATCATCCTGAACATCATGTCCAAGTTTTCACTCTAGAAACCTTGGAATAGTCTTCTGAGTTGCTCAGGACTAGCTCAGGTCAACTCCCATTACCTGTATGCCTTGACTAGGTAACACCTCTCATAATGTCCACTCCCGCCACACATGTGACCTGTCAAGTTTCCTTCCACACCATGTCATCTAGCTGCCCTCCAAAGTTCTCATCAGCTAGCTGGTAAGACAAGAATCTCTGCCCAGTCGGGTCTGTGAACAGGAATTCCTGTGCGGTTTCATGCTGCAGTTCTCAGTGGCTGTTGTGACAGAGGCATGGCGTATCATGAAGGTGGCGGTCCTTCCTAAGGAAGCTTATACCGCGAGACTAAACTTCAGAGTGCCAGCCTCTAACTGGAGAGAGGGGTTGCAAACTCAACGCCCTCCAGGGCCACGGAGGTGAAGAAATGAGTCAGGAGGGCCTGGATTAAGACCAGAGATTTTGACTTCCTGGAGAAGACAAGCCTTTGCTGCTACATAACCCAGCGGACGGTTGCCATGGGAGTGCAGGCCTAGTGTGCTCAGACCTTTGCATTTTCCACGGCCAGGAGTCTGGATTTCTGAAGACACTGAACTTCCTAGACAAAACGTCTGTGAGAACTGCATCTGTCCCCAGTGCTTCACCACTGGAACCGCCTCAGCAGCCAGGCATGCCAGCGTGCTGGGAGGGCCCCCCCAAACCCTCACGCTTCCTTCCTGCTGGGGTGGGCACCCTCTCGGCAGCTTTCTGATGCTCCCTCTCTCCCAAGGGATTTTAGCATCTCTGCATGTTCAGGAATACTCTGGGGGACAACTGTTGCATGTGTGAATGGAGGGATGTAGAATAAAGCTCTAGAGGGAGAAAAAACTAAGCAAGTTTGAAGAGGATATCCCAGCAGGATTTCGTAGGCTAAGGAGAGCAGAATGAAGAGTTAGAGTGTGAATCCACATGTGGTGACAATACTGCTAATGCCAGAAGTAGTGGTCAATACTTATTGATCACTTTTTAAGATGCCAAGTGGTTTTCTAAGTGTTTTAGATGGGCTAACTTACTTCTATCTCACTATGATCCTATGAGGAAAGTGATGGTTTTCCCTCTTTTACGGTGGTACTCAGCACAGGGATGTTAGGAGGTGTCCCCAAGATCATACATCTGGAGAGTGGCAGATCCCAGGGCTCCAAAGCTACTATGTCATACTCCCTGCCCTACATTCCTTCCCCACAGGACCTCTGTCACCCCAATGTGACGTGACATCTTGGCTCAAGTCCTTGGCTATAGCCTGAAACACCTATTCTACATAAACCAATCCAACCTGAAGGGCCAAATCCTTCCATGAAGATTATCTTCTGTGGTGGCTTTAAAATCTGTCCACACATTTCCTTACACCACACACAAAAATAGACTCAAAATGGTTGAAAGACCTAAATGTGAGACAGGAGTCCCTCAAAATCCTAAAGGAGAACACAGGCAGCAACCTCTTCGACCTCAGCCGCAGCAACTTCTTCCTAGAAACATCGCCAAAGGCAAGGGAAGCAAGGGCAAAAATGAACTATTGGGACCTCATCAAGATAAAAAGCTTTTGCACAGCAAAGGAAACAGTCAACAAGACCAAAAGACAACTGACAGAATGGGAGAAGATATTTGCAAATGACATATCAGATAAAGGGCTAGCATCCAAAATCTATAAAGAACTTCTTAAACTCAACACCCAAAGAACAAATGATCCAATCAAGAAATGGGCAGAAGACATGAACAGACATTTTTCCAAAGAAGTCATCCAAATGGCCAACAGACACATGAAAAAGTGCTCAACATCACTCGGCATCAGGGAAATCCAAATCAAAACCTCAATGAGGTACCACTTCACACCAGTCAGATGGCTAAAATTAACAAGTCAGGAAATGACAGATGTTGGCGGGGATGCGGAGAAAGGGGAACCCTCCTACACTGTTGGTGGGAATGCAAGCTGGTGCAGCCACTCTGGAAAACAGTATGGAGGTTCCTCAAAAAGTTGAAAATAGAGCTATCATACGATCCAGCAATTGCACTACTGGGTATTTACCCCAAAGATACAAATGTAGGGACCCGAAGGGGTACGTGCACCCCGATGTTTATAGCAGCAATGTCCACAATAGCCAAACTGTGGAAAGAGCCAAGATGTCCATCGACAGATGAATGGATAAAGAAGATGTGATATATATATATAATGGAATATTATGCAGCCATCAAAAGGAATGAGATCTTGCCATTTGCAACGGCGTGGTTAGAACTGGAGAGTGTTATACTGAGCGAAATAAGTCAATCAGAGAAAGACATGTGTCATATGACCTCACTGATATGAGGAATTCTTAATCTCAGGAAACAAACTGAGGGTTGCTGGAGTGGTAGGGGGTGGGAGGGATGGGATGGCTGGGTGATAGACATTGGGGAGGGTATGTACTATGGTGAGCACTGTGAATTGTGCAAGACTGTTGAATCACAGATCTGTACCTCTGAAACAAATAATACATCATATGTTAAAAAAAAAAAAAAGAAGAAGAAGAAGATAGCAGGAGGGGAAGAATGAAGGGGGGGAAATCGGAGGGGGAGATGAACCATGAGAGACGATGGACTCTGAAAAACAAACTGAGGGTTCTAGAGGGGAGGGGGGTGGGAGGATGGGTTAACTGGTGATGGGTATTAAAGAGGGCATGTTCTGCATAGAGCACTGGGTGTTATACGCAAATAATGAATCATGGAACACTACATCAAAAACTAATGATGTAATGTATGGTGATTAACATAATAAAAAAATAAAATCTGTCCACAAATTCCTTAATATTCTTCCTTCAACATGTAGAGCTTTACCTCCTCTTGAGTGCAGGCTAGACTGAGTGATTCACTTCAAATAAGAGAATATGGTGGTAGTAGGCAACTTTTGAGACCAGGTTATAAAAAGCACTGGGGTTTCTGGCATTGCCATAAGGACACTCAAGCAGCCGGATGGAGGGTTCTATATAGCAAGGAAATCAGGACTCCTGCCAATGGCCATGTAAGTGAGCCACGTTGGAAGGGGATCCCCCTGCCTAAATCAATCAAGTCTTCAGATGACAGTAAACTCAGCTTACTTTTTTTATTGCAACCTCATGAGAGATCCTGAGGCAGAACCACCCTACAAGTAAGATCCAGCATCATTTATCAAATAATTAGTGGTTTGATTGTTGGCTCACTGGTAGTCAAGAGTAGACTTCAGTAATGGTTTAAGCAGCTTTATTAAAAATATGGTGAAACTGAGTTGTTTTCAATAGAAAATATTTAACACTTGAATTAATGGCAGATCACCAAATAAATACGGATATAATTTTACCATTTACTGACTGCATCTTAGAATGAAAACTGTCATCCTGTGTCATATTGAAATATACTTACTGATCTGCAAGTCCAAGGAAATGACATGGCTTTATATTTAGTAAGAGGATGATTTTCTTAAATTTTATATGAGGAAAAACTCCACCGTGATGATGTTGTTTTGGAACGTGTCAGCTACTTTTTGTTTTATGGATATAAGATAATTTGATATACCATTAATAGCTTATTTATCTGAAAAGAGTACTTGGGTTGTTTTCTAAACAGCTGTTACAAATGTCTTATGTACAGTGTGTGTTAAATGACAAGTACTATGACATTAACATCACAATTCCGTCTTACAAAATTCCAGCAACTCATCCAGATTTGTCAAGAACATTGACAAGTATGGGACTATCGACATAAAGTTTAATCAATCGCATGATGAAATCTACTCCAAAACTGATAATTCTGATTGTGCTGCTTAATATAGATTCTCAAAAATGATTAAAATATACAGTACAGTGTTACAGTAAGTGAGTTAAGGCAAGATCAATATGAAACATAATTGTGACAGGTATCCACTAGAGGCCAGTGTAATTCAGCACAGAGAAGGAATTTATAATCAATTCCTGTGGAAAAACTAACATTATTTCTTCCACTTAAAAGTGGAGATCTTGTGAATTGGAAGGAAAAAAATGATGAAGAAAGCTTTTTTGATTCTCTGAAGAGGAAGTTTCAAAGGGTAAGAAAGATGAGTTGAGAAAGGATGAGTCATGAAAAATTGGGGAAAAGAGAATTCTTGTCTCCAGAAAAAAAAATAGTACTACCATAAAATTTTGATGTTTCACCAATGTAAGCATAAATTTTCAACATACCTGGTTTAATTGTAAGTTTTTCCATAAATGTTTCATTTGGCAATGATTTTAGAAATAATTAAAGATCTAGAATACCTAGAAAGTGCTACAGTCATCTTATTTTCAGGGCAATCACCCTTGCTAGCTGCCCAGACAATGCCAAAAGTTTTGAAAAGGGGTGGAAGAACTGTACATTTGCAATTTCCTTCCCTTAAACAATTTTATTCAGAATACCAAATGGTTCCTCCTCAAACATGGAATAATTCACATAAATTCATCTAGCACTACATTCATACTGCGTAATACATTTCTTAATAATGATGCTACATCATGCTTATAATACTTTTTAACAAGGAACTGAACTAGCTTCTCAAAGCTAAAAATGGGAGTAGAAATGAAAATTTGCTTCTTTAGCAAAGCTTAGACAATAATAGCTGGTAGGATCCCGTGTAGGAGATTGAACTTTAAGACTGAACAATTTAACACATAACCCACAGACATGTTCTCTTTCCCCTCCTCCAGCAGAGGGAGGTGCCTTATGTAACGTGGACATGCTGAGGAGATGAATGAATCATAAATGAACCATTAGAGCTGGACAGGACCTGAGAGGTCAGCCAGCTATAGCCTGGACCTTTTCCAAGACAAGGAATTTCCTCCTTTGCATGGTGGCCCATTACATTGTCAAGGCTATAATTGTTTCAAAATTATTCTTTTTTTTTTTTTTTTTTTAAAGATTTTATTTTATTTATTTATTTATTTGACAGAGAGAGACACAGCGAGAGAGGGAACACAAGCAGGGGGAGTGGGGGAGGGAGAAGCAGGCTTCCCGCGGAGCAGGGAGCCCGACGTGGGGCTCGATCCCAGGACCCTGGGATCATGACCTGAGCTGAAGGCAGATGCTTAACGACTGAGCCACCCAGGCGCCCCTGTTTCAAAATTATTCTTTGATCCTTTTATTGAGGGGCCTCATTCAATATACAACAAAATGCTGTTTTGGTTCCTGAGGTCAAAAAGAGGAGGCAAGATACAAAGATACATAACACATAATCCTGACTTGGAGGAGATAAAAATTCCACTCATGAGAATCTGATTTGGACCCCTGACCCACAAGTACTGGTCCCATCAGTTAGTAGTTATGTGAATTAGGTAACTTCTGTGGGCCTCACTTTCTTCGTCTGTAAAATGGGGATAATAATAGTACCTATCTCACAGGGTTGGGGTCAGGATTAAACGTGATAATTCAGGTAAAACACTAAGTCTCATACCTGGTAAGGTAAGTACTCAGTAATTGTTAGCATTATTGCTAGACACTGTTTACTTAATAAAGAAATTCTTTGATCTTTACCAAACTCCTATGAGATATGATTTATTTATTATTTATTACACTATTTTTACAGACAGGAGAACTGATTCTTGAAGCGACTTGCAAGAATCAGCAGCTAGTCAATGGTCATACTGGGTTTCAACACAGGTCTGTCCCACTAAAAAAGCTTTATTCTGCTACAAAAGCTTTTAAACTGAGCTGCTTTGATGAAAAGTGAGGCAAATTCCTCTTCCATGTGACAGTCAACGTTACTCTCCTCTGATACTCTGATCTAAATACGGTTAGTGCCAACAGTGAACCACAAGAGCCCTCCATTCCTATCCACAGTATAGCAAGGAGCCCTGGAGGTCGAGATGGTGGCAGACTTTGAACCGTGAAGCCCCCAAACCCTGCTTCCAGGGAATTATCTCTCCTGCTCTCACACCTCTCTGCCTGGAGTCCCCATTCCTGGTTAATTGCCACCTCTGTGGAGGCAGGGCACCACTGTGCCTTCAACTGTTCCATGGGGGAAGCCACAGAGGTATCACCCAGTCTGCTACTGTGTTACAACATGACCTAGATACATAAAAGGCTCTTTTTATATTTCCAAAAACAACCCTCCTGTAGGCAGGATGACAGAGTAAAAACCAAACAATCACAGAAATAGCCACACATACACATACACAGGCCTGTTGTGTGTTCCAGCTGGAGATTAATAAGAAACAAGGCTTCTTACTGCTTCTTGATCCACTGCAGTAAGCCTGGTTTTATCTTCAGACACCTATGGGTTTGTCAATAACCATAACTGCGATAAACACGTAAGTTAACTTTCTGTTAAAGGCACGACACTGTGTGGGGTATTACACCTCATAGGTATCAGGTCTTTTCATCCTGGGCACAGTTCAGAAGGTGTTGACGTTGGAGGACCTGGAGGTCACTACCTTGCCCAAGGTCCTGTGGTTGCTTGACGTCTGAGCTAGAGTTTCAACCCAGCTCTACTTGATCATAAAGCCCCAACACGGCCTACACTCAGAGACCCACTATGCTCTACCTTGAGGGTACCTCAGACTTCACTACTATAGTACAACGTGACCCCAAGCTCATGCTTAAAGGAGGTCTTTTTATATTTTCCCAAACAATCCTCCCAAAGAAAAAAGCACATAAAACATTTCACCAGTAGTCTGGAGGCAGATCTGGGTCTTTACTCTGCCCCAATATAGGTATGGGCCCTTGGAAACGTCTCTTCTTCTGTCATGGCCTCAACTGCATGGTCTGTTTTGGAAACCCCAGACCCCAGAGAAGTGTTCCTGCACAAACGCACTCAATGTATACTCGAGTAACGTGTGCCAGTCGTGGTGGCCACCACCAACACCAGGCTCTCATTCCACTGTGACACGTTTCTGTAAACTCTATGGCGCTAAAACAGATGATAAAGCAACATGGAAAATAATGGGGATCAGAAAGTCAATGTTTGGTCACCCACCACCACATATCTATGTCAAATTTGGCTTTCATGGATAAATGAAGATTGAGAAAAAGAGTTGCCAATTGTAAGAGTTTAATTAGGGTACAGAGGCACTGTCAGAACGGAATTGCATCTTTTGGCACAAGTAGGACTGAAGAATAATTAAAATGGGCTTTTAAAAAAAGCCTCTTCTGGGTTATGTTTAGGAGCTGAATATTTCAATAAGAAGCATTTCCAATTCTTAGAATTAAAGCAATGAAGATTTGCACATTAATCAGCTTAAATGTATGTACATTTCTCCGAGGTAGGGAGAAGTTTACTCAAATGAGGCAAGTACATGCAAAACAGGAGTGTCTGTCATCCCCACCTGACTCTGAGACTAAGCTTCAAAACTTATTTTTTTTTAATTTAAAATAGCCTTAAGAACAATGAAGTATTCCAGGGATATTTGAGGAAAGAGCATTCAACAGAAATTTACTAAACTCCTACAATGTGTCTAGCATTGGGTTGACATGTGGGGATAGAGCAAACTGGTGGCCAAAAGGTCATAGTTAGTCTCTACTCATTTTGTAATCCAGGGTGACCTTGATCTAGAGAATGAGAAAAAGATTTCAAAGGTATAGCTCAACTAAGAATATCTCCTTATAAATGCTAAAACCCCCATTTAACAGCTACTTCCTCACTTACTTAGAATGATATCTAAGGATATCCATGTACTTTTTATTGTCTGCACATCTTATTAAAGGGAGGGTAGCTAAAACATAAAGCATCTGTAGTGTTTACACTGAATAAGCTTCTTTATCTGTAACAAGAGGGATGGTCAAAAGTCAGAAGTTCATGAGGACACCCATGACATCAGGCTGAAGCCTTTGGAACTGAAAATGGGAGGGAGGGTGATGTGGCCACTGTCTATGAAGACAGATTGATTAGGCTGAAGAAGGTAGGTTTCCTTGGGCTGGGCTGCCAAGGCTGACTGGGTCTTATTTGAGGATGGTTAACAGGTGTAGCCTGAGGAAGGATTTCACACAGGCTCCTTCAACGGTTAGGCTGAATTGGTAGAATACCCAACTCCACATACTAGAATTCCCTCTTCCTTATATCCACTAACTTCATCTTGTCCTTTTCTACGCCCACCCTTTGATTGCCTTCCACATCTCCTCTTCACCTCTTGAAGTCCAAATACCCACAAAATAAATTGCCTTTGCTAAAATGTCCCTCATGCACCACAAGATTTTGTAAAGACTGAGGTGGAACTTCCTTCTTATTCCCTCTATTCTAAGATAGAATCCTTTAGATGTTTTAACATTTCTGACATCAGAATCCATCTTAGAATGGATATCCTCCTGTACTGAAGGTGTTTTGCCCCTGAAACACTGCTATTAAAACAGTGGTATATCTTGTAATAGTTGAGATTCTAGAACAGATGAAATGCTGCATTTCTATTGTTTAGGTCTTGGTCAATAGCAGACTAAAACTAATTCTAACCATATACCAGCCCCTCCTCCTCTTCTCTCACTTCTTGAAGGCTCTAAAGGATCTCAGGTGTTTGGCTCACAATCAACTACAGAAATGGATAGATACCATGATTTTGTTTCCTCTGTACTCAATCTTCAAGAATTGCTTGAGTGGAATATAAAAGCAAATGTTATCTCATTCAAAAAAGACCACTGAATGACATCTCTTAGGAACTCTTTTGTCACTGGTAAACACAGCCCCACCCATTTGGGATAATCGTACAATCTGCCGAAATATTTCTACATAATTCCCCAATCTTTATAATATATAATGGTGAGGGAACTCAGCCCACTGGGACCAAAGAAGAAGCAAACAAAACTGGATAGAAGGCCAAATTTATCACTTTTTCGCACAAACTTGATTATCTGCTTGATGGCTGTTTTCTCTTCACAGGGATTCAAGGATTCTTTATCATCCCAATTATCCTTTGGATGGACTCCAGTTATCAATGTCCTTACTAAAAACATAGGATGGTGCCTCTGAACTGCCACTCTGCAGATATTTATTGGCCAGAGGGATACAACAGGGAAGTATTTAAGAATGTGGACTATGGTGTAAAACTGCCTGGGTTCAAATTCTGGCTTTATAACATACTAGCTCTGTGGTCTTGAGTAAATTACGAACCTCTTCTAAGCCTCCTTTCCTTGGTTGTGAAGTAGATGATAATAACAATGCCTGCAGGTAAAATACCCCACCAAAAATGCAAGAGGCTGGCATATACTAAAAGCTCAATAACTGTTCGGCATTCCTAATATCACCATCACCACCTCAGCTCTATCACTGCTCTTGTTGCTTGATAGAAAAATTCCAAATAAACATCACTTCAGTGCAACAGCAGAAAAGAAAGTGACAGCAGTTTTCCTTGGCCTCTTCTTATCTAGATGATTTTACTTATCACTCTCCTGTTTTCCACGTTGAACAATCTCTTTACCATCTTGATCATTCCATCTAAAATGCCTTATTCTTTCTCTTCTACCCTTCCAATACTTCCCCTGTCTCCAAGAATATGCTCATTGCGCCCACCCAATCACCTCTCTTTCCTCCTCAATTTCAGTCAGGTAATCATTTCACATCTGATTAAGTACTCTGTTAGTTTTAAATTCAATGCCATATGAGATTACTATGATCTATGGCTTCCTAATTGACTCATGAATTTAACTTGTCTTTCTAATTACCAGGTAAAGAGTTTCCTACTCTTATTTGATTTTGCCTCCTTGTACTGAGCAACATTCTGGGAACCCAGAGTAAGATATAGGGACTGTCGCTGGATTGACACACACTTATTTTTTAAGTGTATTAATTATCCCTAGAATTACTATCAGGAACCTTGAAAATGAAGTAAATCCTCACCAGACAGCAGGGTACTGCTTAACATTAGGGCTACTACGGTTTCATACAGTCTAAAATAAAAGAAATTTAGTCTCAAAGTAAAACCTGCAAAACATTACCGTAAGCTCAAAAGGAGTCTGATGTATAGTCAGAGAGGAATTCTAGTTCGGGAAGATCCTGCCTTCCTGTACTCCAGAACACAACACATTTACTAACTGACTCATTTAAAATAAGCAACACATAGCTGCTACGTGAATGATTCTGTACTACAGGGTAGTAGAGAATGTTAAGGAGGTCGACTGCAGGGGGTTGGACAGGAATGGAGGACTGCCAAATTAGTATTTAAGAGTACATTTTCCCGTGAGCTAAAAAAACGAATAAGCAAAACAAGTAAGGAAACAAACAACAAAACCCCATCATCACTGTTACTTCATCATTACAAAACCCAGTACCATGTTAGCACCTATGATCACTAAGGTTGGTTTATACAATTAAAGAAAAAAAAAAAGTTGAGTGGGGCGCCTGTGTGGCTCAGTCTACGTGTCTGACTCTTGACTCTTGGTTTCCACTCAGGTCATGATCTCTGGGTCCTGAGAAGAGCCCTGCAACCAGCCTCCCCACTGCAACCAGCCTTCCTGCTCAGCGGGGAGTCTGCTTCCCCTCTTCCTCTCCCTCTGCCCCTCCCCCCAAGCTCAAACACACTCTCTCTCTAAAATAAATAAAATAAAATCTTAAAAAAATGTTGCCAGCAAATACACACACAAGGAAGGACTTGTTGGTTGAAAGACTGCTCTGATTATTATTCACAATGCTAATAAAGTCTCTGTGCACAAACAGCTAAAAGTCATGTCAAACACCATTTGTACAGAACATAGATGTGGGCTTATCTAAAATTTACTTTTGCATTATCGAAGAAAAAGAATTTGCTGAGTAAAAAAATACTGAAGTAAGATTACACAGAACATACTTAACATACTTAAGGAAACAAACTTTTCTCTAGCATCAAAACATCTCATTTATAAATCCTTGACTCCTTAATAATAAGACATTCCTTACTGTTAATTTTATTGATTGACTGGTTGACTGCTGTTTGGGATGCTTTATTTCACTGCAATAGATAAACAAAATAGGCTATTAAAGGGAGCATTAGAGATTATTTGTAATAAAAAGGGTTATTAAATCTGACATTATTGAGAAACATTGTCATAGTAAATGCTTTATAATTAGAACTTATTTTATTAAAGTATAATTGACATATAACATTATATTAGTTTCAGGTGTACATATAATAATTCACTATTTTTATCTACTACAAAATAATCACCAAAAGAAGTCTAGTTAACATTGTCACCATACATAGTCCCCCAATTTTTTTCTTGTGATGAGAACATTTAAGATCTACTTTCTTAGCAACTTTTGAACATGCAATACATTGTTATTACTATAGTCATCATGCTGTATGTTATATCCTCATGACTTATTTATAACTAGAAATCTGTACCTTGTGACCACCCTCACCCAATTTTACCCACCCCCACCCACCCAGCCCCAACCTCTGGCAATTACCAATTCTGTTCTCTGTATCTATGTGCTTAGAATTTTGGGGGGGGGGGTTGTATTTGTTTTTGTTTTTAGATTCTACACATAAGCAA
Source organism: Phoca vitulina (assembly GCF_004348235.1). Taxonomy (NCBI): domain Eukaryota; kingdom Metazoa; phylum Chordata; class Mammalia; order Carnivora; family Phocidae; genus Phoca; species Phoca vitulina. Next base: position 23,673,676 of record NW_022589716.1, read on the forward strand.
GGTCATATGGTATTTGTCTTTCTCTGTCTGACAGACACTTAGCATAATGCTCTTAGCATAATGCTCTTAAGGTCCATCCATGCTGTCACGAATGGCAAGATTTCATTCATTTTTATGGCTGAGTAATATTCCATTGTGTGTATGTGTGTGTGTATATATATATATATATATATATATCTCACAGTTTCTTTACCCATTCATCTATTGATGGACACTTAGGTTATTTCTATATTTTGGTTACTGTAAAAATGCTTTAAAGAACACAAGAGTGCATGTATTTTTTTGAATTGGTGTTTTTGTTTTCTTCAGATAAATATCCAGAAGTGGAATTATGGATCTTAGGGTAGTTCTACTTTTAGTTTTGGGGGGGAATCTTCATACTGTTTTTTGTAGTGGCTCCACCAATTTACATTGTCACCCACAGTGCACAAAAGTTCCCTATTCTCCACAACCTTGCCAGCACTTATTTTTTGTCTCGTTGATAATAGCTATTCTAACAGGGGTGAGGCGGTATCTCATGATGGGTATCATCTGCATTTCCCTCATGATTAGTAATGTTGAGCATCTTTTCATGTACCTGTTGGCCATGTGCATATCTTCTTTGGAAAAATGTGTATTCTGGTCCTCTGCCAGTTTTCTAATTGTATTGTTTGGGGGTGCTTTTGCTATTGAGTTGTAGAAGTACTTTATATATTCTCAATATTAACCCCTTATCAGATATATGATTTGCAAACATTTTCTCCCATTCAGTAGGTTACCTTTTCTTTTCTTTTCTTTTTTTTGATGGTTTCCTTTGTTGTACAGAAGCTTTTTATTTTGATATAGCCCCACTTATTTTTGCTTTTGGTGTGAGATTAAAAAAATCATCACCAAGACCTAAATTAAGGAGCTTACCACCTATGTTTTCTTCTAGGAAGTTTATGGTTTCATGTCTTATGTTCAAGTCTTTAATCCATTTGAGTTAATTGGGTGGGGGGGGTGGAGAAATGTGTGAAGTGAGTCAAAGAGTAAAAATATATATGTAAATAAATAAAATAAAATCTCCTCTCTATAGTAAGTCAAAACCCAGACCTCTTGGGTTACTGCAATCACTCATTCGAACAACAGAAATTGAATATATACTAAATGACTGGTGCTGGTGTATATACCAGGATCCTTGTCTTCTTGGAGCTTATAATCTAGCAGTAGGGATCAGACATTGAAAGAATAAATACATTAATACAAAAACTGTGTTATTAAGACAAAGGACAGGGCACTAAAAGTGTTCACAGGGGTGGTAATTTGTTTAGACTGGGCTGGTGAAAGAAGGTATTATCTGAGCTTGGTAACAAATGGGGGAGGGAAATTATATAAAAATACATAAATAAACAAAAACAAAATTGGTAGCAAAAGATATCTACTTGACCAAGGATCATTTGGTCACTTTAAATAATCAAAAATAATAGAATGACATAAGGACTGTAATTCACAATAGGACCTCTTCCTGCTTATTGGCTGCCTTATACTAAGACTGAACAAAAAGGTTTTGTCTTTTATCAGAGAAGACAGGATTATTACCTAAACAAGACTTTGATGACTAGTAATGGATGGAGCCACCTAAATCATAGATATGTGTTTTTTGTTTTTAGTGCTTTTCTCTTGCTAGCAAAAATTATTTTCCTTTAGAAGTAGCCCACCAGTTCATATGTGAAACCGAATCTATTGCTGTGAGATCAGGTTTTAAAATAACTTCAAGGAGGATAGGCCCTTGACAGGAGAGTTAACAATAGAAACGAGGTCACCAACTCAAGACCTAGACTTTCTTTATTGTTCACGGACATAAATGCTTGGTTTCAGGACTGCTGTTATCCAGGAAGCCATTGGACAGAACTGTTTCTTTGGGAAAATTATATCCCCGACACTAATGCAGTCAGTTCAACCTTCAGACTGAAATTAAACATAAACAAGTAATAATCACTTAGGGGTCAGCAACTGGTGGCTTGGGTGGGCACTGGAGACCAAGTTTGCTCTCCCTGGGTGGTCCGTTGAGGGCAACTGACCTTAGGAATAGCAGACGGGATGATGGATGGTCAGCTCAGACTCCCTTTGTCCCAACAGCATTTTTCAGCTGTCAAAAACTGCTCTAGCAGGGACCAGATTTAACCATGGGAGACCACCCGGGGAGCTAACTACCTATTCAACTATACCCTTTGCAGATGACAACAGCATCTTTATTTTTACATCTGGCAGTACTGGGTTGTTAGTCATTGTTCTGTTGATTTATTAAACTTGTTTCAGTAAACCAGCAGCAAGTAACTGGCTCCATAGTAGAGGAGGCTGAGAATTCTTTATGGACAACAAATGATCTTAATAAGTGCCAAATCCCAGGTGCTTAGGTCAGCGCTATAGGTTATAATGCTCATTTTATGACCACCAAAGCCTACCTTTAGAGACAAACTTATGCACAGTGGTAAAACTATGGGCAAACAGCTGTGAAGCAAACTCAATGGTCAGCTGTGAATGTTCAGCTACACAAATGATTTATCTATTCCAAATTTGTCTGAGGGCAGAAATGGAACCTTGGTTATTTTTGTAACCCTTCGACCATGAAGCTCCTTCCCATAACACCAAAGTCAGAGTTTGAAAAGAAATGGTAGCTCGATACACATTTATTGAGTTGAATTAAATTATAAGGGATGTCTAATGTCTCCTGAGTTTGCTTCCTAAATCTTCAAATGGGTAAGAAATAAAATTAAGGTGGTCCCTTGTCATGTTGGGCAGTTCTACTCTGAGGAAGAGGGCAGTCTGTGTACTGTCCGTCCATTTCACTGTACTTCTGGGGGGAAAATGCTGCTAGCCATTTCCTCAAGTAAAAGTTCAAAACAGCATTTCTACAAAAGCCAACCACTTTATAAAACACTGCTTTATCACCATATTAAAAATCCTAAAGTTGACCTCCAAGAAAAACCACTTTATACGGCTTCCCCAAACCCTTGCTTGATGAGTTCATAAAAATATTTAGCTGAAAGGTTACTTTAAGTTTATTCTCTCATTCCACTGACCATTTATGACCTAATCTGCAGATGAAGTTAGATGAAAAATGACAAATTTCTTTTAGTTAAAAGAAATTCCAGATGGGAGGTGTGATGTTCAACAACGAAATGTTGGGGAGGTAGAGGACAGGTGCCAAGGCAAAAATATTTTCTAAGTGTAGAAGGGAGGAGAGAATGACCTGAGATGAAGTTATCAAGTGACCATTCTGTGTTCGGCTACCGTGTAGGGAAAAAAGGCTATTTCTTCCTGAAGAATTGAGAAGTGAGGTAGAAACTAAATAGTTCCTAAGTAGTGAGGTGAAGTGAACTTAACATATAAACTGATTAAGCCAACTGCTCGAACACCCAGAGGGACAGACAGTTCCCTGGGGAATTAATAATAAATGCAGAGATTGGATAAACTAAATTTAAGGTCTAAAGACTAAACTAGGGTCATATTAGCCAGGGATTGTGAGGTGCAGGATCTAAAAGGGAACTAATTTGCAGTGAGATGCTCAGTTAAGTCTAGCTCTATAAAAACATCTATGACACACACCTTTTTAACTGTCCACTTGCTGGTTTCATAATTAGTTTAATTTTTGTTCATAAAAGAAAACTGTCATGAAGAAAGCTTTCTAGGGGTGCCTGGGTGGCTCAATCAGTTAAGCATCCAACTCTTGGTTTTGGCTCAGGTCATGATCTCTGGGTCGTGGGATTGAGCCCCACAATGGGCTCCCTGCTCAGTGAGGAGTCTGCCTGAGACTCTCCCTCTCCCTCTCTGCGTGCGTATGCTCTCTCAGTCTCTCTCTGAAATAAATAAACAAATCTTAAAAGAACAAAGAAGAAAGCTTTCTACACCTGTGGGAAGTTTGTCTAACTGAGCAATAAGAACAAATCCACAAATGCCACTACAGATCCAGAGGTTGACAAAGTACATGGGAAGACACGGGTCTCATGAGTGCTGATTTCACATCTTCAAATCATTAAGGTGCAAGTAACTGCTACATATGCAAATTAATCACATGAAATAATCAGTTAAAAATCTCTTTGAAAGGCAACAAAGTATAAACACACACACCCACACACAAAGGATGACGATCATAACTACTGAATTACAGAATCATGAAACTAAAGTAAATTCAAAACTGAGTACAGGGTGCCAAACAAGGAGATATCCAAATTATTTTTGAACACTTGGGTGGGGAGGAGAAAGCCAGCAGTGAAATTTTATACTGGTTGGGGAGATGGGTGATGGTGGTGAAATGTGAATACAAAGCAAATGCTTCATTTTAAAAGTGCATTTCCTTCTTTACTTATTTAATTTTTACATATATGGGCACATATATGCCATGTGTCAAGTTGAGATGCACAGGTTTCCTTTTTTTCCTTTTTCGATTCCAAATAAATGGGGCAGAGAACTATATCCAGGAAGGGTGGGGTCAAGTCCAAGGTCATACATATGTCATACTTTTCTCAAATATGCATTCTTCCTGTGTCCCATCCGTTGTGGGTCCATCATAACTAAATGATAATAGTTAAATATATAAACCTATGATTGCCTCACCTTTGTTTCCAAATGAAGTACAAAAGATTCAAGGTCAACCCTATAATGGTTTTTCTGTCACTTATGTGCGTATCTATAAATTTGCTTGAGTGGGGAGCTAGCTACAGTAACCTCTCTCCTCCACTGGGTAGTGTACCTACAGCTGATGCAGGCTGAAGGACCAGCTTCTCTAAAATTCTCAGCAAATCACAAGTGTACTTCAAGGAGCACAGTTTGCTACCTTGTGATACTGACTTTGACCCAAACAATGTGCTTTCAGGATCTTTTAACAATTATTTTCCTTTTGAACAAAACATTGAGAGAATAAGCTTAAAAGACTGTGTGCGTGTGTGTGTGTATATATATATATATATATATACATATATATATACACTTCAGTCCTTTGCTTTAAATGCAGGTTGCACTGGGATGAAGGAGAAAATACATACTATTAATCAGCAGTTGTTAATGGCAGTAATGATAATATGTTATCTCCACCACACAGTGATAATGGGGTTTTTATTATTAAAGTAAGTTTCGGCCTTTATTTATAGACATCAGTTAAATCAGAGAAAATGAAAATGCAAACTTACTACACAGCTCAAATTGAAGCAGCTCTTAAGACTCAGTGGGGAAAATGCATATGCATCATCATATAGATTAAAAAGAATACATGGTATTTTAACCCATTATAACATCCACACATAAGGGCTCTAAGGCTATGGGAATAGAAAGGCTAGTCAAAATAAAGGAAACATTCTTTTATGATGTGATTTTTTTAAAAGGAAAATGGATTCTAAAAGCAATCAATCAGTTTTCTTTAAACTAAATACAGACAAGAGAACATTATATGCTCTTTTCAATTAAATAACCTCACTTAGAAACAAATATGGACACAGCCAAAGGGCATTTACACTGACCATTTAATATAGTTTAATGTTCTCCTCCTCTTGAATTTTAGAAGCAAAGCTCTACTAATATTGTCTGAAACGTGTATGAAAAATGGTATCTCCCAGAAGTGGCCTCTGAAATTGTATTTGCTGTCAGAAAGATGCATATGTTCTAGTATAGATATATTTTTGAAAACTTGGAATTCTAGTAAATTTGGTACTCTGAAGACTATTCCATTTGGTTTGACCAATTCAGAAAATAAAATGTGAAGAGTGAAGGTTAGTTGTGAGCATCACAGAAATGCATGTAGTGAACTCATCTCTTAGCAAAGTGCTTCATTTTAAGAAAAATGGCTCAATTGTTTACTCAGTTTCAAGAACAAAAGGCTCAAAAATGGGAAGAAAAAAAACCCTATTTTTCCAAACACAATGCCACTGCTAATAACAAATGAACAAGAAAAAACAAAACAAAACCAAACTCAAAATCTTGCTTTGTTTTAGTTCTTATAGGAGAAAAGGTGTCGGGGTGTAACCAACCTGAAGCAATTTAATTTCACTGCTTATCAGACACCCATTTTGCAGTGACCAGTAGCAGAATCCAAAGGAGAGCCCCACAAGCGATGGTATTGACCATCATGAAAAGCATCAATATACTACAGAAATGACTGGAAGAGAGAAGGTAAACAATGAGAAGACAAGACAGCAAAGCATCACTGACTGCCATTTACAAAATTCCTATCACCAGATAAGAACAACTCAAAGTCTTCACTGGTTGAAGTTCAGATCTGGGGGAAATGAACTAGCAGATATATGCTAATAAAGTCTGTTGCCTAAGTTATAGGACTCATACTAAATTGTTACTAAATTGTCATCAATAACATTACTACAGATTTACAAGGTACTTTGCCTCTGCAAGTACCAGGTTAAAAACTCACCAGCTTTTGTTTTATTATAATGATATATGATCACTACACAAATTCTAAATATTACATAATCTTAAATCAAATTATGTATTTTCCTTGGAAGTATTTAATTATACACACACAAATTCACAAGTGTTTCTCCCTAAATAATCAAACACTTCTCAAATGCTACATGTGTTTAAACACCCACATGTACTTTGTCCTTTTCCTTTGTTTTTTCTTTTGTTTCTCTTGCTCTTTCTACGTTTCTCCATTGTAAAAAAAAATACATGATATTGACAGGAAACAGAAAAACAAAGAAAAATAGACCAAATCACATGTACTCCTAACACTCAAAGACAAAGAGTGTCATTACTTTGAATATTTCCTTTTGGTATATTTCTGGGGTAAAAAGAAGACTGATGTCAGGTGTAGTTAAAATCATACCTACTGTGCGTTAAAAAAAGAGAGAGAGAGAATGGCAGTCAACAAGACAGAAGCCACAGCCTTTTCATAACCTAATCTTTCATTTCTCTTGGGTAGAAGTGAATTACCAGGTTCAGCCCCCCCTGCCGCGGGAGGGAAGTACACAAGGGCATGAATATCAGAAGACAGGATCAATCATTAGAGGCCATCTTGGAGGCTATCAAAAGCAACATTATTCTGTGCTAAACATCTTTTTTTAAAATTAATTAATTAATTTTAAAGAGAGAGTGCGTGAGTGCGTGCGAGTAGGGGGAGGGGCAGAGGGAGAAGAGGGAGAGAATCTTCAAGCACACTCCCTGCTGAGCACAGAGCCAGACATGGGGCTAGATCTCATGACCCATGAGATCACAACCTGAGCTGAAACCAAAATTTGGATGCTCAACTGACTGAACCACCCAGGTACCCCAACATCTTTTTGCATCAAAAATTTGGGCATTCTTTCTTTTTATATTTTTATTTATTTATTCTTCTAAAGATTTTATTTGAGAGAGAGAGAGAATGAGTGAGAGAGAGAGAGAAAGAGTGAGCACACGCCGGGGGAAGAGGCAGAGGGAGAAGAAGCAGGCTCCCCACTGAGCAGGGAGCCCAATGTGGAGGCTTGATCCCAGGAGCAGAACCAAAGGCAGAGGCTTAACTGACTGAGCCACCCAGGTGCCCCAAGGGCATTATTTTCTTAAGACAAAATTGCAGAATGGGTTACAGGGCCAAACGGTATGATAATTTTTAAGGTACCTAATGGAGTCAACATCCTTCTATGTTAGAGGGATACACCCTACCTGGTAATGCAATTTATTCTTTGCTGAGGAACTGTTGTTAAAATCAAAACAATCATGTTCAATAATAAATTATTATAGATGTTCTTATCCATAATCATAATATCAGTCTACAATTTCTTTGATTGTATGAAGTCTGGTTTTTTAACAGGTGTAGTTCCTTCATTCCAAAAAAGGAGGGAGCTTTTACAAAAGGTGACTGTTTATAAAATATAGATTTGGGTAAGGAGAATTTCACACATTAGACACTTTGGTTGGGTATAAAGTTCTTAAGGCATGATGATAATGGAATTCAATTATGATGATCATCATAACTTAATTGCTACCATTATTGAACTCCCATGAAATCTCACTTTCTCATTTTATGGATGATGAAATGATGTTAGTATAGTATGATTTTTTTTTTAAGATTTTATTTATTTATGTGATAGAACAAGAGAAGGAACACAAGCATGGGGGAGCTGGAGAGGGAGAAGCAGGCTCCCTGCTAAGCAGGGAGCCTGACACGGGGCTCAATCCCAGGATGCTGGGATCATGACCTGAGCAAAAGGCAGACACTTAACGACTGAGCCACCCAGGTGCCCCTAGTATGATGGTTTTAAGGATATGTCCCAAACTTCTCTGATACTCCCTCGAGGAGAAGAAACTTAAGTATGGGCTGGACTTTGTGACTCTCTTCTAGTGAACATAAACGTCCCTCTGAGATTAGGTTATAAAAAGACTGTGGCCTCAGGCTCCTGGGTGGCTCAGTTGGTTAATGTCTGCCTTCGGCTCAGGTCATGAGCCCAGGGTCCTGGGATTGAGTCCCACATTGGGGGAAGTCTGGGGAAGCAGGGGAAGTCTGCTTCTCCCTCTGCCTGCTGCTCCCCCTGCTTGTGCTTGCTCTCTCTCTGGCAAATAAATGAATAAAATCTTAAAAAAAAAAAGACTGTGGCCTCTATCCTGTGTGTGCTCTCTTGCAATGTCACAAGCAGCCCTATGGAGAGGCCCACAAAGCAAAGAGTTGAAGCCTCCTACAAATATCCCCACAGTGAGCTTGAAAGCGTATGTTCTGAATTCTTCAGAGCCTGCAACCTCATAAGAGACCCTGAGTCTGAACCACCTAGCTAATTTGCTCCAACTTCCCAGCCTGTGGAAAATTAAGTCATAATAAGTGTTATTTTAAGCGGCTAAATTTGAATTTTGTCACAAAGCAGTAAGAAGTAACAACACATAAAGGGATTTGCCCAATGTGACACAGCTGAACAGGGTTCAAACTCTAAATCACTTTGAAATGCTTGGGGTGAGGGAAGCTGGGACAGGGTGTGAAAGGAACTAAGAATAACTTCTGGAAGGTTCCCCCTGCTCTGAATGAAAAGAAGAGAAAGAGATGGGCAGCCATTCTGGTTTGCTTCTCTTCCCACTCCCAAAGCTTATAAAAAAAATCCTTTTTGACATTTTATTACTTAATTGTATCTTGGTCTGAAATATCTGAAATACTTGTCAGATGGAAGTGTCTTTTTAAAGGTTTGGTTAAAAAAAAACAAAACACATTATTTTTAAATTTTTGAGGAACCTCCACACTGTTTTCCAAAGTGGCTGTACCAACTTGCATTCCCACCAACAGTGTAAGAGGGTTCCCCTTTCTCCACAACCTCTCCAACATTTGTTGTTTCTTTCCCTGTCCATTTTGGCCATTCTAACTGGTGTAAGGTGGTATCTCAGTGTGGTTTTGATTTGGATTTCCCTGATGGCTAATGATGATGAACATTTTTTCATGTGTCTGTTAGCCATTTGTAGGTCTTCTTTTCATATCTTCTGCCCACTTTTTGACTTGATTATTTGTTTTTTGGGTGTTGAGTTTGAGAAGTTCTTTATAGATCTTGGATACCAGCCCTTTATCTGTAGTGTCATTTGCAAATATCTTCTCCCATTCTGTGGGTTGCCTCTTTGTTTTGTTGACTGTTTCCTTTGCTGTGCAGAAGCTTTTTATCTTGATGAAGTCCCAAAAGTTCATTTTTGCTTTTGTTTCACTAGCTTTTGGAGATGTATCTTGAAAGAAGTTGCTGTGGCCGATGTCAAAGAGGTTACTGCCTATGTTCTCCTCTAGGATTTGGATGGATTCCTGTCTCACATGGAGGTCTTTCATCCATTTTGAGTTTATCTTTGTAAATGGTGTTAGAGAATGGTCGAGTTTCACTCTTCTGCATGTGGCTGTCCAATTTTCCCAGCACCATTTATTGAAGAGACTGTCTTTTTTCCATTGCATGTTTTTTCCTGCTTTGTCAAAGACTATTTGACCATAGAGTTGAGGGTCCATATCTGGGTTCTCTATAGCAGCAATGTCTGCAATAGCCAAACTGTGGAAAGAGCCGAGATGCCCTTCAACAGATGAATGGATAAAGAAGATGTGGTCCATATATACAATGAAATATTACTCAACCATCAGAAAGGATGAATACCCAACTTTTATATCAACATGGATGGGACTGGAGGAGATTATGCTAAGTGAAATAAGTCAAGCAGAGAAAGTCAATTATCATATGGTTTCACTTATTTGTGGAACATAAGGAATAACATGGAGGACATTAGCAGAAGGAAGGGAAAAATGAAGGGAGGGAAATCAGAGGGAGAGATGAACCATGAAAGACTATGGACTCTGAGAAACAAACAGGGTTTTAGAGGGGAGGGGGCAGGGGAATCGGTTAGCCCAGTGATGGGTATTAAGGAGGGCATGTACTGCATGGAGCACTGGGTGTTATATGAAAACAATGGATCGTGGATCACCACATCAAAAACCAATGATGTATTGTATGGTGACTAACATAACATAATAAAATTAAAAAAAAAACACATTAGAGAAGACAAATTGGGTTGCCTTCTTTCAAATCGCAACAGAATTTCCTAGTCCAGTGGTTCCCAAAGTATGATCCTTGGACCTGCAGCCTGATTATCGGCCAGGCCCCGGAACAGGCTACTGAATTGCAATCTCCTGAGGATGGGCTCAAGAATCTGAGTTCTAAACAGGTTTTTCAGGTGAGTTTTAGGCACACAGGAGTTTGAAAAGCACCACTGTGGATTTAAGACTTGTGAAAATGGCAATGGCTTCTAACAGCTTTATGCCTATTACAGCTCAAAGCGTTTTCAAGACGGGAGCAAAGGCTTTGGTGGCCTTCAGCCTAATTAAAATGTTTAAAGAGATTTAATTACTAAATGCCAACCCATACAAATGTAAAGATCTTTCCTATGGAGACTGTGTGATGAATACATTTTTTAATCAAGTGCTTGGCAAGCAGTATGGGTTTTCTTGTTTGTAAACAGCTATACTAATGCTAAACATATTTACTCACAACTTGACAAGAAATATTGCCCTGTAATTAATCATTTCCCAGTCCTAATTCAGACTAAATAAAAATACAAATCCAAAACATGTATCCCCTTCTCAATAGAAGAGTCACATACATAAATAATAATTAGATCTATCTGGTATATACATATGTGCAGGTCTTTTTAGGCAAAACAATGCCAGATATTGAAAGCATGTTGGTCATGAAAAGGATATTTCGCTTTTTTAAAAATATATATGTAGCTAAGAAAATCTCTGTTCATTTTAAGTATTTTCAGTTGTAAGGTTTTTTTTTTTTTTTAAGATTTTATTTATTTGAGAGAGAGAGAGAGAGAGAGTGTGCGTGCACACGCCAGCCCATGAGCTGGGTGGAGGGGCAGAGGGAAAGGGAGAAGCAGACTCCCTTGCTGAGCAGGGAGACCGATGAGGAGCTTGTTCCCAGGGCCCTGGGATCAAGACCGAACTGGAGCTGAAGGCAAACGCTTAAATGACTGAGCCATCTAGGTGACCCTTCAATTGCAAATTTTAAAAACCCAGATTATCTATTAATTACAGACTTCCATTAGTGGTTTTTTAATAAGATACAAAATTTTAAATAATCACCTATGTTTGGTTAAAATCTAAAAATTAACGTCAGTTCTTCAAACAAGTTTTAAAAATCATCACTAGCAATTAGCTATTGAAAATACATTGTACTTTGGTTCACTAGCTTTATTTAACGTGTATTCTCAAGATGCATATGTTAACAAGAATCACTCTCAACCGGATAGCATTTTAAAATTCAAGGTCTATAAAACTGAGTTAATTTTTAAAAAATTGTTTTACTTACTCCCTTCTAAGGATTTCTACCTCATTTCCCAAGTACAATAATACTAGAAGTACCATAGATACTGCAATTAAATACAAGATTCACCAGAAAGTTGAACACCAGCAACGAGGAGAAATACTATCATCATTCCAGAAAAACAATTGTTTGAATATAAAAAATAGTATGATTTTGGGGTGCCTGCATGGCTTAGTCAGTTAAGCGTCTGACTCTTGATTTCCGCGCAGGTCATGGGTCGCAGGATACTGGGATTGAGCCCTGCATCTGGCACAGTGCTCAGCGGGGAGTCTGCTTGAGGATTCTCCGTCCCCCTCTCTCTGTCCCTCCCCCGGTCATGTTGGCCCAGGCACACACTCTCTCTCTCTCAAATACATAAATCTTTAAAAAATAGTATGATTTTATAAGTGTGTATGACTGGGGTTTTTCCCACAATCTTTCCAATATTCATTGAGCAATTATCACATAACAGGCATTGGGACAGACAGAGTTAGCTATAAAAATCAATAAACCTCTGGTTTGAATGTAGGGGCAGTGAGGGTAGTGGGAAGGAATGTGTGTGGGCTGGGAAGGAACACAGACTACAACACAAGGTATAGACAAAGCAAATATAAGCAAGATAGTTGAAGAGGAAACCTGAACTCCCACTACTGGAATACTAGGCCACTAATAAACTATATTATAAGTCAACATATTTGCCAATACAGAATAAAGTTCATAAAAACTTGAGACAATCTGTTTTAAAAAGGAGCTGAAAATAGTCATACATTCTTTTAGCAATTTTACTTCTAACAACTTATCAGAAATATATAATGTCATGAAGACACATAAAGTTAGTGATATTCGCTGGAAAAAGAAACTATGAAAAACTTAATATCCATCAAGTTAGGGCTTTGTAATAAATTATCACATATTCATTTTATGGAATAAAAAAATGCAGTCTTGAAAAAAAATGAAGTCATTTCACGTATATTAACAAAAACTATCTCTAAGATCTATTATTAGGTGAAAATGTAAGTCACCGAAGAACACATACAGGATGGGCCATTCATTTAAAGAACAATTAAGAGGGACACACACACACATATATATGGATGCACAGGTAAACACATCAGTGCGTGGACTGAGAAGATGTACACCTAAATTCTACCTATAATTGGTTCTGGGAAACAATTTACTTTTAAATTGCTTAAATAGCACATGAGAGTACCATATTCCTGCATACGTGTAAAAAAAGTTTCCTCTTTTAGTGGGTAAGCTCCAGTCATTCTGACTGCTTATCTTTGTTTCTGTTGATTCTGGTGGTGAAGAAAATCTCAAATTCCACTGAGATCGTAATGAACATAAAATCCTCCAATAGACAGATGGAAGTAATATAAAAACATTGCCTAACTTGGTGAATATCTCCTGCTTTTTGTTTTTACAGAAACACATTATTGTATATTTACTTTGTAGAAGTGATGTACTTTACAATATTTTCCAAATTCTATTAAGAAAAGAAAATTTAATGGAGAAAAAGTGACTGCCGACCAGCATGATACAAGGCCAAGGGCAGCCTGGCCCTGATGCACCCATTTGGCCTCATGGTAACTCTAGCAGCTGCTCTTTATTGAGTGCTAACTATATGCTAGGCACTCTCCTAGGAATTTCCCTTATCTCCTATTTCCCCAAAACAGCTCTAGGAGGATGGCCTTCAAATTACTCTCAGTTTATAGGTAAGCAAATGGAGGCAGAGAGAAATTTCTCACCTTGTATCACTGAACCATTCTACTCACTGTCTCAAGTGTACCATTAGCCTTGATGGGGCATGTGTATGTTTCTTCCAACACCTTTCATGATTGAATGCTTTGCAATCTGTGGTTTCTGCTGTTTTAATACATTCCCTATACCTCTTTTATCCAAGCCTTACTCATTTGTTGAAACACAACTCAAATGTCACCTCCTTAGCGACAAGTGCTCAAATATTTTAATAAGTGAGTTAAATAAATGAGTCAATACTTACAAGGTCAAAATTTCTATTTGATAAACTAAGTGAAATACTAAATCTTTTGGTAAGCAAGTCTTTAAACTGCTAAGATAAAAATATTTCTAATATCTAGTCTTCGAAAGGAATGATAAAACAAAAATCCAGCAGATTCGAAATAATCTATACAGGAGTACCTTCAAAAATGTTAAGCTAGGTATTAGGACCTTCATATTATGTTTCCCTAGTGGGCATCCCCTTTCTGGCATCCTTGAATTCTGCAGGTTCTTGACACAATCAACACAAAGATACTCTATTAAAATGACTACTCTAATTGATACAAATTTTCATTTTTTTTCTTATACTTTTTATTTCTGGGGACAATTATATCATGGAATTAAATTAAAATGATGGTTAAATCTCTCAGAATGTCTACGATGTAAGAAGACTTTTTAAGTAACGGATCACAGATTCTGAAAAAACTTTAAAGATAGCGTAGTTTGTGGTGTGCTCGTAAATGCAGCTCTCTGGAGGGGTGGTGGTGGTGGTGGTAAGCCCTGACTTGTAGTGTTTGCCAATTTCCATGGTATAAATAAGCCCGCCATGGCCAATTTCAGGATACCAACAGTTTAACAATCTGCTCACAAAACTCCTAAATACTTAACATTACTGTTATTCTCCACCCTTACTGAAAGGGTGAGGAATCCGACAGATAAAGAGGATAATTAAATGAGTTCTTCAAGGTCACAGGGAAAAAAAAAGTCAGTTTTCTGATTTAGAACCCAGATTAATTGACTCTAGTCTAGCTCAGTTATTCTCAACTCATTAGAATTATTCTGGAACTTTGGAAAGATAGTTTGCTCCATCTTACTCCAGAACAATAAAAAAAGAATCTCTAGAGACCATCCTCCTCCATAAAAAACAAAAACTTCCCAGGTACTTCTGATACAACCAAGTTCAAGAACCCCTAGAGTTCACGCCCCTACTTTATGTTGCCTAGTAGGAGATCTCCATTCCTTCCTATGAACTTGGGGAGTGAACAAAGTATACATTGATAAACAGCACAAATTATCATAATATTTTTATTTTTTAAATATTTCTTAACATAATATTTTTAAATGCTGTAAGTTTCAAACATACTCCATGTATGACCATGAATTATACCTGTTTGAATATTTTCTAAATCTTTCGGCCTGCTTTCACATAGATGAGACTGATCTGTAATTAGTACATTGATTTTATGTAAATAAGTGCTTCTGTGTTGATAAACGTGTTGCCAAGAATTAGTTCTCTTAACAGATAAAAAATACTTTTTCTTCTATTGGTTTGTGAAACTCTTTCTTAATGTAGAAAAGAGGTAATCTTCAATTAGTCATCTAAATTAATTATCACAAGTCCCTTACCGAGTTTACTAAATTCCCCCTCCCTTCCTCTTTTCTTCTCTTCCCGCCCTGCGTTCAAATACTCATTGAGTGTCTACCCAGTACAGACTACTACATCCCACCCAAGACTCCTGTGTATCAGACATAACATCTAATAAATTCATCTAATTGTCATTCAGTAGCTGAAATTCTATTCTGGTATGCATTTTTAAATTATAGTTCAATTAGTAGCTTTGTTTACAAGTCATGAACACCATTTTAATTTTGCAGATCTCGTGGATATGTTTCAGAGTCTCTTAGCCAAATCAATGGCAGCTTACAACTGTGTAATCTTATGTGTTTTAAAGGAAGCAGCTGGTATTATTTCCTTTTCAAATGGAGGCAGAGATCAAGGTCTACAGTAGCCCTTCTTATTCCCTTTCCTTTAAGTCCCTTAAACTTATGACAACCTAGAAATCCATCATTTATTTCTTCTGCATTTCCCTTCATCCTCACTATGTTTCTTTAGTTACTTCTCCCTTATCAGCAAGGACTGCAAGACTGGATTTCAAATGTTACAATGCTTGAGTTATGTGAGCATTTTCTTCTTCAAAGGAATGAAGCAAAGAAAATGTTGAGTGTGACAATGCTTTTTTTTTTTTTTCCCTTCTGGTCACCTGGCTACAAATTAGAAAGCAGGGGGAAAAAAAAAAACTTTTCAACATTGTTATCCTCAGGTAGTGGCAAACTCCTGATATTCTTTGATAGAAGATTCATATCAACTACTGGCCCCATCAAAAGGCTCTGCCTCTCAAAAATGTGTGTGTTCACTGGTTACATGTACATCAGTTACATATGGCAGTATCCAGTTCACACACAATTCTAACTGCAAATGGTAGAAATATATCTAGACACACCCAGAATGCTGTAATGCACTTGGGCAAACTACCAAGGTTGTCATGGTTACACTTTTATGTTCAAATATGGTAAGCATGCCCATTACTGCCTATTGTTCTTACACAAAACTTATTAAAAAAAATTAGATCTTACAGGGCTGACTGACAATAGCCTTAGACTTGATATACATTGCTTAAACAAAAACCTTAGGCTTAAGCAGATGCAAATTTTTATTTTCATTTGCAAGATTTTATAAGAATTTGGCTTAGAACTGAATAAAAATAGCAAAAGAAACATACCAAATTATGAGCTCGTGAAGTAAGGAGATAATATCTTACTCACTTACATATCTTTAGCACTTGGAATGGTACCTGGCACATACAGCAGATAACTTGAAACCGAGTTTTGTGGATTATGAGAAAAAGGACACTAAAGAAATCTCTGGCTCATCCTTCGAGTAAGTAGAGGTCATTTGGTCCATTCTTCTGCCAGTCAGGCACTATTTTGTTCTTGATATACACTTAGGATTTGGGGCATAAATCATTACAAGCATCTTGCATGTCTGCCTAATCAACCTGGTTTAAATCCACTGACTAAAAAGAGAGCTTACTTTCCAGAATCAGACTGGAGGAAAAGAGAACATTTTTCATTTCTTCCTGCTCCTAAAAATGGAATGCTCTAAGGTGATGTATATTAAAAATGTAAAATACTTTGGTGAGGAGAATATGAAGAAATTAACTTTCCAACTTGAACAATTTCAATGTTATGATTCCCAATGTTAGGATAATCACTGTAATCAAAATACACTAGAATGTGTTCCAGGTACGGGATGAAGGAAAACACGGATGGGGTAGAGATCTTGTTAGGGAATGTGGCAGAAAAGTGCAGAGGATGAGGACTAAAGATTTCAAATATGGGTACCTGAAAGGGTGGACCTTTCCATTTCTGTTCCACTACCTTGTGATCTCATCCCACTGGAACATCACAATATTCTAGGACCTACCATACATCTCTCTCTCTGCCCTGGGCATATATGGGGTACACAGCACTGTTTTGTTCAGTGCTCTTCAAATTTAAGGGGTTATTACCACTGTTACTAGTTTTAGCTATACTTCTATTATTGAAAGTAATAAGACTTCAATCAGGGATGATTTACTGCCAAGACATCCACTGGTATATGGCAGAGCTACTAGAATACCAAGTAGTAATTCCCTGTTTCTTCCTTGATAGCAGAATTTCAACAGGATGTCAATTCTATGATGTTTTTCAGCCACCTTTTCAACTTGGATTCATGTGACTGCTTTCTGGCCAGTTAGATGTGAACAGAAGTAGGGTACGTATGTTGGAAAACTTCTGCTATCCATTTGGCCACAGCGTCACTCCTCCCCAGTATCTGAGCATAAAACTCATGCCCTGTTACCAATCAACCAACAGTTCACTGGGTCAAACATGTATGGCCCATTATATGCAAGTGTCATAATACAGGCAGATCTTAAAGAGGGGATAACAGAGAAACCACAGGAAAATAGGTTCCCCAATAGAGGAAATCGATGCTCTTCAAATGTTACTGAACTAGATGTTTGCCTACTCAGTCTCAGCACAAACCCTCGTTCAGTTTTTTTCTGAAACACTGGTTGCATATGGATAGTATGGGGAGATGTAGCTGATCATAGGAACAGGGTTGCTATGCTGTCCATGGTAAGTGAGAGTGCAGGAAAAACATACTCAACTCAAACAAGAGTATGGTAATTTCAGGCTTCATTAGAAGCACAGGGAAGTGAAACCAGTGTAAGCCAGACAGGAAAGAATCAAAATCAGTAAGGAAAGAAAATTTAATTTCAAGCTTCTAAGGAGAGACTATAAATAATGCAACATTTAAAACATATTAGCAAAAATAGATCACGGTATCTTTCTCTCTCAAGCAAAACAGCTAAACTTAAAAGTTGCTTGAAGACTTTCAATTGTGAATATTTAAAAGCAAATGCACATATTTGCCAGGGAGGAGAAAGTGTTTCGGGAGAATATATTAAAACGAAAAGTCTGGGATGATACACACCCAAATATTAACGCTGACATGAATGGCTACAGGTGATTTTTTCTTACTTCTTTATGCCTTTATGTATTGTTTGAAAATTTAAAATTGTGAATATCTAACTTTTAGAATTAGAAAGACAAAGAGCCTTTGCAAAAAGAAAAATGTTTAAGCAGTCATACAATAACACTATGAACAATAGACAGGGAAGGCTCATCAAATTCAAACATTTCCCAAATATCCTCCACAAAACCATCCAGTAACTTGCTCTTAATAGAATGGTGTCTCCTAAAGACATTTATTTTTGGATGCTGCTATTGGTTGAGACCTCTCAGTTGTAGAGTCTTGCCTGGCTTCTCAAAGTGTAGGTCTCTAGATCAGCAGCATGAAAATCACCTAAATACAGGTGAAGACTCACAATGGGAGAAAAGAGGAGATTTTTAATTTCTTGCTTCTCCTAAAAATGTAATGTTCTAAAGTGATATATGAGGGAACCATAAAGTACTTTTAGTGGGGAGAATATACAGAAATAACCTTCTAACTTAAACAATTTCAATTTTATAATTCTCAATGTCACAATGATTAGAAATGTAGAATCTCTGGCCCTAACCCAGGCCTGCCTGAATGAGAGGATTGGGGAATTTCCTGGGGCATTGCTGAATTATGGCATTTCTTCTATGCTCTACTGAAAAAATTATGTTTCCAACTGTAGTTTTACAGCAGATATCCCAGAAGTTGTGGATAGTGATGTCTTCGATTTAAACTAAGATATTTAGAGGGGCGCCTGGGTGGCTCAGTCGTTAAGCGTCTGCCTTCAGCTCAGGTCATGATCCCAGGGTCCTGGGATCGAGCCCCGCATCGGGTTCCCTGCTCGGCGGGAAGCCTGCTTCTCCATCTCCCACTCCCCCTGCTTGTGTTCCCTCTCTCACTCTCTCTCTGTCATATAAATAAAAAAAATCTTTTAAAAAAAAATAAACCAAGATATTTAGAAATAAAATTATTTTATCATTCATAACTTCTTTGTGAAACATTTTCCATCGATGCTACTTACAACAGTAACAACAAAACAATAAAAGCAATTCTTAGAACTACTACTATAACAGAAGAGAGCAGCTAACATTTGTTGAGCCTCTACGGTGCACCAGGCATGCCGGTAGATGTGTATTTTACTCTGCTGCACTGATGTCCCACCTTGAACCACATCACCATTTCTTAATCCCCCACTATAGTCCCTCTTGAATTCTGGTTGAGCCTGTGGCCTGCTTTCGGCATGAGAATGTGGTAGAAGAGATGCTGCAAAAAGGTCCTGGCAGTCTCTGATTTTCCCTTCTTGGAAGCCTTGAGGTGCCATGAGATAAGTCAGGGTTGCTCTGTTGGAAAGGCCATAAGAAGGGCCCATGTGGAGAGCCCATGTGAAGAAAGGGAGGCCCTCAAACAACGTGGTGTGAGCAAGAGCCCGGTGGCCCCAGCCATCACAGCTGAAGCGAGCCGCCTGTCAACCTGGCAGCTGGACGCAGTCATGGAGTGAACACCAAGAAGAGAGGAAGAAAGCGTCATTTGACCACAGCTCAAATTGATGAATTATGAGAAAATAAAAATAGCTATTGTTTTAAACCACCAAGTAATAGGATGGTTTGTTATACAGCAATAATAACTGAACAGTGGTTTATAGACATTCGTTTCATTTCAATCAAAATGATCCTACAAATTAGGTATTACCACTACCCTCCTGTTTATCTAACATGAATAAAACATTTCATCAGTAAGTGCAGAGATAGGGCTAGGGCTTCCGTGTGTAAGAACAGGTCTATGGATTATGCAACACCAGCAGCACAGTTTCTGATCTGAGGACGGACTACGGTCAGACTCTGACTGGCACCTGTAAAGTGAACAAACTCACTGGGTGTCTGAGGTCCTTTTCAGATCTGAAATTTCATGGCTCCACCTAAAGTAGTAGTTCTGTATTGATGAAGACCATGGTCTTCATCGCAGCATCCTGCACACATGCGCATGTGTCCTTAGTTGAACAAAGGTCGGAAGTGCAGAAAGCATCCTGAGAACATCACATCCCAACTGCCCAGGCAACCAGAATTATAGGAACAGCCCCACTGAGGGCTGGAAGAGAAGGGTCAATGCATATTAAAACATCTGGAACACACTGCCTTTCTAGAATGTCTTTAAGCTCATACAGTCCTTCAAGTCCTATAATTTAAAAAAAACTGCACATGTAAATATTACCTTCTCCTTCCTAGTCTGCTAATTTGTGTTTAGGAAGGCCTTCCAACATAAAAAACACATGGTTAATCACCTTTGAGACCCAACACAAAATAGCCTAGAAAGAGAAAGAGGCTTTTTTTATGACTTAAATTGTTATGTGGTCAATCAAATCTAATCTATTCTAATTTATTCATATGGAAGGTCAATTATCCCAAAACTCTTAATACAGCCTGCACCTGATCTTGGTGGCCAGTGAGCCATTCAAAGGGTAGCTGTTTTGAGTTTGTGTGCTGGGGGGTGGGGGCGTTAATATGAATTAGCACATTTTAACCTTTTTCTCTGTTTCTACTATTTAAGCTCTCATGGTCTACTTGACAGAGTCCATTTAAGTAGAGGGGAAAAGCACTAAGCATTCTTTGAAAACATATTCACTATGGCCTCTCTCTAGTCAATACACATGAAAAACCCAACAGATTCACTGTACAACCATCTGTTTGAAGGAAAACATCACAACTGCTTTAAGGTAATATTGGTGTCACCTTTAGAAAAACCTCATATTGAACAGCAGAGCACATACCACAGACTTCTATTGGCACTAAAGTAACATCAACCACAAGATGAGCAACTGGACTGGGAGCCCCTACGCTGATGGAATGCAGGTAGCAGACCTACCTCACATGCCAATCATTCCTTTCTTTAAAACAATTTCATCTTCAAAATAAGCCTAAAATGCATGTTGAGGAACAACATACATTTATCTTTGCACTTACTATGAAGGCTTTCATTCATTGATTTGCTCAAGGGTCCAGTTTTTTTTTTTTTAAAGATTTTTATTTATTTATTTATTTGACAGAGGGACATAGTGAGAGAGGGAACACAAGCAGGGGGAGTGGGAGAGGGAGAAGCAGGCTTCCCGCAGAGCAGGGAGCCCGATGTGGGGCTTGATCCCAGGACCCTGGGATCATGACCTGAGCCGAAGGCAGATGCCTAACCACTGAGCCATCCAGGCGCCCCGGGTCCAGTTTAAATTTGAGTCAACTTATTTATCCTTTATACTAGAAGAGAATTTACCATAAAGGGACAAAAATATTGGAAGTATTCCATGATAAATGAAAAGTATGCAAAGCCCTAAGTGGTAAGACTGGATTAAGCAAGAGCTAAGAAATACAGGGACATGAACATACAAGTGTTTTTTCTCTTGTATAAAAGTGGACGACGTAGGGCAGGATTATATGTCAGTGTCAGTCAGGGACTCAGACCCTTTGACCTTTTTCCTCTACCACGCAATGCTACAGACTGAGGTTACCTTTTAGTCCCAGAGGTGGTAGAGCTCCTGCCATTACAAAGGCAGCAGGAAAGAACAGGGAGAAAGGAAAAGGATCCCTCCCCAGCTGCTTCAAGTTTTTAAAAACAGCCCAGCCAGAAGTCCCTGTCTTACATTGGGGTACGCCCTCGCTGGCCAGAAGGCAGTCACATGACCCCACCTAGCTGAAAGGGACGTTGAGAAATATCACAGAATTGGCATTCTGTTGAGATTCTGCTATTAGAGAAGAAATACAGATTTTATCCTGGCTATCCCAGTATCAGTTAATGTATCAACTAACATCTTGGGAGTAAATCATTCCCTAATCGAGGTCTTATAATTTCCAGCATTACAAGTACAGCTAAAAACAATGACAGTGGGGCGCTTGGGTGGCTCAGTCACTAAGCGTCTGCCTTCAGCTCAGGTCATGATCCCAGGGTCCTGGGATCGAGTCCCACATCGGGCTCCCTGTTCAGCAGGAAGCCTGCTTCTCCCTCTCCCACTCCCCCTGCTTGTGTTCCTGCTCTCGCTATGTCTCTCTCTGTCAAATAAATAAATAAAATCTTTAAAAAAAAAAAAACAATGACAGTGGTAATATTATCTTAAACCTGAAGAACTTCCATGTAAAAGGTATTATCTGGTCCACAGAATAACTGCATGAGAGTAACAACAAAAGTGACAATAATAATTAATACTGGTATCAGAAATTAGTAGCAGTATCTATCATGCATTGAACACCAGGTTCTTTATCATGTACTCTAATAGTTTATTTTAACCAATCTTTATATCAACTTTGTGAGGGTTTAATGAACTCCATTTCACAGAGAAGCTACTGACTTCAGAGATGGGAAGTGATTTTTCTAAAGTTCTAGTTCCCTGGAAAGAGAAGTGTAATACCACCACAGCCCTCTCAATCACATTGGTAATAACCATGACCCTGCTGGGGTCATTAATACTCCCATTCTACAGTTGAGGAAATGAAGGTTGAAATACTGGAGTGCTTTAGTTTATTATAATTATAATAACTATAGTTATTATTAACTAAAGTACGATAATTTTGAACCTATGGTATAGGATTTTATTTGTAAAAATGATTTTTTTTTTTACCCACTGTTCTTACGAGGCCCAGAGAAGGAGTTAGAAAATCTAGCTTCTCATCCTGGCTCTGTAGGTTAAGTGAATCTGGTTTGATTGCAAAAGTAAGACATGTCCCCTGAAAAGGAAAAATGCAAACAATACAGAAAAGAAGAAAGTAAAAATCACCCCCAATATACCACCAATCTGAGAAAATGCAACCAATGTGAACATTTTGGAGAGCATTCTCTGGGGTTTTTCCTCATCCAGATTCATGGGTGGGGGTGGGAGGGGAGGGCTCAGTAATTTGCCTAAAGTCTCTGAGCTAGGAACCTGGACTCAGATTCATTCTGCCCAAGTCTCTGACCCAGGACAGTCATGAGTCTTACCTTTCCTGCTGAAAGATGTTCCTTACACACACATGCCTAAAAAATTCAATGACAAAGAGACTGCCCTGTTTCAATGGACTTTTATGAAAATTCCTTTTTATGTTTCTCTTCTAAGAACCAAGATGAAGACAACTAAATGCAATGATTAACAAATTGCCCATGCTGTGCATGAGTCTGACATGAAACAAGACTCGGGGTTTCTGAACACTAACAATGCACCGGAAGCGACCTCATTTCTCATTTTCTTTTGCCAACTCCAAAAATCTGCTTGAAATTTGAAGTGGAGATTATACATTTAAGTGACTCCGGTATTCTGGTCAGTAAAAACATGAAATGCAATTAGGTTTCCACATAACTATAACAGAAGCAGCACAAAGAAAGATAGCATTCTGAGGAAGAAGGGGTTTGTATACACATTTCAATATATTTTTCATCATATACTATGTCTCAGGCATGGAGAAGTCAGGTTAAAAAAAGAAGACCTTCCAGGAAAACATTTCTCAGTCTTGGCACTGTTATCATTTTGAGGCCAGAGAACCCCTGTTATGGGGGCCTGTCCTGTGCACTGAAGGATGTTCAGCAGCATCCCTGGCCTCTACCCACTAAATACCAGCAGTGCACCAAATTGATAACCAACCATGATGTGTCCGGATGTTGCCAAATATCCCCTGGGGGCCAACATGATCTCCAGTTGAAAAGCACTGATTTGGTAGATACCCTCTGGTTCACACCATCTGGGAAGATTTCCAAGCAGGTCAAGCGAAGTCAGGAAGGAGGGGAGCACCTTCCGGACAGGGTACTTGGTACAGATGGTAACATCGCTGCCAGCAGCAGGAGAAGGTAAGGTTTTTCTGGGGCTAGATGACACACGCTTTTGAATCTCTGACTTAGGAGTTTCGAATGTAGTCTGCAGCAAATGGGGATCAGCTCAAGTTGATGAGCAAAAACTGAGATAAGATGCACAAAAGGCGAGTCCTAAGACGTGAGCCTGAAGGTGTGCCGCTGTGGCTTCTGCCCTTTTATTGCTTTAGTTATACACAAGTAGGGGATGATGTAATCACAATCCCTCTCTAAAACGGTCTACTTAAAGTGGCTGAGCAGCCTGAAAAATTTCCGATTTTCTTTTTAAAGATTTTATTTATTTATTTGTCAGAGAAAGAGTGAGCAAAAGCAGGGGGAGAGGCAGAAGCAGAGGGAGAAGCAGGCTCCCCGCTGAGCAAGGAGCCCAATAAGGGACTCGATCCCAGGACCCTGGGATCATGACCTGAACTGAAGGCAGACGCTTCACCAACTGAGCCACCCAGGCGTCCCAATTTACTGATTTTTAAAACAGAGATATTTTAACTGATAGAAAGTATTTTCTACATTGCCTCACACACAGCACTCCATCAATGTTAATTCTTCATTGCAACCACCGTTGTTGCTATGCTCATTAGAAGAAGACAGGGTCATGATGGCCAAAGTCAGCATTTCTCAGATGTGTCCCAGGAAACTCTGGTATCCGGAAGTATTAAAAATATCTGTATACGTATGCAGATATGCACACAGAGAGAGTTATTTTCTTTCCAAAATTTATTTTTTTTTTTTTTAGGAAACCATGTAAGACAAAGGATGTATAAAATAGGAGAAATTCTTATCTCCGTATATTTTGTTATAAATGCTTAATTTCCCTAACTTGTATTTTCCTATAAAATACAGAGAACACATAAATGATTTTTTTTTTTTTTTTATCTTTTCTTAAAGCAATTCATTTGCCTATGAGGCCACTTTTTTCCTGTCCTTTCTTCATGAGCTCATGTCAGTGTCCCACTACACTTGAAATATTATCGGTCTGGAAAATACTGACCTGCTCAAGCTGATGGGGACTGTTTGGAAAAGACCTGGCTCTGGGACCCCAAGGTTAGGCGAGGAGTGGGGGCCATCTTGAAATGAGGAGAAAGAAATTGTCATCCCTATGAAAAGGTCAAGGAGAAAGCTGCTTCACCAGCTGTCTGCACACATCACTCCAAGGCAAACACCTGACACCCTGAGATAATCTCAAGTAGGTATTAAAATAGCCATCAGTGTTGGCAGGCGGCCAGGAAAACACATCTGCAAATGCCCAAACAATTTGGTGTCATTGTTTAGGAGTTGGAGGGCCATCCGTTCCTGCGCATTTGAGGCAATTTTCTCCTATGACACACTACGTTTTGTTTTCCTGAACATTTAACCTCCGATTCGGACAGCAGAGACCTGGCCTAGGCCCATTCCTTTGGAGTGTGCTCGAATGGTTACTGAAAGTGACACTTTTCTAATTACTCTGTCAAGCATCAATCTCAGAAGTCCCCAGTTCCTCAGCGCTCTGACTGACAGGGCAATCAGTGCTTTACTTAAAGCATAAGCACTGACTTCTCCTGGCCTGCAAGAGCTCCCTACCTGCCGACAGAACAGAAAAATCCACAACTGGACGAAGGGGAGAAGCTGTCACAGGAATGAAATTTTACACGTGTGGGAGTAGCTCTCTTCTAGCTGGCATCTCTTTGAAATGGGGACATCCCCAATTCCAAGGGGCATATTTCCAAATCTCAACCATCAGGGCTAGGATTTACTCTGCATTCACCATAGCTGCTGCAAATGCAATCAAAAGGCTCAGGAAAACAAACAAACCAAAAAACCAGAACATAATCAAAGACCTGTCCAGCTCCGGGCAGACCAGAATGCTCAGGGGCGCAGCAGGAGTCTAGACCACACTGCCTTCCAACTCCCAGTCAAAACTTGTATTTCTACCTTTCTTACATACTGGGCTTCTGGGGTGGAGGGTGGCACAGGAATTGTCACTAGAGGGAAAATTATTTTTAATTAAGTTTAGCCAAATTCCACTCGTTTATTTTCCTCGAAAAGTTGCCTCCACATATTAACCAGTGTTCTGCTTCAGTTTTGCCCTTGGGAATGTAACTTGTGACCCAAGATGCACAACGAGAAATGAGATTGGTGGATCAGTGTATTTCAGCTGGTTTGAATGTGATGGTTAAGGTCTGTGAAAACTGCCTTAGAACAGGAGGCTGCATGCACAGCATGGTGTTCAAAACCGAGGGGACACAGAGGAGGCAAACGGGTTATATGACGAGTGAGAGCCACCGGGATAAACCCGAAGATGGACTTTGCAAAATGACTGCCTGAAATACATTATGGGGTAGGGGGGAAGAAAGCAGGGCACCCGTAGTTAATTCCCTAAATATAAGTAGACTACCCAACATATTTTCAGGATCCCCAAGGTTTGGAGAAAAAGGAGGTGATTCAAAAGCAGACAGTTCTGTGTTGCCTAGAGTCATACTAACTAGAGTCCTAACTGGTCTCTCTGTTTTCTTTCTTCCCTTTTCCACAATGCGTACTCCCGGCTTTATCTCCAATTTCATCATCCTGGTGCTTAAAGTCATTCAGAGGCTTCCCATTTCATCAGAATGAAATTCAAACTTCCTAATTTGGCCTACAAGTCCTTCCCTCCCCAGCCCCAGCCCACCTTTACCTCTCACTCAGTTCTCTTCACTGCTCTGCTCCTCAAACACTCAGTCGTTTCCTGCCTTTGCCTTTTGCACTTGCTTTCCCTCCTTCTACTATTCCTCGGATCACCACAGGTTAATTCCTTTAAATCATTCGGGTCTCAGCTTAAATGTCACCTCCTCGGAGAGGCCCTCCGTAGTCACTCCATCTGAAGTCACTGCTTCCTTGCCGGAGCCCGACTAGCTGCATCGGTGCCAAGGTCACACCGCTCCTGGTCTGCTCCCAGAGGTCACCCCAGTGACTAGGTGTAGAGGGACGCTAAGACACTGAGGCAGGTCCATTCCCGGGGACCTGAGCCTTCTCTATCACTGACTGCGGTTCCAGGACTACTTGACAGCCTTGCAAACCTTCCTTATTCTGCACATCAGCATAGGACATGTGCCCACCCAATCTTTCGTCCCTCTCTTCCTCATGCAGGGTCAGACCTGGATCCAGTCCGATGGCTCTCCAGCCTCTCTCAGTCCTTTGCCATTCCCTCTCAAAGGCACCTCCCTGGAGAAAAGTCTTGTACATTAATCCTGCCTTGGTGGTGTCTAAGACCCTGACCAACCTATTATCACCTCATCCTGTTTTATTGTCTTCTGCTTAGCACTTACCACTAAAAAAATGACCTAGAAGGACAGGCAGCAATCTGTATTTACCAAGCCCTCCAGGTGGTTCTGGGACATGCTCAAGCTGGAGATACAATGACCTACTGTCATACACCTAATGACAATCAGAGTAAGAAGCAGGACTCAGCCTTACGATTTACCAGTTTATTTCTCAGCAACCAGTAGCCTTAATAACACAATCCTTAGACTATAGCTTTGCATAAGTACTTTGCTTTAACAAATGAATTCAAATCCTTGTCAGCTTCTTACATCTAGTTTTTAAAAATACAGCCTTTTTTTTTTTTTTTTTTTTTAAGATTTTATTTATTTATTTGACAGAGAGAGACAACAGCGAGAGAGGGAACACAAGCAGGGGGAGTTGGGGAGGGAGAAGCAGGCTTCCCGTGGAGCAGGGAGCCCGATGCGGGGCTCGATCCCAGGACCCTGGGATCATGACCTGAGCTGAAGGCAGACGCTTAACAACTGAGCCACCCAGGTGTCCCTAAAAATACAGACTTAACAAACGGACATTAACTTACTAGGTAAGCTGACGGAATTTCCAGAACACTGATCTGATCGTGGCTGAATGACTCCATGTAGTTAACTGGCTTTGTAGCTTTTAGGCAGTAAAAATAAACTTCTCAATTTATACCGCTCCCCTGTGAGGAAAGCTTACTCTGATGCTCTGCCATTACTAACGTGGGAAAGCGGCAGCGCTATCAAGATGGCATCTGGCAAGACGAAATGGTCCTGAAGTCTGTCGCTATCGATTTCTATGTGGTAAAACCCGTGTCTCGTTCGCTTTCTCCTTTTAGATCAAATGTTATGATCTCTAGGAAGAAATGCTAAGGTTTTGGCGCACAGTGATGGCGATGGCTCAGGTACCATGCAAGCAAGTATGATAGCAAGAGAGTGGATTGATTACAGTCAGGAAACTTATGGACGGTAGGGTATGAAATACTATCTGGCCGAACACCCAAGATAAAAGGATATAACCTGCTTTACTGCTTATGAAGGGGAGGCAGCAGGAAGTTTCCTTTCCAACATAAATCTGTAAGTATCTTTTCCCCGGGGGAAAGGTATATTAAATCAAGTCCATTATAACTTTAGATACAAGTCAGAATTCTGAAAAGGAGGAATACTCAATGTATTTTTAAGAACTGAGAAAGGGGACTTCCACAATGAAATGAATTCAGAGACAAGGACTTTCCTTCCTAATTAATGACCTCTGGCCTGCAAGGCCATCTGTAGAATTTCAAAATGTTCTCCACAACTTTGTTTTTCTCCTACCTCCTGGTTGAGGAGGTAGATGGTGTAAATACGCTTCACTGTATCACTACCCTCTGAAATCTGACTACACTCGCCAGAATCTCTTAAAGTCTGCCAATCAAAATAAGAGCTCTGATGTATTTTTCTAATCTCAAAAACTGAGGAATACGAAGTTTTTCAGTTTTTTATACTTTTCTTACCAAGGGCAAAGGGTTTGGTCAAAGCACGTATCATACCTGGTTAAGCTCTAGAGAGAACAACTCTGACAGGTGAGGTGAAGAAAAAAAAAAACAAAACAGCTCCACTGCCTTCCTATAAACACGGAAAAAAAGAGGAAATGGAAAAGCCCAGGATGACAGATTTTTCAAATAGAGTTTTAGTAAAAGGATTATGTCTTTGGGAACTTATACTGTAATTTTACCTCCAACAAGTATAGGGTAGAATGTCTTTGAAAGGGAGCATTTGGAAATTGTAAAATGTTTATTCACTCAACAACTATCTATTGAGTGACAACTTTATTAGCACAGCATAAAAGCCAAGAGTTTTTGGAAGTGAAGAATAACTAACAACATGTGCTAAAAGCCTGGTGTCTTATCAGGCTATTTAATACTTATAACAACCATGTGGAACTGTTTCTATTAATACACCCATTTTACTGGCAGGAAAAAAAAATAAATGAGTCTTGGAGGAGTTAAGTCACTTGCCAAGGTCACACAGCTAAGAGGGAGAGAGCTGGAATTCCATTTGAGGTTGACTAGTAGGCGGCCCCGGGGTTCAGTACCACACTCTATTGTCTAATATTGGGCTAAATATCCTGAACTATATAATACATGCTCTTGAGAAACTTTACTGGGGAAAACAGATGGGAGGGGAGATAACTACACGGCAGTTGCTCTGCCGAGGGCTACATGAGGGACAAATGTGTGGGATAAAAGCGTGTCGGATGGTAACAAATTCTAGAAGATATAGGGTGGAGTAGGTAGGAAATGGGAGTTTAATTTAAGGAAAAGCAAGATATCAAGCTCACTTGTATTTGTTTCCTGGCCTGATCTGATATTTGTCCAAGACTTTGCCCTGGAGTTATTCATTTATTTGTGTAAAAATATTTTTTCAGCACCTACCATGTGCTGACACAGTGGAAAATGTGGACCCTGACTTCATAGTCT
Organism: Phoca vitulina; assembly: GCF_004348235.1. Taxonomy (NCBI): domain Eukaryota; kingdom Metazoa; phylum Chordata; class Mammalia; order Carnivora; family Phocidae; genus Phoca; species Phoca vitulina. Next base: position 23,703,230 of record NW_022589716.1, read on the forward strand.
AGCAGGGGAGGTTAGGCAGTTTTCAAAGACGGTCACACAGTGTCTCCCACCACACATACTCTTCTGCACTGTGATTCTGCCACTCCCATGTTAAGAGATGGGGTCTGTTTCTCCACCCACCCCTCTCGCCCCCAGAATCTGGGTAGGGCCTCTGATAGCTCTAACTGACTATGGGAGAAGTGACACAGTGCTGGTCCTGACCTAGCAGCTTCCATTCCCAGACTTCTGGAAGCCAGTCCCTATACAGGATCATTCTGAGACCACCATACTGTGGAAAGACCAAGCTGTGTGGAGAGATGAGAAGAGAAACTAGGAGAAAGAGACAGAGACAGCTCAGGAGGAATAAAGTGCCAGACATGGAAGGAAGCTACCTTGGATGTCCAGTGACCAATGGTTGCAGCCACATGGCAGACTCCATGCAAGAACCATGAAGCAGAATCCAGGGAACCCAAAGAACCACAAGAGAGAAGAAGGAACTGCTATTTTAACCCACTATGTAGGCTCGAGGGTGGTTTGCTGGGAAGCAATGGATAACAGGAACAGAACTGAATACAAAATTATCCATATGACTGCATAATTAAACTAGAAGAAGAGTACAATTTGAGAAGTCCTAACAATGAACATACCCTCACCTTCTGAGGGGTTTGTGGAAAGCTCTCTGCATAACTACAGTCAGGGTGAGTCCTGCAGAATGAGGACAAGAAAGAAAAACATGAAAGAGAAAGAATTTGGGCAGAAAGAAGAGGATGGGGATATGCTCATACAATCCAGGAAGGGAGAGAATATCAGTAACCAACTGAGCCAAATGGATAAAAAAAGGCACACAAGGTAGGCTGGAGAGCTGGCAAGTACTGGCTCATGTGGAGCCTTGTAAGCCATGGTGGCTGGTGGCCACTGTGTCCTGGGAGCAGTGGGAGCCAAGGAAGAGGAATGACGAAGATTTGTGGTCGCTGTGGTTGGCATTGCAGGGTCTCAGGGGAAGTCAACAGGGAGAATGACTGGACATGAGGTCTTCGAGATTCAAGAGCAGGATGTCCTAAAGGGAAACTCAGCCTTTACCTTAGGCGTCATGTTGCTATAAGGTTTTTAGCTAAATAAAATAAAATAAAATAAAATAAAATAAAATGATAAATTTTTAAAAATGAGTACAGTGTCCAGGAAATTTAGGGAATTTGCTTTCTCAATTCAAACTCTGCAATTCACAAAATGAGTTTAAGTGTATAGTCCACACATAAATCTGACCTAATTCAGGGAGCGAAATGTGGCTAAATTTAATAAACTAAAGAAAATAAAAGAGAAGGAATGGCATGGTTTGAATAAGAAACTTAAATGAATTTTTCACATTTCATGTGGTTTCTTCAGGTCCAAGTTAGCCAAAAATGAGCACATAATGAGCTTCTTATACTTCAGCTTCTGCTCCAGCTTTCTGCTTCTGCCCAGTCTATAACTGTATTTTCTTATTTCATTTATATGCTTTTCTTGAAAATGCCCATGTTTTCATTGACCACCCTTTAGATGGACAGACAGATACTGCCATCACTGCCCTACACACCATCCTCGCCCTACACACCAAACACGTAAGGCGGGAGAGCTGCTCTCCAAGCACAGCTGCTGCACATCTGGAAGACTCCATCTGGAGGAGGCCTCCTGACAGGTGACAGGCTGCGCTCAAAGGGAGACCAGCACTTCGCTAGCTGAGGCCAGGAACTACAGGAACTTAAAATACCATGACAAGAAAAACTGGGAGAACGGAATGTTGCTTACAGTGCTGGGATGTGACTGGTCTTCACCTGCTTTGCTTGCTTGCTTTTGTGTTATTTCCTAAGACAAGAATTCTTCAAGAAGTAATGATTAAGAATCATACCACCAGGGGTGCCTGGGTGGCTCAGTCGGTTAAGTGTCTGCCTTTGGCTCAGGTCATGATCTCAGGGTCCTGGGATTGAGCCCTGTGTCGGGCTGCCTGTTCAGTGGGGGGGCCTGCTTCTCCCTCTCCCTCTGCCCCTTCCCCCATGCTCTCTCTCTCTCTCTCTCACTCTCTTTCTCTCAAATAAATAAAATAAAATCTAATAAAAAAATCATAGTACCAGTGTGCTATTACAATGATATTAAAATGACACTAGGCCAGAGCACCCAGGCAAGTCTGAAGTTCCTCACCTTAGATGCTGAGGTGGTCACACAAGGCCAGTGAGAGAAATGATGTGCCATCAAAGCAAGGCAAGCCAATGTGACCTCTATAATGAAGTCTTATTCAGGCTGAATGACAGGGTTGAGGGCTTCTTTAGCCACGTTAAGTTCAAGACCTTGGAACATCATAATTGCTCCTCCTTCTCCCAGGCTTCAACTCTGCCTCCTCTCAATCCAAGTTCCTTAAGGTACCAGAAACCAGAAAACCTCAGTCTTCTGGAGTTACAGGAAAAGTAGCCAGACCGAAAGACAGAGAACATACGGTATTTACTCCATAAACGGCTCTGACTGGTCTGGAATATATTGGTCCTCCCTTCTCTGGAATAGATACAAAAGGCAGAGTGGAGGAGAAATGAGGAGGAGGAGATAGAGGAGAAGAAGGAAACTGATGTCGCCAGCTTTAGGGGAGAGCCTTGGTCTGTGTCACCGTCAGGGAAGGACCTCTGAAAGGGACTATAACACATCTGGCTTCCAGATCTTTTAAATGGACTCTACCCACCAGGACACTGGCCAACAAAATATGTTTTAATGAAACAAATCAGATCCATGGACTTCTTCCTCCTGATAGCAATTGTGAGGAAAAAGATGCACAGACCTTGTTCCCCCAGAGTCTATAATGTGATTTAGAAAACATATCACATACACACACACACACACACACACACACACACAATGGTACAAATTACTACCAAGAAAGTATTTAAAAAACCTTCTATGTGTTTGGAATGCCTGAAGGTCGTGGTTTAAGACATATAAAATGAGTGAAAATAACTTAATGTCATATTATAGACTTATACTATCACTGAAAAACTCATCTAGTTTTATCTCAACCACCTTTGTCCATGAAAATCCATAAAGTGACCCCAACAAGAACATAGCAAGTAAGTTCTTTCTTGGCCTCTTGAGACAATTTTAACACAGTAATATTTGTCTCTTCAATATATGGAAAAAGCTAAGTCTAGAAAATTCACATATTCATACTTTACTTTTGACATATATTAAAAAAAGAATTTTTTTAAAAAGACCATGTTTCCTTCATTGCTGCATGCAAAGTTTATAGCAACCACAAAGTGTCATGTACTTAGTACCAGATCCAAAATCTAATAACCACACATTTATTACAAAATATACTAGATTGTTATATGACTTTTATACTTTATCACAGACTCTGTTTACTGGGTTGTCTTATAATGAAACATCCTTGATGATAATAATTTGTTTTTACCCAACTGTCATTATTACAGTAAGATTTATTTAGTTTAATTATATACAGACCCTCTGAAGACATCTGTTAATGTTTGAGCATCTATTTGTTAATTGGTTTTATTTAACATTTGGGATCATTTAGCAAAATGCTTTGTTCAGGGAATGATGGAAGCCAACCAAGCTCAATTAACTAAATGGTCACCAGAGACCATTTTAGGGAAGGACAGCAAAAAATAAAATGCTTCCATGCATAGGTGTACAGTTAAAAAAATTAATATAGTCCCATGTCTCCAAGGGGGAAAAAGCCACCCAAGTTCCAATTCTACTTATAAATGTATACCACAAAAGTATAAAAAATGATCACATTATGGTGGCAACAATAACAAAAGGAAGCCAACTAAATGTCTTAACAATAAGAAAATATCTCAAAATAAAAGGGTGTATTCATTCACGGAATGGAACACAAACATGGCCACTAAAAATCTTGTTGCAGAAAAATATTTAGTGATGTGGTAAAATGATTTCAGGATATTGCTAAGTGGAAAAAAATAGTAAAATCCCAATTTCAATTTAAAACATAGGTGTATTTATAGAGAAAAAAAAAAGTGAAAGCACACAGTCCGAATTTTAATAATAGTTATCTCTGAGCTAAAAAATTAGAGGTGACTTCACTTTATTCTGTGTGCTTTTTTTCTATATTCCAAATCCTCTGTAACAACCATGTATTAAATTATGGAACTGAATTATTTAGGAAACAAAATAAATCCCATAGACACTTAAATCTAAAACTTAAAAAATCAGTAATATAGAAGTTAATTTATAATTCCAAAAAGCATGAGCATTAAAGAATATGTTTTGCAGGAAACAACAAATGTTGGCGAGGATGTGGAGAAAGGGGAACCCTCTTACACTGTTGGTGGGAATGCTAGCTGGTATAGCCACTTTGGAAAACAATATGGAGGTTCCTCAAAAAGTTAAAAATAGAGCTACCCTAAGACCCAGCAATTGCACTACTGGGTATTTACCCCACAGACACAGATGTAATGAAAAGAAGGGCCATATGCACCCCAGTGTTCATAGCAGCATGTCCGCAATAGCCAAACTGTGGAAGGAGCCAATATGCCCTTCAACAGATGAATGGATAAAGATGTGGTACATATATACAATGGAATATTACTCAGCCATCAGAAAGGATGAATACCCACCATTTGCATCGACATGGATGGAACTGGAGGGGATTATGCTAAGTGAAGTAAGTCAAGCAGAGAAAGACAATTATCATATGCTTTCACTCATATGTAGAACATAAGCAATAGCACGGAGGACCATAGGGGAAGGGAGGGAAATCTGAAGGGGGAGAAATCAGAGAGGGAGATGAACCATGAGAGACTAGGGACCCCGGGGAAACAAACTGAGAGTTTCAGAGGGGAGGGGGCAACAGGGCGATGGGTATTAAGGAGGGCACATGTTGTGATGAGCAATGGGTGTTATATGTAACTAATGAATCACTGGACACTACATCAAAAACTAATGATGTACTATACAGTGGCTAACTGAACATAATAAAAAAATGAAAAAAAAAAGAATATGTTTTAGACACTGTAAAAAAAAAAAAAAAAAAAAGCTTTCTGTACCAAGTTCCCAGGTAATCATTAAGACCCTTGACTACAAAGTGCAAAGCATATAAGAAGAGACATTGCACACTTTATTTTGGGGTAGTTTTGTTTTGACCCAACTTCATTTTAAAAAGACATTTTGTTTGCGGGGGGGCCCTGGGTGGCTCAGTCAGTTAAGTGTCTGACTCTTGATCTCAGCTCAGGTCTTGACCTCAGGGTCATGAGTTCGAGCCCTGCATTGGGCTCCATGCTAGGCATGGAGCCTAGTTTAAAAATAAAGAGAGAGAGAGAGAGGAAAGAAAGAAAGAAGAAAGAAAGGAAGGAAGGAAGGAAGGAAGGAAGGAAGGAAGGAAGGAAGGAAGGAAGGAAGGAAGGAAGGAAGGAAGGAAGAAAGAAAATAATAAAAGGACATTTTCCTTGGGAAGGACATAAGGCTGTTTTCTTGAGATATTCTGAGTATCAGCACTACCAGCCCTGAACTCCTTAAGGCTCGCCAAGCACAGCAATAAAGCTGTGAATGTTGTTTAATTTAAACCATTTCCTTAAAGTAAACAGAATTAAGAGTTCATACTGACAAGCACCTCCAGACTTAATGAAGCCTGCTCTGCTCCTCTCTAAGGTGGGGTACTGGTCATGTCCTTAGTGATGGGAAAAGGTGGAAAGTCAGTGTCCTCTTCCTGTTTCCATTATGTTTTAAGAATATACTGAGCCCAGCAGAAACGATGACAAACTCAGGGAAAGTACTAATATACTCAAATTTTCTAAAATTTATATGTTGTGCACATTGAAGAGAGGAATACTGCTGTGTTCAAATGCCTCAAAATAACACCCGTGAAAGAAGCTCATTTGCTGTGTTCTTGCTGGTCTCACTCTATGGATTTCCATGGATATATCAAGTAGCTGACAGAGAGGAGACAAGACTTGATCTACTCGGTGACTATAAAGGGTTTGGCCCCCTTTCAGAAGAACATGCCAAATCTTGCTACATTTGCTCAGACTTAACTCGTCTTATGATATAGCTTTCTTTCATATTTAGAAGGTCTCACCCAATTCTAAGAAACTGTTGCATATGAAGTTTTAAAACTGTTTTTTAAAGAAGCTTCACTTAAAATCAGATTTAAACACATACTTCACTGGCTTGATATAGGCCTTCTTTAATTTATTTTTACTGTTTTTGTTGTTGTTGTTGTTGTTGTTGTTAATGCCCTATACAAGCATCCAGGTCACTGACAATTCTTACAGGCTTATATTGGGTCTTTCTCCACCACAGACATCTCTCCCTCAGGAAAGCCCCACTCCAGGCTTAGGAAGGGGAAGAGATGCAAGGGTGTGGATTGGGACTTCATCCCTTTCTAGCTACTGACGGTGTGGTCCCCACAACCCACACATAACCAGTCTCCACCTTCCCCATCCTCAGAACTGCTCACTCATGACAACATCTAGCTGCAAGGGCCAACTTCCTTTCCCAGTCTGAAAAGATGAAGAGAAGGAAAGTGAGAAAGTATGCTACCAAAGAATGAATAATAACAACAACAACAAAAAACAAGTATTGAAGACTTAATAGTCATGCCTCTTGCATTAGTGCTAAATAAGCAAATGTAATCGACAAAATGTCACTGAGCACATTACTCAGAGCTCCCAAGTCACGCCTGGCAACCCCTGACATGGCATGGGCATTTAGATAAGACTACTTCATATTAGCAAAATAGAAAGAAACATGATATACACCCTAGCTGACTTCATCAAGACATAAAGACCTCCATAATGAACATTTTCTTTCACTTGTAAAAAAACTGACTTCTTTCTCATCATGGTAACAATCGCAAGAGAAATTTCCAGTTTCCCCTCCATTTAACAAAAGCTGTGTAGTTTGGAAACTGATTAGAGGTGGATACATAATTCAGAAAGTACAGCCCCAAAGAGCAGTCCAAGAGGAAGGCCTCCAGGGAGCGGCAGGAACTAAACCATTTGGAGGAGGTCTTGGAACTTGCAATCTCTGCAATCTGTCCTATGATGTGTCCTCAATGAAAGGACAGTCCTCGTAGTCCCTTTCCATTAAGTGATTTGCTGAGCATGAAGCATTCAAGTTCTCCCACCACCCAGGACATACTTTGCACATGCATTTCCTCCATGTGTCCTCTGATAACTTTGTCTTTCTTTTGAAGGTCCATACAATCATAAATCTAGAAATGCAGTCTGGAAGGATAACTTCCTGGGGCATGATACAGAAAAATCTCGTAGAATCACAGAATTTGAACAGGCATTCTTTGTATCTCTTCCTCTCTCAACCACCGTATAATGACCATTTTGGTTGGAAAGTTGCATATTTAAATATTTAAATTAAAAAAAAAATCCAACACGTGCGACAAAAATATTCCACAACAATTTCTAAGCCCCTGGTTTTCACTGCCTTCTTTATACTTCACTAGAGTTTTATTTAGTCTCATCTTACACACCGAAGTCACATCATACACACATTTAATTTATATAAATCCAGCTATAAGGGCACAGGGACAGAACAAGCAAATGAGCAAGAAAGAGCCAAAATTAACGAGTAAAATCTAGTGGGTGACCCCAGTGCTGGTCCATTCAAAGAACACGAGTTCCTGAGGGAGATGAGAGGGAATGAGCTCCTTCTGTGCAGAGGGCACTGGATAATCTAGTTGCTAAGAGGGATGAGAGCCAGACTGCCTGGGTATGAATCCTCGCTCTACCACTCAAGTGTGGCCTGTGGCAACTTAATCTGTTTGTGCCTCAGTTTCCTCATCTGTAAAATGGACATGAGTTAGTACCTATCTTAGGTTTGTGCTGAGGAATAAATGAGTTCACATTTGTAAAGCCCTTAAACCAGCTCCTGGAATATACTTAATGCCTATATAAGTGTTAGCTGCTGTTATTAATATTTATTTTATTCTTTAACTGTGGTAAAGCTCATTTTTTTTTTAATGCAACAAAATGATTCACCGCGCACCGTGTATCTGCCACTCTGTGAGGAGTGGCGATATAGTGAACACAACAGAGACCATCCTCCTTATAGGAGCTTACAGTGTCATGGGCCAGACAGATTCAATAAAATGTTCCACCAATTTTCTAATTATAGACCACGGTGGTGAGGAATGCCATGGAGAAGGATGGGCATCTCACCACACTCCTGGGACTTTGGTGCTTAAAGATACTAAAATGGATGGGTGACTTAAAAGGATTGCCAAAGTTAATTTTGATTATAAACACTTTTTGCCTTCTGAATTATCTTTTTAGAGGCTCGCCCATATATGGGATGTGCTATCATTGTGCAGCAGCTGCAGCAAGCGAGAGACATTCAAGACCTACAAGTAGGGATGAAAATGAGCTCGCATCCTGGGTCTTGTCTGGTCCACCCGCCAAGGAAGCCATGAACACTCAAGAACATGATACGACCCCCACAGTGGAAGAGACAGCAATGAGGTCTCCGTTTGATACTGAAAATATGAAAGAAAAGCATGCAAATCTCAAGTTTTCAGTGGTGGTTGACATAAAGATGATCTAATAGTTGGAGAAAGATATATGCTGATTCTCTGACCACAGAGTAATCTGTTAAGAGAGCTTGTACAAAGAGCTATCAAGATAAAGAAACATTAAATTTTATTTTTTAAAAGAAGTGATTTTTCATTCCTCATGTATACTGAAGAGAAATTCAGTGAAGACCTTATGTCACATATCATTATGAATCAATTTTCTTGACCAAACAGAAAAGTTGATTCAACATCTCCACCTTGAAACACTCTATTATCATGACATTTGTCAAATACTGAAACATCTGACCACTTCCCTTTTCCCCAAATAGCACAAGGAACCCAGATAACAAATGCAGGTTGTACTTTGTAACAAGAATAGACAGGAGATTGAATCACAGCAAAACATTTACAAATCAAGAGAGGGGAAGAAAAGTACCAAGAGAGATTAAATGCACAAAGAACAATAATAGGAAGGAAATCTCTTGTGAAAAGAAGCAGCTGATGGTAACTTAATCGGGACAAAAATGAATTAGATCTACTTCAGTGTCTGAGCTCAAGATGAGGTAATTTCATAAAGTTTATAGAAAGTCACTTGAAAATTATACAACTTGTTTTTCTTCTCTACTTTTAGAGGGAAGGGAAATAAAAGTTCTCCATGAGGGAACTGATCTTCAGAAAAAAGCATTTACAAATCCAGTTGATGAATGTTACCTATTAACTAGAAGATTCTCCTTAATTCTCATTTGGGTAGAAAAATCACTTTAGAACTGAGAAAGTCCCTCTGAGTTTCAGGGAAAGATTTTGACACAGAAATAAGGGGGGGGGGAAATCTTAAAACAGGGATGGCAAGTGTATGGAGAAAGAAATTAAAATCAGAGTAAAAAGAGTTGAGCCCCAGGCGACTATATGGCACAACAAAGGTAAGCTGGGGCAAATTCTCAGTTCTGTGAAAACAACACACGTGGCATATAACACAGGACTTGCTGGGTTGTCAGCGACAGAAAATAAATTCTAAGTTGGGGTAACAAAAACTGAAATCTCTCTTCACTGGGATGGAAGCTTAAGACGCTCCAACGCTCCAACAGACATTCTCAAACATGAGAATCACCCCAAGGGCTTGCTGGGCCCCACCCCAGAGTTTTTGATTCAGTAGTTTCAGGCAGATGAAGAATTTGCATTTCTAAAAAGGTTCCAGGTGATGCCATTTGTACTGGTCCAAGCACTTTGAAGAGCTCTGAGTTAGACAGCTGGACTCTAGGAAAGAGGCCCTATGGCCTGGGGAGTCTCTCTCATGCAGCTTTGCTCGGGGATCTTACTCCGGCTGTCACCAGGTGGGAAGGAATACTTATAGCCTCTTGGGCCACCTGGTTTTAGTTCATGATCCCATAGGCAGGTCATCTTTGTCATGAGTGTCAGGAGGAGAACAGCAGGGAGGCCTCTGACTGGATTGAGGGGCTCTGTCAGGACACCACCCCAAAAGCAACCTTTATGCCAGGGATGTAGCAGAGCAACACCTGGGTTGCTGGTAAAACACCTGGGCCAGGTATAACAGTTCTCTGTGGGCAGGAGCGGGGAAGAGAGAATCCAAGTGGGGATACAGAGAGCAAAAGAAGGCATCACCAGGATCACAGGGGATCACAAGAAGTATCACCAAAGAAATAAGAGAGTCATGGGAAAGCATGGTGAGCAAAGAACAGTATGACAATGTGGTTATCACAGCCCATAATAAAGTCCACTTTAGCATCCAGATGTACCATGTACAATCAAATTCCCTCATGACACTGTTACACACATATCACCCATCTAAACTCACAGAGCAGTGCTTCTCACATAATCTGTGGTGAAGGACAATTTTTTCTTAAATGCCCTGACAGTCACTGACTGATGTTTTTGTAAAATACAATCATCTGAATTGCTAGAAAATTGATCTTCCATTTATGTCATGGCAATGGCAACTTGCAATACAAGTTTCTAGATGATGATTCTGTTTCTGTACTTATTACAGACCTAAAACAGCCCACAGGCTGGTGTTTCTACATAAACTGGCACTGGACCAATACCGCACTCTGAGCATTCCTACTGTAGACCACAGCAGACCAGGTCTCTGTCACAACTACTCAGCTAATTAAGGACATGAATGAGCAGAGCTGTGTTCCTATAAAACTTTATTTATAAAAACAGGCATGAGGCAGAATTTGGCTGTAAAATCCAGTATGCCTACCCCTGCTACAGACCAGTGCTTCTCAAACTCTAATGCACATAGAATTATCTGGGGGTCCTGTGAAAACACAAATTCTGACCCTTTGGATCTGAGGTAGGGCTGAAATCCTGCATTTCTAACAGCCTTCAAGTTGATGTCAGCATTGATAGTCCATGGCCCACATTTTGAGGAGTAAGGCTCCACAGACTCTTCTCTGTGAACCCAGAGACTAGGATGTGACGTCAATATTAATAGGTGCTTTACAGCGGGTCTTCTTTGAGCTTAGAAAGGACTGTGTGTGTCAGTCAGGCACAAGTCTTCCTCTGCTTTGAAGGGATGATGACAATCAGGAGGACTTGATAAGGACAGCCTCGCTGGAACCAATGACATCAAATGTTGGATGGTTTTCCATTCTCCCAATCAGCTCACGACCTGACGCGTAGTAGGTGATCAAGGAACAGTCAAATGACTGCTCACTTACTGACTGCAGGAATATCAAGCTGTGTCTACTAGGGGGAGGAAGCTAAGATGATGGTGAGGCTCTAATTTTGGTCCAGTTGTCTTACCTAAGACATTCTGCATTGCTCAATACATTGGCGCAACTTACAATAGGTAGTGCTTTTAAGGGTATATTTGTATAGAAAAACAGAATCACAGAATTTATTCTTTCAGGAAAGGTTCTCTTTACACATTTCTTTTGTATTTTTTACTTTTGCTGCTTTCACTCTTCTCATTTGATTATCAAACTCCTGTTTGGGAATTTGGTCAGCAGAGTCTGTATCTGGATTAACTATTTGGTAGTTCAGTTTAATGGACAGGGAGATCCACTCATAAAATGTAATCACTAATCACAGGTCATTAACACACGGAAAAATATCAGAAAATGTCTAAATTTAGGCATTTCCCCTCATACCTGCTACCCAAATGACCACATTCTTGGATTAAAATGACACACTGAATGAAGATTCTACATCATTTATATCTCTAACTCAGAGAAATGTACTACTTGGGGTTAATAAGCAAGTGAAATCTAGAAGGTCAAGGGTTAAAGCTCCAAAAGGATTTTCTGTTCACTATTTATGATCCTAAGGCCTCTGAGTATTAGAGCAGACACTTAAATGTTTGCTCAAAAATATTCTACTGGAGTTCTAATTGAGAAAAAGGGATGTGTCCAGAATGCTTACAGATAACGATTAATGAAAGAACTCACAGATAAGCTGGAAGAAAAATAATTAACTTGGATTTGTGCAGCTGCCCCTTGGGAATGCTAACTAATATGTGTGTTCAGAGTGCTCCATTTCATAAGACCTCAAGGTGGAAACAGAGCATCCCCAGGAGAGGGTCCTGGAGATGGGAGATAAAATATCCATTGATACTCACAAAGGACCTCTAACTGCAAGACAGGTACCACCCAAATTAGAGTAAAGTTGCAGCATAAACTATTCAAGTGGACAAAACCTCTTTTTTTTAAGTCTATAAGAAAACAAATGACATGGCTTAGAACACTTTGGTAAAGAAGTAGTGAGTAAACACAAAGGAAAGAAGGGCAGGTCCAGTGGGTGCAGATGTGAGACAGATTCCCCTCCCTGGGAGGATTCACGTCATCACCTACAAACCCAAACTCCACATATAACAGTCATGATGCATCTTTCTCGAAGGCAAACATTTCTGAGAGGTCTTCTTGGACAAACCTATCCAAAATAACAAATTTCTGGCATTCTGAGGTCCCCCTTTCGATTTTATTTTTTAACCTAGTAAGTATCACCACCCAGTATATTAGTTATTTCTTTGATATTATGTATTTATTTACTCATTGATTTAATTGTCTGTTTTCTTCCTCTGAAAGAGCAGCTCCAAGAGAACAAGACTCTGTTTCGCTCACTGCTCTACAACTCAGTGTCTAGAAGAATGCCTGGCATATATAAAACAACAGATTATCATCTGGCTGATGTTATTGAATGGGTTTCTGGCCAGCTTCGTCATTCTGTGATCTGGAGAACTAGTCCTGACCTCATAAAGGGGTCTTTGAGGAGTTGACCCCAATAAGCTAAAGGGAACCACCTCCTCCATAAAGTCAATTCTTACTGTGGGATGAGCCTTGTCAACCTCCTGGCTGACACGCTGACATGTACCTATGGCTGAGTTCCTGCCTTAGTTTTCTGCCTGGTACTCCAGTCTCCCCAGAACCAAGCTTCTGCTCGTGGGATGCTTTATGTGAGTGCAGCATGGCCTCTGCACTACAGCCCGGAGACTGTGGTACTGGCTACCTGTTAATAGAATTCCCTAAATACTACTTAAGAATTGCCTCCCTGTGTTTGTACTCTCGTTATCTTCTACTCACATGCTGCTTTCAGGTAAGACCGCTGCCCACTCACAATTCTTCCTGGAGAGCTATTACCCGCAGCTGCTGTGTGTGGCTGCTGGACAGGACCTCCCCCCAGCATCTGCAGAGAGGACCTTCCCTCCACTGCTTCCCTGACCCTGGGGGACAAGGGTCCCTCCCTGGCTGCCCCATGCCACACGGTGCCGGCATCCAGCTCGGGAAATTGTTTCGCAAGGACAACTCATTAACTTATTATGCATTCCTTCCTGGCTGAGAACATTCAGCTATATGATTTACATGGAAATAAAGAGACTGTCAATATGAATTTGCTCTGAAAAGACATTTCTGGAGAACCCACTATGTTCCTTGAACCATTAGAGTGGCTAGAAAAAATGAACTATATAATAATAGTTGAACAAAATAAAACCAGGGGCTGGAAAAAAAAAACTCAAGGAAAAACTGTAGGCTATTTTTAAAGAATATGGAGTAAATGGAAAGTTTAATGAAAAAGCAGCAAGAAGTGGGAGGGGAAAGAAGAAATCATATCTCTAGGCAATTTTACAGGATTTAAAAAGAGAAATGTATGAACAAAAGAGATGATTAAGTGGTGAGGACTATAAATTGCAAATATCCCATAGTAAAGAAGATGGAGATGGGGACAAATTATCACCAAGGTGGCATCTGATGCGGGGCTAGAGGTTAACAAGACACCTACTTTACAAGTTTACCTGGAGCATCTTGCTTTTTACAAAGACAGAGATGCATAGAGAAATCAATGGATTCTTAGGAAGAATGCTGGCAAGAAAGAACAAGGAAAAATAAAGATAAGTTTTTTCTTGTACTTCTGGCAAGTCTTGTTCTGGACTCAGTGTCACCTCATTGAACCGCAAATATCAGGAGGATAGCAGGGAGACCTTGAACTGAGCTGTCAGGAAGGGACATCAGGCCACATTTGGAATTGTTAGGTATTTCAGAATCTGGGCAATTCAGAATGACTGTATCAGATACTAAAGAATGACTCATTAATCCTGAGATAATTAAAACAAAGTCAGATCAGCAACCCATTGAGGTAGTAAATGCATAAGTCACTAAAGGGGGGTCTAGGTTGGCCCTGGAGTATGGTGATTTTCTTTTTTTCATTGTTATAAAAATCTGTTCTGTACCACAAAGTTTTTCATACTTGTTACTATTACATTTATTTGTTAACTATACTGTACTCTGCTTCAGCAAACCAGACTTACAAAGTTCACACATTTTCTGAAAGAGATTTCAAATGCTGAGTTTCTTTAAATAACTTTCTAAATAACAAGATACCTTTAAAACACTGCCCATTACTAACACGCTAGTAAAACTGATGGTCTCTCTCAGGGAGATCAGCTAACAACACTGGAAGATGTGTATCATGTAACACCGGATTTTTTTAAAAAGGCCATCAAAAGGAAGGGCATTCTAATAATAACCTTATAAAGAAGATAAGTATAGATAATTTTTAGAAGGAAATTAAACAAAATTATAATAGTGGTTGTGTTACGGTAATAAAGTTAGGGATGATTTTTTTTAATCTCATACTTTTAGTAGGAAATGTAAATTTCTAAAAGTGGAAAAAACAATCAATTTTTTAAAAATAAAGAAAACTTTCAAAAAGTACAAAGTGAAGGGACCTAAAGGTGTAAGGAAATCATTCTTACCTGAGAAGTGGAAAAATTAAGTTAAAATTTTCTCAAGATTTATTCATCTAATCCTTAAAGGCAATATGTCTAAAAAGCCATTACTAACACATTTTGAAGGTTCTCAAGAATCAAAATCCTTCCCTTTAGGAAGCATGTAAAAGGAAATTATGAAAAGAAAGATTTTTTTACTTTACATTCAGGCTACGGGTTCCTGAGTGTCTTTTCTTAGAAAGATAAAATGGAGTAGCTCTTTCATATAATCTCTGAAGAGCTATCCATAATTATCCAAAACGTTAATCAGGCAATTCTCCTCATCCACAGTAGTCATGCTCCATAACCTTACAGTGAACACTGAGTCAGCAAATACCGAACCAATGCTCCCAAGGAAATGCAGGGTTAGGTTCCTGCAAGCCTCTGGTCACAACATTTTCCTCAAAAGAGCAATACATAACCTTGTTTTCTGTGTGTTTCTGCTTAAGGACACCTTACTTAATATATATTGTTAATTCATTGCTCTCGAATTTAAGGCCAATAGCACTCTAACTCACACTTGAACAAAGCTTATCTCATATATATTTTCTCTGTGAGGTGCATCACATGAGACATGACTTAGGAAAACCATACAACACTGTGGCACATTTTAAATAGCAAAATAGGCACTCTTCTCATTGATGACAGCCTTCTACATTCCTTCCACCTCTACCTAGTGTGGTGATAAGTTGGCAGGAAGTGTGAAAACCTTAAAATCTGCATACCTATTCACCCTCATACTTCTAGGAATTCATCTTATATGAATAACCTGAACTGTATGTAAAGTTAAGAGTACAAAGAGGTTCACGGCAGCATTATTTTAAGCTAGAAACACCCTGAATACCAAATAATAGAGGACTGCTTAAGTAAATTTATATATTCATACAACTGAATACTATTCAGCTCCTGAAGATGTTGGAGAGGAGTGTACAAGGACAGGGAAAAGGTATGTAAAAAGTGGGAAAAATTAGACTAAATAATAGTGTCAATCATATTGACACTAGTTTTGTCAAAAATACTACACTACATAGTCATGTAAAATAGTATATGTAAATGTAACTTGACTTATTTTGGTACTTTCCTATATCTTATGTTTCCCTAATTTAATAATTAGGAAAAAAGGGGATGCTGTTTAATAAAACACCCTAAAAAAAGACAAAATGCTATATATTTTGCAAGCCACGATGAGTCAAGCCGATTTCTTCAGCAAGCCCACATGGACATGTTGTTCATTTAGGAACAACATAATCATCCCTAGTTCCTAATTCTCTGGCAGTGGGTGGAGGGCAGTGTAGAGGGAGGAAGAAAGAGAATTCACAGTGTCTTCCGTCTCCGGAATGCAGTGGGGCTCGTCCCACCAGACTACAGCTCACCCCTGTAGAGGTAGAGGAACCAGAACCCCTCTCATCTCAAAGGCGCTTCACCTTGTTCTCCTGCATTGTTTTCCAAAGTTTACACATCTAGTGATTCCCCTACCAGACATTATTTGGATTCAAAAACAATACCTCAAAAATAATAATAGCAAAACTTTCAGATGCCTGATCACTCTACCATTATAAGATAATTCTTAAGACTTAGAGATACCTGACATTAATCCTGGCTATTATTTGGTTACCTTGTTAGAAAACGCACTATTTTTTCATTGTTGAATTTAACCACGTCTTTTCTCTGTGCAATAACATTAAGAGAGAAAAAAAAAACCTAACTCTTCTAATCATTATATATTATTTCCAATATATATGACACTATACTTTTATCAGTGGTTCATTTCTCTTTAACAGTCTACAAAGGCTTCTCCATACAGGATTCATAATCAATTACTGCGCATGTTGGGACAAATGATGAAATTTACTGAAATATCCCCAAGTCTGTTAAAATTCTTCAAATTACTTACCATGAAACAAACAAAGCACATTCAAATTTGAATTCTGAGAAGCAGAGCAAAGAGTAAAAATCTTATTTTTGATTTATTTCTGAAACTATGTCAGCAAGAAGCATGAAAATAGTTGTAGAGTGTTCCATTAGGGATGCATGAAAAATGCGGTCACTATCAGACACACGGATCTTGTGTAAGATACAGAACCACCCGCCTTCCCAGGACCCAGCTCTTACTGGGAAGTGCTGTTAGGTAACATGGAATGAGCATATGCTGGGCAAGGACAGCCAGACATAGTTGGAAATTTGGATCAACTGGACATCAGAGAAAAAAATGCAAGACAAGAGGAAAAGTACTTTGAGGAAAGGAAGAGCAATGAGTGTGGGGCAACTGGCTTTCCATTCGCTAGCTCACGCACAGTGTTACCCTACATATGGGTGAAACCAGAGGACAGGTTACCAGTTCATAAGTACAGAGTCGTTTGTATTCTTCTCAGACTAGACTATCAGGTAGCCTATCAACACAAAGAACGGCTGCCTGGACTTTTACTCCTTCCAACTCATATGAAAGTAAAATTTATTTTCAAAGAGGCCTGTAAGAACAGGGATGGGAGAGTTATTTCAAAAATAATGCTCATGATATTTAAAGGATTGGGATTATATTCAAAAATCAATCCCTACAAAAGTTCTATTGCTACCCCCCCTCGAAATAAATGTTCCCTTGCAGATATGGTATTTCAGCAAATACACATGGTCTTGTAATAAAATGAGTCTTGTTGTGAGCCTCTGACATAAACATGTAAATAAGTGAAAAAGAGGTTCCTGTGTCTTATACTTAAATATATTCTAAATGTATGATAATCAACAATATGTGTGTGAGGCATTTAGCACATATTAATCCCAAAACATATTTATGGAGGTTCCTCAAAAAGTTGAAAATGGAGCTACCCTACGACCCAGCAATTGCACTACTGGGTATTTACCCCAAAGATACAAATGTAGTGATCTGAAGGGGTATATACACCCCAATGTTTATAGCAGCAATGTCCACAAAAGCCAAACTATGGAAAGAGCCAAGATGTCCATCAACAGATGAATGGATAAAGAAGATGTGGTATATATATATATATAATGGAATATTATGCAGCCATCAAAAAAATGAAATCTTGCCATTTGCAATGATGTGGATGGAACTAGAGGGTATTATGCTAAGTGAAGTAAGTCAATCAGAGAAAGACATGTATCATATGACCTCACTGATATGAAGAATTCTTAATCTTAGGAAACAAACTGAGGGTTGCTGGAGTGGTAGGGGGTAGGAGGGATGGGGTGGCTGGGGGATAGACATTCGGGAGGGTATGTGCTATGGTGAGCGCTGTGAATTGTGTAAGACTGTTGAATCACAGACCTGTACCTCTGAAACAAATAATACATTATATGTTAAAAAAAAAAAAAAGAAGAAGATAGTAAGAAGGGAAAAATGAAGGGGGGGAATTGGAGGGGGAGACGAACCATGAGAGACTACGGACTCTGAGAAACAAACTGAGGGTTCTAGAGGGGAGGGGGGTGGGGGAGGGGTTAGCCTGGTGATGGGTATTAAAGAGGGCATGTATTGAATGGAGCACTGGGTGTTATACGCAAACAATGAATCATGGAACACTACATCAAAAACTAATGATGTATGGTGATTAACATAATAAAATAAAATTTAAAAAAAACTGAAGGCATTTGCATGCTGAAAATATGGCATGCAGTTTTCCTTCTCCAGCCTCAAATTCTAAAGACTTTTGAAGCACACACCACAGAGCCAAAATAGCTAGACTCCTCTCAAATTTATACCAAATGATATTCTGTGGTTCTTGCAGACATGAATTTAATCCTCCCTTGATTAAGTTGTGTTTTCTGGGTTGTCTGAACAGAGAATCACTGCAAGCTACTGAATTGCTTACACATTTCATCAACTTCAAAACAATACATGCAATAACACTGATGTCAATAAACCTGTTTCAGACACCTCCCATCCTGTCCATGACTGCTTAGTCCCTCCCCTTTCAATAATTATAAATCTAAGCCTTAGAAATGATAATGAAATCGAACATTCAAAAAAACAACAACAGCACACATTAAAGTTTTCATTGTGCTTTAGAAATGTCTGCCAACCACTTACACATATAGGATCTCTGTTGATATTCAAAGCAATGCTTCCAGGGATTATTTTCATGTCCACTCTACAGACAAGGTAACAGAAGTTTAAAGAGTATACCTTAATAGCTAATAAATATATGAAAAGGTGTTCAACCTCATTGGTCATGAGAGAAAGCACTCAGTCTCATTGGAAACCACCATACATTGATCAGAATGACTGAAACTGGAAAGGCTTGACTGTCCTGAGTGTTGGTAAGGATGTGGAGAAACTGGAACTCCCATACACGGTTACCAGAGTGTAAATGGGCACATCTGGAGACCTGCTTGGCAGTATCCATTCAAGCTGAATATGAGTATATGTTATGACCCAAAAATCCTAGTTCCAAGAATATATCCCACGGAAATGTGCTCCAAAGGACTTGTATGAGAACATGTTCACAGCAACGTAATAGTCAAAACTGAGTAACACAAATGTCCATCAACAGAAAAGGATAAAGGGTTCTGGCAGAGTCACACAATAGAATACCATACAGCAGTAAGAATGAGTGAACCACTGCTATATAAAATGTGGATGAATCTTACAAATGAAAGTTAAACGGAAGATGGCAAACACAAAAGAGTGTACACTGTATGATCCTATTTATATTAAGCTGAAATTTATATTAAGGCAAAATAAATGGATGACAGTAGAAGTTGGGATAGCTGTGTCACCTTTGGGGAGAGAGCAGGGAAGGAGAAGCATGGGGCAGGAGCTCATTACTGGCTTCTGGGATGCTGGTTGTCTAAGTCTGTTCAGGCTGCTGTAAAAAACTACCATAGACTGAGTGGTAAGACAACAAACATTTATTTTTCACAATTTTAGAGGTCGGAAGTCCAAGATGAAGGCACTGACAGATTCAGTGTCTCATGAGAGCCCATTTCCTGGTAGAGAAATGGCCATCGTCTAGATACATCCTCACATGGAGGAAGGGGTGAAGGAGTTCTCTGGGGTCTCCTTTATAAGGGTATTAATCCCACTCATGAGGCTCCACTTTCATGACATAATTACCTTTCAAAGGCCCTACTTCCTAATACCATTACATTGGGGGTTAGGATTTCAACATATGAATTTAGGGGGGGACGTAAACATTTAGTCCATAACACTGGTCATGTTCTATTTTGTGACCTGGCTGCCAGTTACATGGCTATGTTCACTTTGTGATAACTCATCAAGCTATATACTTTCGATTTGCATACTGTCCTGTATGTAGGTCATACTTCAATAAAAATTTATAAAGAATTTTAAATGATACTGTCATATAAAATTATTCCTCCTTTAAATGGGAAATGTATATGCGTATCTCAATTAATGGAATGAACAAGTCTCTGATTAAATGTTCTCACCACAAAAAAGAAATTATAATTACAGAACAGGATGGAAGCTAATGCTATACTGGTGATTATACCGCAACTTACAGATGTATCAAATAAACACATTATATACCTCAAACTTACATGATGTTATATGTCAATTACATCTCAATTAAAAAATTTTAATAAAGCTAACCTCCAAATACTAAAAAAAATAAATGAAGCAACACTCCGAGGTAATAAGTAATGTTATTATTTCATTTTACAAAAGAAGAAACTGAGATATATAGAAGTAAAATTACGTGCTCAAGCTCCCACAACCAGTAGGTGGTAAAGATATGACTGGAACCTGGGCAGTCTGGTGCCCGAGCCCCACGAAGAACCCCTTCTTTTTTGAACTAGTACTTGGTGCTTATGCAGCACATTTGTTTCTGGATATTTAAAGAGCTTTGAAAAACACTTTACATTAATTATACCTGCAGCAAAAAATAATAATATTTAAAGAAACAAAAATTTAAAAATAAAGAGTTTTGAAACATGACTGTAAATTGGATCTAAACCAGGAAGCACGAACAGATCAGGTGCGGTGATTTCACAAATGTCAATCACACACTACCGGTTTTTGAAATCAGGCCTTCAGAGGGCAACAGATGTGCTTAACTTTGGCCAACAGGGTGGGGGTGACTATTCAGATTCCTGTCAACTATCTTTTCCTTTTCTTCATTTGTGTAAGATGTTTTACACACTCCAGATGTCATTTGTACTCATTTTCTACACCTTTGGAATTCTAAGTTTAGAATTAGAAATAAAAGCCAAAGCATGATTCAGGAAAACAAAAACTTAAGGATAACACTCTTTGGAGGGCTTTTCCTTTAAGTGTGTTCAAATTCTTTACAGATTACCACAAAAACCCTACTTCTACTTCCTATTTTATGTGATTTTTACTCCTTTTGATTTAAAGAACACTAGTGCTTAGAATTCTGTATGTTAAAAACGACGAAGATCAGATCTATCATACCACCAGCAGAACAAACTCTACTGTCTTTCTCTCATCTCCAGCCCAACTTGAAAATAAGAGAATTATAAAACATTTAATGTGAATTCAGTTTTGTAAGTGAGCTATCTTGAAAAGATTCTTGTTTTAGACAGTTTGGCAGAGGAGCTCTGTTTCATATATATTACAAACAAATAAGGAACCTATTAGTGATAAAGGCATTTGCGTTAGGTCCCAGTGAGTATCAGCATTTGGGCTAATAGTCAAGCAAAATATTTAAGTTTCAGCTCTATGGCTGAAATGGTAGAAATATAGGTTAACCCATAATATTGTTCTTGAATGATGACATTTATAACATTTATTACTTGATCAATAGAATTAGCTCACACACACGATGAACAAGTAGTTGTTACTATCAGTTGATTCAAGTTTAACAAGAGGCCTTTTGCAATTTTGAGTTTCAGTGTTTTCAACTGACTAATCCTTATATCTAACAAGAAAATACCTTTGTAATAATTAGCTTTGGGTTTTTGGGATTCTCTACTTCTGGGCAGCTGAATGGGGTGCTACTTGAAATAATTACTGCTAGAACTACAACCGGTTTTCTTGCAAAATCAAATCAATTCATCTATACTATTTTTAAGCCTCTGTTCTCTGAAATCTGTTAAACAATGCCAGGATTGAAAATACCCATTACATTTCTATGCTTTTTATCTGTCTTTGAAATTTCAAGATTTGGAAAATTTACAGTGAGATGAGCTATGCATTCATTTTCCTGATATAGCATGAGAAAAATAAAATAACTCCCACATATCTTTCTCTACCCAAGATGACAGGCAATCTCAAAAAAGTTTAAATACTCTAAGCATTTGAAAATATTCCATAGGGTAAAGTCAAAATTTTTTAAGAGACTCTTTTTAAAAAAATGGCTCTGCAAGTGATTTTTCCTTCCCTTCCTGTATTTTTACAAAATTAAAATTCCAGATCAGCCGCTAAGAAAAGATATTCCAAAGAAAATGCAATGATTGTCCTGGTAGACTTACTCCCTCGATAGCTCTCTATTATTCTTAGCACTGCATTTCAGTAGACACTAAAAGTTCAGTATTTTATCACAGTTGCCCTGTTCTCTGAATACTTTGTGGTTCAAGCATTTCAAGAGCTGTGTGTTAGTTATATTCATGGTATTTAGAGATTTCAATTGATAGGAAACTCTCTGGGAGGAAAATGATCCTTCCCTTAGTAAATAAGAAGGGGCACCTAGGTGGCTCAGTCAGTTAAGCATCTGCCTTCGGACCAGGTCATGGCCCCAGGGTCCTGGGATTGAGCCCACATCAGGCTCCCTGCTCAGTGGGAGCCTCTGCCTCTGCCTCTGCCCCTCTCCCCCAGCTCCTGTTCTCTCTATATATCTATATCAAAAAAATAAATAAAATCTTAAAAAAAGAAAGTAATAGTAAGAAGAAGGGATAAATAAATTAATAACTAGGAAGACACTGATAATATTCCTACTTAACCAATGAAAACAAGGTACTTATATAAACAGAAAAACCAACTGCAAACACTTTCTTCATGGCTGGGTGACTGGATTTTGGTGACAGTGCTCTTCCTGGATAGCACTGGAGAACTAAAGATTAGCAGCTGATTACACCCTACCATTTATTTTGTGAATCAGAAGGACAAGAGTTAGCAAAAATGTAAGGTGAGCAACCATCTGAGTCATAATGAAAACAGACAAGCATACTACTAATATAAAACAAAATTTTATATACGCGAACCAAAAGACTATTGTTGGTACGCTTATTAATGAGAAGCTTCCATATTAAGTTCAGACCACATTTCTTTAAAAAAAAATCTGATACCATTTTATGATTTTCCTAGTGATGGTTCACATTTCCCATGTCTTCAGATACATTAAGAACCAAGAGCATGTCTCAGATACTCTAACAGTATCAAGATAATGATTCTCAAAGTTTAAAGTCCAATGGTGGTGGTGCACACACTACCTCACAGAATTGTAAAGAGAAATAAATGATATATATCATCAGTTCAAAACATGTGAGTCTTCTCCATGTCATAAACGTCCACCTAAACCATGTTGTCATAGACAAGTGAGTACCTGCGGTCGAAACAGAGCATACGGGTATTGAACTTGAAAAGTGTTTACTGGATCCCTACTATGCACTAGCATGGGTGTGGCAGCTATGCGGTAGGCAAGGAGAAAAGAGGTTCATAAAGCAACATTCTATGCTAGCTAGCACACGTTATAAACTATGACAATTAAAAAGCATACAAAAGAATGTGGGGTCATTACTTTCTAGTGATACACAGTTTTATAATCCTTTAATTTTCTTCTGTCTCCAATTGTATGATAATACTTGCAGCATGGAAGGAATCAGAGATTGAGTCCTCTAAGTCACATAAGAGCTTTAGTGTACATTACTCAAATAATGTTTCATGCCAACCAATGTTTCACCGTCTGGTGCACTCCCCCCTTTTTATTTCCTCCTATCTCTCAGAACTTCAGAAGCACAGCATCTGTAATAAGATCCTGGAGGCACTTATCAGCCTTTCATCTGAAATGAATAACTCATTGTGTACTCCAAGCAGATATAAAAGCAGGATTTGCACCTGCGACTGCAAAGTAAAGGTGTTGGCTTATTACCCCCTTAGCAGCAGGAAAAAGGCAGCTCTTGAGGGTGAAAAATCAGAACATTATGCAATCTCCCTACAAAGACAGAGGTTACCTTAGGATCGGCTGTGAGCAGTTTGAAAGCTTGATATACTTGAGCTTCCTTTACACCACCACCAAGATCCAAAAAGTTGGCTGGCTTCCCACCATTCAGGAAGATGATGTCACAAGTAGCCATGGCAAGTCCAGCACCATTCACTGGGAAATGTAAATGGCACACAAGACAGGATAAATTTAGCAACACGAAAGGGTGAATGAACCATTTCCCTCCCCCATAATGCCAAAGAGAACCCTGTCACTACCAAGTCAATGTCCTGCCTGGAACTGTGTTCCACCAGGTAAATTCATAGACTTTAGGAATAAATCAGGAAATGTGCACAAGAATAAACAAAAAGACCTGGGAATAGGAAGACAGGTTTGTTGAGAAGTTACGTCAATCTGGGAAACAGATAAAAGGGAAAGGTTTCCATAATTAATTAATCTGGGCTAGTAGGAGAAGATGAAGTTTTGGGTTCTGGAAAAATACAGAACTCAAGAGAACCGGGAAAGAGAGAAGGCTACAAGAAGTTATCTGGGTCTATGAATTACATTCTTTTTAATATCCTTTAAAAGATCTGAGTAAAAAATGGAATTTGTTTAATTTTTTGCTTGCTGAGAATATGCTCCTTTGAATGTAGCATCCCTCTGGGGTTGAGCCACAAGGGTCCCAACTTCAGTAGGGCTCCATACTTTTTTACACTCAGTGCAACCATGCATGTTTATAGGTTATGTGGATAAACTCAGAAAACAAATGAATAAATGATAGCATCCAAATAATATTCTTATCCTTCTGTTCCTTCTTCAAATTATTATAAGAAATGTTCACTAGCAACCTGATCATTAAAACTAGAACCAAAATGTGCTAACGTCTTAGGGTGGTTTTTTTTGTTTTGTTTTGTTTTGTTTTTAAGAAAATAAATAAAGAGTTTTAGCACTGCAATTCTTATTTTCCAGAGCTGAGTTTTATTGACCAATTGTACTTTTTTGGCTTCTTATACTTAATTAATATGAAATTACTTTCCTCAGGTTAGATAGGAAGAAAGAAAAAAAAAAAGCAGACCTCCTAAACACAGCAGAAACTCTCAAGGTAAAATATACTTCACTTTTTCTGACCCTTGAATTCCCCAGACAAGCCTATGAACTGTGACTAATTTAAGTCTGGGGCAACTACAATAAAAATGGTTTATATACAATCTTAAAATAATTTGAAATGTGTTAATTGTTGCTTTTGAGGCTACTAACTTGGTCAAATCATGCATACTCCCATAGAGGCTACAAAGAATCTGTATTTAATTTGTTCTAAACACACCATTATATCATTCTCCTTTCTAAATGCCTACAAATATTGAGAGCGCATTAGCTTATCAAGATCAGAACAATGTGAGTGGTCTAGTACATTACAGTTATTACTCTGATACAAAGCAAGAGCTTTTGGTATCCCTTGTAATTAGATGTCATTTTCTATTGTATGGCTCAGCAGACTACTGGATGAGGTCTGTTCAGTTCTGAATATAATAATCCTGTTGGTTTAATGAGCTACAAATCTTTTTTATTTTAATTCCATGAAGATTAAGACCTCAGTTTCTAGTGCAGTGAATTGGCTCCACCAGAAACACAGATGCGTATAAATCTCAGCTCTATAAGCTGCGGACAGTAACAGAAATTGTATTACCTCTACAGACCCATTCTTATCTCAGCTGAATAAGCCATTTTCACAAATTTAGATGAGTATGATAAAATCAATTGTTTTATTAATAAACTGGATAATGGATTAAACATTTTATCATTTGGTTATCATAAAAGCTGAAACTGGAGTATAATGATTCAAGTGTATGTTCTCTTCTACTTCCTCTGAGAAATTTTATCTTAAAACCAAATTTCAGAATAGTTCCTAGCATATTAACACAGACTGGAGTAGCAAAGATTTTGATTTTTATTAAGCAAAATTTAACCAAGATGCTTTAAAATAGTATTTTTCAGCTGGGGTGATTTTGGCTACCAGAAGATACTTGCCAGTGTTTGGCAACATCTTTGGTTATCAAAATGGGGGGGTCCCCAGTGGCACCTGAAGACCAGGGACAATGCTAAATATCTGACAATGTATAGGACAGCCCCCCAGAGCAAAGAATTATTCCACCCAAAATGTTAATAATGACAGACTTCAGAAACCCTGCTTTAAGCCAGTGACCACTGAGCAAAATGAACTTTGGGAAGAAACTTGGAATTGTTTCCCAAGACTTTTGGGCTACAAAAACTCCTATTTTTACTGGCTACCAGGATATACCATTTCAGAAAGGTTCAGAAATCAGTAGTTCCTAAATTCTGCAAAAATCCACAAATCATGCTTTTGATAAAACTATTTTCTTACCAAAGCAGGCAATGTTCCCATCCAGTCCTATATATTTTAGATCATATTTGGCAGCTTCGTTTTCAATGGGCTCATTCTCTGATTTGTCGTCCATAGCAAATATGTCCTTTTGTCGGAATTCTGCATTGTCATCAAAGTTTATCTTTGCATCAAAACAGACAACTAAATAAAGGAAAAAAGGCACACACATGAATATCTCTTAAGGATCTATAAATTAGTTCCCCAGGGTGGCAGGCACAGAAGAAAGAAAAATAAAATACTGTCATTTTTTTTTCTCATGATAGGGGCAGGAGAAACTGTTACGGCTTTCTTGATCTTAAACTTTAGGGGTACAAAGACAAATATGGTGGCATAGTCCCTGTTCTCAAGGGACTTACATTCTAATAAAGAGCACAGAAATTTACACCTGTTGGTCTCTGTTTAATAAAATAACAATATAAACTGTGGTCACCCATTAAAAGTTATAGACTGCCACATCTACATACAGCTTTGATTTGCCATTTTTATTACATTTCTTATTTTTAGTATATAACCACTGATCATCACCTTTACCTTTGATGCAAAGAGAAACTAGATTATAATGTTTAATCCCACTGTCCTCCTTTGTCCTTCTGATGCTGCAAAGTGAAATTTTTATTTAATCAGTATCCTTGCTAATATTTCTGAAAGATTTAGTGCAAAGAACACTGGGTTAGAATCATGAGTTTTTTATTTGATCCTTAACTAACTCTGTAACTTGATAAAAAAAATTAACCTACTTCCTCCTAGGGCCTCAGTTTTCTTATTTGGAAAATGGAAATAACAATCCCTAAACTGCTCATATACTTACTTTGGGGTCTGCTCAAACTAGGACCATCATCCTGATGTGTGCACGATATGACTCTTTTGATTCAGGTTATAAAACACTAAGAGACCGAGACAGATCAGATATGATGGGAGGTAGCCAGGCATTACCAGCACTACTGTCTCTACTCTCTGGTACAGGTAGAAATCTCCAACTCTCTCAATGACCAAAAGCCTTGGACACAGTTGAAACCCACTGGGTGATATGGATGGACCATGGAAAGAGCATTTTCCTTGATTTACAGGATATCTTCTATATGAATTCTCAGGGAGAGCCTGCAGTGAGGAGGGGTGACATGCAGGTTTCTGGGATCTGACCCCTTTTATTATATCCCTTTGGGTAGAAATTAGTTGTCTATGATGACATTCCATTCTTTTTTTTTTTTTTTTTTTTTA